>NC_012871.2:20516287-20820247 GCF_000003195.3 Sorghum bicolor
CACTGTTGCATACTGAAAACTGCTGCACTATAGCTGATAAGATCCACTACAAAACTAGAGTATCCCTTATCCAATTCTCAGGAAATTTCTACAGCATCTTCTCTGATAATTGTACAGCATGCATACCAAATTTCAAGCCATTCCAAATAGATTTGATCACTCAAACTCAGACTTGATCTTAGCTAGCTCAGGTTTTCAATATTTGGCAGATTTCAAGTAATTGAGCTATACTTGTTCAAATTGAATCAACCTTGAAATCAACTTGATTGAATACTTTCATAAGACATATATCCATTCAATCCACTTAATAAAAGTCATCTCATGAACTTATCCAACTCAAAACAATCCAAACTTGATTACTAAGCATTTAATCCATTTAATCATCTTATAGCAAGCAACATTGCATATATATATCTCTAATTCAATCAACTCATATGCACCCGAATGAATGTGATCAACAAAGATATATCTTGGTTAGCTCATGATTATCTAATTTGCAAGCTTTAACTCAAGTATTTACAAGCCATCAAATAATCCAATAAATCACCACAACTTGAATATTTGCACTTGTATGTTATAGCATATTTGGACTTCACTAATCTTGTCGTGGCATTGGGATAGGATATGTAATAAGCTTCAATACTTGATTCAATCATATGATGAATAATATAATATCAATTGAATCAAGCCTCCAATGCCGATGGTACCTACACACATTCATCCACTTTTTGATGGTACCCAAACTAGTTTGGGTCCTCTCAAGTTAGGAGCAACATACTTAGGCAATGCCTTAGTATGAGTAGCGGGATGTTTTGCAATTGCAACCAATGAGGTACCATTGCCATCCTTTCTAAGCACAATGTTATCATCAACCGAAATAGGCTTAGAATTATTACCTAGAGGACATGAATGAGCCATGTGTCCCCTTTCCCGGCATAAGTAGCAACTTCTTTTGGATTGAGCCTTTTCTTCCTTGCTCATGTGTTGCTTCTCATTGCCTTGCCTCGTAAGGATTGCTTGAGCCTTCTTCTCAAGCTTGGTGGGACACCTCGAGGCAAAGTGTCCCTCATTCTTGCACTCAAAGCACTTGATGTGAGCATAAGCTTTCTTCTTGTCTTCATTCATGCTCATCATCTTGGCATCTTGGATTTGTATTGGATGCCTTGCTCTTCCACCCCTTCTTATTTTCTTCTTCTTCATTGTCAAGTCATCACCATCACGGTTGATCTTGATTTGCTCTTGAGGTGTCTTTTCTTGCCTAACTTGTGGCTTTGGTTGAGGCTTTACTTGTTGCTTCATCAATTGCTTGGTTGGGCACATTGAGGTGAGGTGACCCCAAGTGCGGCACTTGAAGCATTTGACATGCTTAAGCCTTTCTTCTTCCTTCATCTTCTTGAGCTTCTTTTTATTAGGGCAACCATTAGCAAGATGTCCCATTTCATGGCACCAGTAGCACATGAAATGAGAAAGCTTTTCTCTTTCTTGCTTCTTTATCTTCTTTTCTTGCTTTCTTTCGCCCTTTGTAATCTTCTTCTTGAAGCCAAGGCCACATTTGTCACCATAGTTTCTTTGAGTCTTCAATATATGCTCAAAGGTGACTTTTGAGTAGTAGCACCTTTCTAACTTGTTGCTCAAATTCTTCACTTCACTTTTGAGGTCATTGTTCTCCTTCAAAAGGTTAGTCTCACAAGGCATGGAAGTAGAACAAATATCTAATTGTAAAGAACATGGCATAGATAATAAATCATCACAAGAGGTGGATACATGCTTCTTGCCTACATCACAAGGGTTAGTAATATCATATGATTGATCATTTGACCCAAATGATGAGCTCTCACTAGTTTTAATTTCTTCATTAGAAAGCTTCTTAGTGAGAAAAGCATGATCTTTTACCAAGTTGTCATGAGCAACACAAAGTTCCTCATGAACCAATTTTAGCTCCTCATGTGAACAATTAGTAACATAAAGTAGATGTTTTTGTTGTTCACATGCGGTCTTTAGAAATGAGTTTTCAATTTTCAATTTACTTGTTTTTGCCAACTCATTTCTTAAAGCTTTTGAGAGTTTGCATACAAGCTCAAAATTTGGATCATCACAATGAACAATTACACCACCAATAGATACCTTAGTGTCACCATGTGACATGAAGCAATGTGGTGATGTAGTGAATGAGCTTGTAGAAGCATCACTCTCATATCCATCATCTTCATCATCAAGTGTGCATGGAGTAGCATCATTGGTTGCATCACTTGTGGCATCATCATTGTCCTTGTCAAGTGATCTTGTGGTAGCATCATTATCACCATCACTTGACCATGAGGTGGAGCAATCCTCCACAACCACCATGTTGTGGTCATGCTCAACAACCTCATTTGCGTCCACCTTTGGCACATCATCTTCTTTGGATATCACTCCATATTTCTCATTGAGAAATACCCAAATCTCATGGGCGGACTTCATATCCATGATCTCACTAAATATGCTATCATCCATAGATTGATAGAAAATGTTAATAGCTTGACAATCGAGATGTAGGCATTTCTTTTGCACTTGAGTTGCAACCTTTTTATCAATTGCACAAGAAAAGCCCACATCTACAATCCACCACATTTGAGGAGAAATAAATTTAAAATTGCATTGCATCCAATTTCTCCACCGTGCAAAGTGTGTGCCATCAAAAATGTGTGGACACTCAACATCTAGCCCATAAGCCGCCATCCTCTCGGGTCGGTGAAGACCACAAATGAGAGACCTAGCTCCGATACCACTTGAAGGGTCGAGATGGCGGACTAGAGGGGGGGTGAATAGTCCTTTCTAAAACTTATCGCGCCGGCTAACCAAAACAAATGCAGAATTAAAACTATCGTTCTAGCCAAGACTACACCCCTATATCTAAGTTCTCTAGCACCTTGAAAAGATCCTAAACAAGCAAGCAAGGTGCTACCTTAGCAAGAGCTCACCTAAACAATTCTAGGAGCAAGGTCACACAAACCTATGCAACTAGTACTTTGCAAACCGAGGGAGCTCCTACACAAACTAGTGAGGCAAAGCGCACAAAGCCTAAACTCACTAGCAAGCTCAATAACAAGGCAACCAATGCCAAATTAGAGAGCGCAAATTACTTAGCTACACAAACTAAGCAATGTGACTAACAAGGTTACACAAACCAAATTAGTCACGCAAGGGAACTACTTCTAGCTACACAAGCAAGAAGGTAACTAGCAAGCTACACAAGCTAACTAATTATAAGAGCAACTACACAAGCACAAGTATATGAATGTAAGAACAAGCTTGTGTTAGGGACTTGCAAACCAACGGGAAGAATAATGTTGACACGATGATTTTCTCCCGAGGTTCACTTGGTTGCCACCAAGCTACATCCCCGTTGAGACAAGCTCCAAGGTTGCCGCCGGTCCTCTTGCTAGTGGTGACCCGCAAGTCACACTCTCTCACGTGGAGTGCTTACCACAAGCTCTAGCACTTGACCCGGACAGACCACTTGTCACTCTTCACGTCTCGCTCAACTAGAGTTGCTCTTCGCGATCCCCGCGGGGTGAGCACCGTACCCCTCACAAATCCTCCTCCGGAGCACCGCACAATCTTCTTGCGTGCTTCAAACGGAGTCACAATCCACCAAACCGTCTAGGTGATGGCAATCACCAAGAGTAATAAGAAATCCCCAATCACAAAGATTTCCTAGTGCCACCAAATGCAAATCCCGAATGCACACACTAGGCTCTCACTCTCTCACTCAAAATAGCACCAAGCATGAGAGGGAGAGAAGGGGGAAAGGGTGGATCTTCAACCTCTCATCCACACCCACAAAGGGCTCTCAATCTCTCCAAGAAATCTTAGCTCAAATCCATGGGAGAGAAAGAGGAGAGGAGGAACCCTAACTTCCTTGTGTTCCAAATGGGTAGAGAGAAGAGTAGGAAGAAGAAAATGGCTCCCTCAACTACTCAGCTCACGCTCCCAACGGTATTTATAGAGTACCACCGGAAGTTCCGGTGCCTGGGACCGGAACTTCCGGTCCGACCAGATCTGACCGTTGGAGCCTCAGTCCAAGCAGATCTGACCGTTGTGGCCAACCAGATCTGATCGTTGTGAGAGACTCGGACCCATCGGAAGTCCCACCGGAACTTCCGGTCAGAGACCAGAAGTGAATCCTGACACGCGAGGCCTTGCGCAAAGGCTCCTATGCGGACTTCCATTCATGGACCGGAACTTCCGGTTGTGGACCGGAACTTCCGGTTGTGGACCGGAACTTCCGGTTGTGGACCGGAACTTCTGGTCAAGGACCGGAACTTCCGGTCTGACACCGGAAGTGTTTTCTCAAACGCGAGCGCACCTCTCACAGCCTAACCGGAACTTCCTGTCAGGCTGACCGGAACTTCCGGTCAGGCACCGGAAGTACCACCGAAAGTCCCACCGGAACTTCCGGTCCTGCATTCTCAGCACCATCTCAAAACTTGTTAGGATGCTAACTTTTAGCTCCGAACTCCGAATTCGATGATCTTGGACATTTCGGAAAGCTTACTCAGAGGGCTATACAATCCATATGGATACTCAATCCAAAACATAATGGATCAAAGCAGTATTTCAATCTAAAAGCCATCCTAATGTCCGGAGAACACCGAAAAGCCTCTCTCTCTTCTCCAAGTTGATCAAAATCAACTCCAACACCTTCTCCTTTGCAAATGTGCTAACACCACCAAGTGTACACCACCATGTGCATGTGTGTTAGCATTTCACAATCATTTTTAAAGGCTTTCTCAAGCATCTCACCTCGTCACTAAGCGCTAGGTATATGCAAATGAGACTCACACTTATTGGCACTAGATAACCATTGCAATTAAAGATTTCCCCTCTTTATAGTACAGTTATCTATCCTAAATCCGGTCAAGCACTTCTCTACTCCCCTATGACCGGTGAAATGGAAATGCCCTAGGTTATACCTTTGCCTTGTGCTTTCCATTCCAACTCCTTCGATGTTGATGCAACACATGCACCAACCAATCACAGAATGATATGATCCACTTCATATCATCACGTGACCGTATTGGTTCATAGATCTTGACCTCACTTGCTCTTCTCCATTGCCTTGGTCCATCGGCGCCAAGTCTTGCTCAAGCTTCACCGTCACATGCGGTTCCTCGCTTCAAAGCCTCCGACTTGCCCTTCACTCTTGCAACCGGTCCGTCGAGCCAAGCCTCATCTTGATCTTCTCCACCTTGGTCACATGACTCCATGTCATGTCTCATATGCAATGAGCTCCTTCATCATCACATAATCACCTGTGGACTAATCTCCTGTGTATCTCACATAAACACTATTAGTCCACCTAAGTTGTCACTCAATTACCAAAAACAAACAAGGACCTTTCACCCACATCTCGATCTGCACATCCTGATGATTAATCTCCCCATCTCGATCTACAGTTCCTGAGGATTCATGGCTTGCATCCATGGCTGCCTTGGTTTGCGGCAACTGACGGCCTTTGACGGTTATGTATGGTAAATCCATGTTCTTCGTAGCCTACAATTTCATACGTACTGGATTGGATCATTTGACCCAATAGAAACAGGCCTTACAGTTGATCGATGAGTTAAAACTTTTGGTTTGCATCCAGTGGCGATGCACAGCAGCAGTATGGCATCTCCTAGGTGTTCAGCATGGGCGCGGCTATTCTGCAGTGACCGCAATGTATTGGTGCACCATAGGCGGTTAGCCATCTGCCCCTTCTGTAATCCTCATTCCTTGGCATATCTAGCCTGATTGGTATACACGGTTTCTTCTTGAGGGCTAATTCTTCTTTGGTATGTTTCTGTGACATCTATTCTTCTCTGATCGATAGGTTTGTGTTTCATGTATATGTATGGATTTATATTATGTTCTTCATATGAGAGATGACCCTAAGCCATATATTTTATAAGCCATCAAGTGAGATGCAGTTAGAACTAACCTATATTGCTAGGTGTTGTTGGTTGCCTCATCTCTAGATGGTTTATTTTTCTAAATGACACAAACATGCACTGCATATGCGCAGGTTACAGAAATGGGATATTTTCCATGTTAATGCTCTTGAAACTGAACCTTGAAGACTACTAGTGCAAGTTGAATTTCTCAGTGACGTAATCCAAAATAGTAGCTGTGTATACTGTCAAATGATTCTCAATCAGTTCAAACGCAAATTTAATTATATTATTTTGATATGGTGTTTCTAGCTTTTTTGGACTCCTAAGTAGATTAGTTCTTCAGTTATGAAATTAACAAGTGAAAGGATCAAGATGCCCAAGAGGGGGGGGTGAATTGGGCTTCTCTAAAAATTTAAGCACCCTATAAGCTCCAATTCAACCCCTTGTGCCTAGTGTGACTTGGAGAGCTACCGGATAAAAGTTTTGCAACCTAGTTCCAATCCTATTCTAGCATGGTAATTCTAAGAATGTAAAAGCACAAAGTAAATGCTAGAAAGTAAGGGAGTAGTGGAAGAAAATGCTCGGCGATGTTTTGCCGAGGTATCGGAGAGTCGCCACTCTCCACTAGTCCTCGTTGGAACACCCGCGCAAGGGTCTTGCTCCCCCTTGGTCCGTGCAAGGACCAAGTGCTCTCTACGGGCTGATTCTTCGACACTCCGTCGCGGTGAATCGCCCAAAACCGCTCACAAGCTTGACACGAGCCACCCACAAGAACTACGGGTGATCTTCGTGCCTCCAATCACCACCGAACCGTCTAGGTGATGGCGATCACCAAGAGTAACAAGCAAAGAACTCTCACTTGACCCAAACAAGGCACTAGAGAGTGGTGGATGCACACTTGACTCTTGGAACTCACTAGAGGAGGATTCTCTCAAGAATTCACTCAAAAACTCAATCCTCTCTAAGCTCTTGCAACTCTCTTGCTCCACAACAAGATTCTCTGATGTTCAAATGGGCAAGAGAGCTCTCATGGACGAGGTGGAGGAGTATAAATACTATCCACCAAGTCCAAAGGTCGGCCAACCATTTTCCACTGAAAACGGGGTCACCGGACGCACATTATGTTGCACCGGACGCACTGCACTGAGCGTCCGGTGTGACATAACGGCTACCTGCTCTTTCTCTGACAGGTCACCGGACGCTAAACTCTCAGCGTCCGGTGCACCGTCCGGTGCTCGGAGAAACTTTACATGCTCCCTGCGCATGGGACCGGACGCTACCCGGTGCGTCCGGTGCTCAGGGGAACGTTGCAAGCTCCCTGGGTAAGGGACCGGACGCTACCCGGTGCGTCCGGTGCTAGCGTCCGGTGCCTAACCCTAGGCACGGCGCTGTTCTAACGGCTAAGGACCTCACCGGACGCACTCACAGAGCGTCCGGTGCAGCGTCCGGTGCCCCTTTGGACACCCAACCTTCGTCGAAACGCGATCGCTTCAACACGAAGTTTGCTCCTCTCGATCTAAGGACTATCTCTGAGCTGCCTAGTGCTAGGTTTACCAAGTGTGCACCACACCTAAACCTAAAGCCTTGCCTAAGTCAAGCTACTAGATCAAAACCCCTCTTAATAGTACGGTCAAAGGAAAACAAAGTCCTAAACTACTCTAAGTGCCCTTCTTCACCATATGACACTTAGACCTAGTCTAGTCTTGACGATGTCCATCCCTCCTTTGAAAACTGAAAACGATTTCCACTATTAAGTAGGCATGTACGTCCCTGTCCATCGAGTACCTATATACCATGACCTTACCTATGACTTTGCCTCTGCAAAACACACGTTAGTCATAGTAATCAACAATGTCATTAATCACCGAAATCACTTAGGGGCCTAGATGCTCTTTCAATCTCCCCCTTTTTGGTGATTGATGACAACCTCGAGTATGAAAAGAGTTGAGGTTTTCAAAGTGACTTGGTTTCAATAAGCCTGTTACAATCAGACCAACGGGATTAGTAATGCTTATCTCGACCAAGTCCAATACCCTGCATCCAAATATGTGAGTGGTATAGGACAGGATATAGATATAAGGCTCATAGGAATATCGGAGTCGAAACGCGGAAGCAAAGATAAATATGAGCCAAAACACAAGACAAAGAGATATCACCTTAAACACAAATCATGTCTCATAACCAGAGTATCTCACACAAGTGCAATGCATAAAGATAAACATGATGCATGATGAAGTAGCACACAAAAAGATATCTCAAAACTCCTAACCACCCTCTCTAGCTCCCCCTAACTCCTAACTCTCTCAAACGCACTCTCTCCCCCTTTGGCATCAAGCGCCAAAAACCTAAGAAGACGGTGGAGGAGGCGGAGCAGTAGAGTCCCTCGGCGCGGCCACGAAGCGAGCTGCGTCATCTGAAGAATCGGCCGTCGAGGCGGAGGAGGTGGAATGACCCTCTGAAGCTGCAGGTGCTGGAGAAGCGGTCCGGGTCTGCTCTGGCGCTGTCACAGGCTGTGCAGGCTGCTCAAGTCCTGCTGACGAAGCTGGCACGGACTCGGTCGCTGTAGCTGTCGTCTCTGGTACGGTAGTAGATGGTGCAAGCTGCTCGGACGACGCTACGGACGACGACAGAAGCTCTGTGGTGGTAACTGGCGCCGTAAAGACTGCAGGAGCCTGCAGAGGAGGAGGCGTAGGGTCACCAGTCAGAGCACTGTAGGTGAAGCTGAGGTGCGGATCTGTCTGCGAGTCCCACACAAGCTGTGACGCTGAAGCTGACTGAGGTGTGAAGCCTGAGCGGAGAGGGGTAAACTGCGGTACCTGCTCAAAGCCTGTAGAGATAGCACCCTGAGAGACCTGGTGCTGGGGCGTCGAGAACGGCTGACTCTGAGCTGGTAGCTGGAGCGGCTGCTGAGACGGGCTCTGAATCTGAGGCGCAGGAGTAGGAGGCCTGACTGACGACGTGCCTGGGAGCTGAATCTGCGGTAGCTGAATCCCGGAGGCGGCCATGAGAGCGGCCATCATCGCGGTCTGCTGGGCCTGGAAAGCAAGCTGCTGCTCCTGAAAGGTGAGAAGCTGATGCTGGAGCTCATCCTGCCTGGCCTGCATGGCTGCATTGATGGCAGCCTGATCCCTGTCGTGCCTCGCCTGCTCCTCAGCTGCACGGCGCTGATCTGCCCTCATCCCCTCTAGGATAGCAAGCAGGGCGGGGTCTGAAGCACTCGAAGAACCGCCTGCCTCGTGGTCATGTGCTCTGGGAGGGAGATCTGTCACTGGCGGCTGATAGTCGTCGTCTGAGCTGTCGGAGGTGAAGTCAAACTCGCCCTCTGCCTCTGCATCGGCGAACGCCCCAATAGCTATATCCTGCTGCTCCTCTGTCTCAGCAACTGCTGCTGTACTGCGGGTGCCCCTAGGAGAAGGTGGGGGCACCTGTCCACATGGAGCACGAGGAGGAGGTGCACCGCGAAGGTCGTGGTGCGCTCTCAACATCTGCCGGGGGTCGTAGTGGGGAAAGACGGTGTCTGACTCTGTCAACTCCCTCTGCAAGTGAGCTGGCAGGGGCAGTGGCCTAGCACGAAGAATAAGCAAGGTGATCCAATGTGCGTAGGGCAACTGACGCCGGCCCCTGAAGCTCTCTGAAATAGTGTCCTCAATCTCGGAGACGATCAAATCCCACAAATCAAACTGCGTCTGGGAGATAAGGTGAGCGACGAGCCACTGCTGCATACGAGTGAATCCGTCTCTGTAGCCTGTCCTGGGCAGAAGAGTCTTCCTCAACACAAAGTCGAGGATCCTGGCTGGGCGAGTCAAGTCTGCCACTGTCCTGCTGGAGCCCTCCCCAAAGGGTGCACAGAAACATGGAGCTACGAAGTCAACCGGTGGTATCTCACCACCGTGAGGACGACGAGGGGGATCCACGTTCCCGTAGCACAGCTGGTGAATCCTAGTTGAAGAGTCTCGTAGTCCAAGTACCTGTCTGGCTAGCTGTGCAGTCACTCTGTAGTCAGTCCCTGCCAACGCGTAGTGGATATAGCTTGATCTGGAGACACCCACACTGACGCGTAGAACTCTCTGACCCACTGCTCACAGTAAGTACCGGGGAGCGCTAGCAGCTCTGGGAGTCCGTGGAGGTAAGTGAAATACTGCCGAATATCTGCCCCGACCACGTTCCCGAGAATCTCTAGGTCAATCACCCTGTGCTCCCTGAACTGTGACTGAGAATGAACCAGTGCCTCGTGAATATCCTCCTGGACGACGGTGTAGAAACGGGCACCGGCTCTGGGATCCCTGGCTGCTGGAAACCAAGTCGGAAACGGAACAAACCGCAGCTGCTGGATCTCTCTGGCTGACACAAGAGTAAGATCCCTGTGGATCCTGACTGGCCTCTGGCGGGAAGCTGGAGTGCCTCTAGCCGGAGTGGCATGAGCTGTGGAGGTGGACTGACCCTGCGTACCAGTCCGAGGAGTGGCCTGAGTACGAGCACGAGTCGACCTCCTCAGTGGCTGCTCCTGCTCCTGTCCCTCTGCTGGACCCTCTGCCTGGGTCTCTGTCTCAGTGTCTGGACCCTCCTGAGCCGGATCCCTAACCACGAGCCTGACCCTCTGTCCTCCAATCGTCACGGTCCCTGGAGGGGATCCATGGAAAGCATCTGCCTCAAGCACTGCACGCCTTTGACGCGGCGTAAGATCATCCACAATCCTCAAAGCACCAGAGCGACCACCCCTCTCGGCTGCCTCAGCCGCTGCTGCAACTGCCTCTGCGACCTCTGCATCTCTGTCACTGGCCTTCCGCTTCTTGGTGGCCAGCTTCTTTCCCTTGCCTTTCTCTGCCGCTGAGAAACACTGAGGAGGATCACCTCCATCATCGCCTCCTGGGGAACCTCCTGAGCCGGCTGTCGGTCTAGTGACGTTCTTGGTACGAGCCATAGCAAATCAAACGTCCGACAAGTAACTGACTGGCAAAGGAGAATAATGTACTGCAGAGAATTGACAAGATAAGGTCTCTATAAGCAATGATATCGGCTAGAGATGAGATAAACCTATGGATCGCAAGAATAGATAAGATTTTTGAACGCGAATGACTTACGGTCGACGAACGAGACGCAATCCGGATGAGATGACTCGATCGGAAGCCACCGGAGAACGCGGAACCACTCCTCAAGGTGCTGCAACGGAGAAACGGAGAAGATCGAGGTCAAAAACCTTTTTCCAATCCATTGAAACAAAAGACCAAGCACCTTAAGGACATTGCTCAAGAACCTTACCCAAGCCCTAGTTGCTTCGCAATGGAGAGGGGCTCAGGCGAGGAGAAGGAAGGGAAGAGCTTCCAAGAGCAGATCTGGCGCGGGGAAGATCCAAAGGGCGCCGGGAGTCGACGCACGGACGACGGCGGCGGCGGTTCTAGGGCGTTAGGGCACGGGCGGCTCGGGTGATGTCGGCGGAGGAAGGAAACAACGGCCGCTCGAAGCCCCTGGGCGCGGGTTATATCCGCCCGCCGCGGGGGCACCGGACGCTCTTTATGTGGCACCGGACGCGTCCGGTGACCACCGGACTCATGCGCAGAGAGGTCTGAAAAAAAGGTTTTGCACCGGACGATGGGCACCGGACGCTGGCTTTAGCGTCCGGTGCTTCGGGTGACGCCTGGTGAGCACCGGACGCACCTCACCGGACGCAACAGGGAAACTGTTCCTGCGTCCGGTGAGTGCAGTCTGGCGCACTCACCGCACCGGACGCTCAGAGGCAGCGTCCGGTGCATCGTCCGGTGCTCCTCTGAGCACTTTTTCAACTAAGCACCACGTCCGACTTTGACCCAACCAAGTTCCATTTCCAAAAACACATAAATAAACACCTAATGGAACTGGTATGAGTGATATCTCTCAAACCCTCAAATTTTACCAACTATTTAGCCATAGGCTTAGTAGATTTTTAAGGAAATAGTTCGAGAATATCACCAAGGAGCATCGTATGGCCATAAAGCTAGGGGTTTAAATCATAATGAGCTTGGAATGCTCCCCCTATCTATGGACGAACACAGCGGATGCTCAACGAATAACCGAAAAGAAAAGATCAACTAACAAGAATGCATATGAAATGAGTTGTAGTGCAATTCTTGAAAGTAAACTAATGCTTGTCAAGTTTGATCCAAGGTTAAGCTTTTTCACACACTCAAGGGGGGGTTATCTTAACCATGTTAGACAAGCCCTACATGCAAGTTATATTTTTAGTTTTAGTATGCATGATGTGCAAAACAAAGATTATTTACAAGATTCAACACACAACTTTTATCTTTTGGTGAAGTTGGACATGTCAAGCACATTAAGTTCATTTCTCAACTTACAAAACCTAGCTTCATCTAGGGGTTTTGTGAAGATATCCGCCAATTGATTTTCCGTTCCCACATTCTCTAAGGATATATCACCTTTAGCAACATGATCCCTAAGAAAGTGGTGGCGGATATCAATATGTTTTGTGCGGGTGTGTTGAACCGGATTGTTTGCAAGTTTTACAGCACTTTCGTTGTCACACAACAAAGGTACTTTGTCTAGTACTACTCCATAGTCTAGCAAAGTTTGTTTCATGTAGAGTATTTGTGCACAACAAGCACCGGCGGCAATGTATTCCGCCTCGGCCGTTGACAAAGCAACACTATTTTGTTTCTTTGACATCCAAGAGACAAGTGATCTACCTAGGAAATGGCACCCTCCGGATGTGCTTTTTCTATCAATCCGGCACCCGGCATAATCCGAATCGGAATAGCCTACAAGTTGGAATCTTGCACCTTTGGGATACCACAAGCCTAGGCAAGGTGTGTATTTTAGATACCTAAGAATTCTCTTGACCGCAATCAAGTGAGATTCCATAGGCATTGCTTGATACCTAGCACACATGCACTCACTAAACATTATATCGGGCCTAGATGCGGTGAGGTAGAGTAGACTTCCTATCATGGAACGATAGAGAGTCTTGTCAATAGGGTTACCTCCCTCATCCAAGTCGAGATGCCCATTTGATGCCATGGGAGTCTTGATTGGCTTGCAATCCATCATCTTGAATCTCTTGAGAAGATCTTGAGTATACTTCTCTTGAGAGATAAAGACCCCTTCCTTCATTTGCTTGACTTGAAATCCTAGGAAGAAGGATAGCTCGCCGATCATGGACATCTCAAACTCCTTGGACATCAAATCACCAAATTCCTTGCAAAAATCTTCATTAGTAGAGCCAAAAATAATATCATCAACATAAACTTGGCAAATGAAGATTTCCCCATTCATTTTCTTGGTGAAGAGTGTTGTGTCAACTTTGCCAATCTTGAAGCCCTTCTCAATGAGGAAGTCCATAAGCCTCTCATACCAAGCTCTAGGAGCTTGCTTGAGACCATAGAGCGCCTTGGACAACCGGTAGACATGCTTGGGGTACCTAGGGTCTTCAAAACCGGGGGGTTGCTCAACATAGACAAGCTCATTAATATAACCATTTAAAAAGGCACTTTTCACATCCATTTGAAATAACTTGATATCGTGACTAGATGCATATGCAAGTAGGATACGGATTGCTTCAAGTCTTGCCACCGGTGCAAAGGTTTCACCGAAGTCAAGACCTTCCACTTGTGAAAAGCCTTTTGCCACAAGTCTTGCCTTGTTGCGCACCACTTTGCCTTGATCATCCTTCTTGTTCCGGAAGACCCACTTTGTTCCAATCACTCTTGCATCTTTGGGTCGCTCTTCAAGTGTCCACACTTGGTTGCGAGTGAAGTTGTTCAACTCCTCTTGCATGGCCATGATCCAATCCACATCACGAAGAGCTTCCTCTATAGTCTTTGGTTCATCTTCAAGAGACACAAAAGCGTGATGTTCGATAAACAAAGCATGTCTAGAACGAGTAGTTACACCACGTGATGGACTCCCGATGATGAGATCTTGAGAGTGATCTTGGAGGAGATGTGATGTTCTTCTTGGTGCCACTTGAGGGGTTGGTTGGGGAGCATTAACATCTTGTGCTTGTGCCACCACTTGCTCATGAGTGACTTGAGTGTCTTCATGAGCATCTCTCACATCCTTGTCTTCATCTTGTGGACCTTGTGAAGTGGATGGTGGCTCAATGACTTGCACATCATCATCATCTTCTTTAGGCTTGATGTCTCCCACCGGCATGTTCTTCATGGCATCCCTCAATGGTTCACCACCTACATCATCAAGATTATCACTTGCTCCTTGGGAGCCATTAGTTTCATCAAATTCAACATCAAATGTTTCTTCAACCATGTTTGTGGCATGGTTAAAGACCCTATATGCTTTGGACTTTGATGAATAGCCAACCAAGTAACCAATGTCACATCTTCTTTGGAACTTTCCCAAGTGTTGGCGCTTCTTGTAGATGTAGCATTTGCATCCAAACACTCTAAAGAATGAGACATCGGGCTTCTTCCCATTGAGCAACTCATAAGGTGTCTTCTCTAGGAACTTGTGAGGAAAGAGCCGGTTTGAAGCATAGCATGCGGTGTTGATTGCCTCGGCCCACATCTTCTCCGAAGTGTTGTACTCATCTAGCATTGTTCTTGCCAAGGTGATCAATGTCCGGTTCTTTCTTTCTACAACCCCATTTTGTTGTGGTGTGTAAGTTGAGGAGAACTCATGCTTGATTCCCACTTCATCACAATACTCTTCAATGTTGGTGTTGTCAAACTCTTTGCCATTGTCACTTCTAATTTTCTTGATCTTCACATCAAATTGATTTTGGGCATTCTTTGCAAATTTCTTGAATATTGATGCAACTTCGGCCTTGTCTTGCAAGAAGAATGTCCAAGTGTACCGGGAGTAATCATCAACTATGACCAAGCAATATTTGTTGCCTCCAAGACTAGCATATGTGGTTGGTCCAAACAAATCCATGTGAAGTAGCTCAAGCACTCTTGAAGTAGAGAGATAGGCTTTGGTTGGATGAGTGTTTGCAACTTGTTTGCCCGCTTGACATGCACTACAAAGCTTGTCCTTCTCAAATGTCACATCCTTCAAGCCTCTTATCAATTCCTTCTTCATCAACTTCTTGAGTGTGCCCATTCCAACATGTGCTAACCTTCTATGCCACAACCACCCAAGTGAAGTCTTTGTGAATAAGCAAGTCTTGACATCAACTTCATTTGATGAGAAATCAACTACATATAAGTTGTTGTGTCGGAAGCCTTTGAATATCACTTCATTGTCATCTTCCTTGGTCACAATTACTTCCTTCTTCTTGAATAGGCATTCAAATCCAAGATCACAAAGTTGTCCAACCGAGAGCAAGTTGAAACTCAAAGATTGCACATAGAGCACATTGGTGATGGAGTTGTCATTTGATATAGCAACTTTTCCTAGTCCCTTTACTTTCCCTTTTGAGTTGTCACCAAATGTGATCTTCTCTTGGTTGTCAACATCTTCATCAAGAGAGGTGAACATCCGGGGATCTCCGGTCATATGTTGTGTGCAACCACTATCAATTACCCAATGTGATCCCCCGGTCTTGTAGTTCACCTACACACAAGAGATTAAGCTTGAGATTTAGGGACCCACATTTGCTTAGGGCCCTTGACCTTCTCTACTAGTTGCTTTGGCACCCAAATCTTCTTTGGCCTTTGCTTGTTGGGTGGCCCCATGAAGCTAACCTTGACCTTGCCACTCTTGTCTTTCCTTACAATGTAGTGAGCATTGAAGGCAAATGGTCTTGCATGCTTGGGCAAGGGTGGTGGTAGTGGTTCCTTACACTCATGAGCAAAGTGTCCCTCTAGACCACACTCAAAGCATCTCTTAGGCTTGGGCTTGCTTGGTTGATCATGAGTGGCTAGTGACTTGATGAGCTTTGTTTGATGAGCCTTGTAGCCAATTCCACTCTTGTCCATCTTCATGACGGTGTTCATAAAAAGCTCACTTTGAAGGTCCTTCCCCTTTGTGAACTTTGCTAACCCCATGGTTAGGTGTTCCTTCTCTTTCTTGAGCTTGTTATTCTCTTGAGTTAGCTTCTTGATGATTGGGTCATTGTTGCTAGCTAACTCGTCCAAGATGAATGTCTCATCTTCTTCTTGCTTATCATACATCAAACCAAGCTTGAGATATTGATTTTCTTCCTTGAGCAACTTGTTTTCATAAGCAAGCTTCTTGTCTTGATCAAGTGACTCAATCACAATTTTCTTGTGCTTGGCTTGTTCTTGCGACTCTTTCTTGAGCATGACGATCTCATTCTTGAGCTTGATAGTGTCCTCATAACTCTCGGCCACTACCACTTTCTTGCCCTTGCAATCAACACATTTGCTTGTGCTCTCCACAAGTAAGTCATCACAAGATGTGGCTACATCAAGCTTAGCAACATTGTTAGTAGCAACATGTGTTTCATCAATTGCAAGTTCATAAGCAATCTCAAGGTTGTCATAGTTTGCTTTTAGAGTTGTTAGCTCTTCTTTCATTGCTCTATATCTAGTGATAAGCTCATCATGAACACTCTCAAGTTTATCATGTTTTTCTTTGAGCTCTTTTAGAGAGAGTTTGAGCTCCTTGAGCTTAGTGGTCATGATCTCATTTTGATCTCTAAGCTCATCACTAGACTTAAGCTTTGCTAGAAGTGTCTCATTTTCAAGTTCAAGCTTTTCATTTTCACTTCTAGTCTTTCTTATGACTTTTGTGTATTTGTTAAGCAATTTTACAAGTTCATCATAAGAAGGTGATTCATATTCACTATCACTCTCACTACTCTCATCCTCACTTTGTACCTTCCGGTCACCCTTAGCCATAAGGCATAGATGTGTAGAGGATGTAGATGGTGGTGAAGATGATGGTGATGGAGCATCAATGGCAATGGCGGCAACCTTCTCATCATCACTTTCATTGCCGGATGAGTCACCACTTGAGCTTTCAATGTCGGTGAGCCAATCACCAACAATATAAGCCTTGCCATTCTTTTTCTTGTAGTGCTCCTTCTTCTTGCCACCTTTCTTCTTGTATTGCTTCTTGTCATTCTTCTCGTCATCACTTGAGTCATCTTGCTCTTTGTTCTTCTTCTTGTACTTGTCCTTCTTGGGCTTTGGACATTGATGAGCAAGATGACCAAGCTCACCACAATTGTAGCAATCCATCTCGGAGATGGGTTTCCTCTTGCTACTTGTGAAGAACTTCTTCTTCTTGGAGTCAAAGTTGACTCCATTCTTATTGAGCTTCTTCAACATTTTTGTGGTTCTTCTCACCATGAGGGCAATAGATGCATCATCATCACTTGAAGTTGATGACTCAACTTCAACCTTTTTGGCTTTGCCCTTGTGAGAAGCTTTGAGAGCCAAGTCCTTCTTTTCTTTCTTGGCCGATGAGGAGCCATCTTGAGGATTCATGTGCATGTACATCTCATGAGCATTGATCTTCCCCAATATGGTAGTTGGTGTAGCGGTGGAAAGATCGCCTTGATGAAGCACGGTTACTATGTGCCCATATTTCTCAATGGGAAGCACACATAGTATCTTCCTTGCTACATCCGCCGTACTCATTTGTGTGAGCCCAAGTCCATTTAGCTCCTCTACAATGACATTCAAGCGAGAATACATTTCATTAGCATTTTCTTTAGGAAGCATTTCAAAAGTATTAAGCTTGTTCATCACTAGGTGATAGCGTTCCTCGCGTTCACTCTTAGTTCCCTCATGGAGCGCACAAAGTTCCTTCCAAAGTTCATTGGCGGTTTTGTGACTCCGAACACGGTTGAACACTTCTTTGCAAAGACCTCTAAAGATGTGGTTTTTGGCCTTTGCATTCCACTTCTCGTTTTCTTGCTCTTGTGGAGTAAGAGCGGTGGCTCTTTCCGGAGGGGCAAACCCTTCGGTCGCGGCTTTTAGGCACTTTACATCGCATGCCTCAAGGTATGACTCCATCCGTATTTTCCAATACGGGAAGTCATCCCCATCGAACATGGGTGGCGGTCCATCCCCGTTAGACATCTTTCTCTAGGCGGTGAAGCCTAAAAAATGAGCACTAGGCTCTGATACCAATTGAAAGGATCAAGATGCCCAAGAGGGGGGGGGTGAATTGGGCTTCTCTAAAAATTTAAGCACCCTATAAGCTCCAATTCAACCCCTTGTGCCTAGTGTGACTTGGAGAGCTACCGGATAAAAGTTTTGCAACCTAGTTCCAATCCTATTCTAGCATGGTAATTCTAAGAATGTAAAAGCACAAAGTAAATGCTAGAAAGTAAGGGAGTAGTGGAAGAAAATGCTCGGCGATGTTTTGCCGAGGTATCGGAGAGTCGCCACTCTCCACTAGTCCTCGTTGGAACACCCGCGCAAGGGTCTTGCTCCCCCTTGGTCCGCGCAAGGACCAAGTGCTCTCTACGGGCTGATTCTTCGACACTCCGTCGCGGTGAATCGCCCAAAACCGCTCACAAGCTTGACACGAGCCACCCACAAGAACTACGGGTGATCTTCGTGCCTCCAATCACCACCGAACCGTCTAGGTGATGGCGATCACCAAGAGTAACAAGCAAAGAACTCTCACTTGACCCAAACAAGGCACTAGAGAGTGGTGGATGCACACTTGACTCTTGGAACTCACTAGAGGAGGATTCTCTCAAGAATTCACTCAAAAACTCAATCCTCTCTAAGCTCTTGCAACTCTCTTGCTCCACAACAAGATTCTCTGATGTTCAAATGGGCAAGAGAGCTCTCATGGACGAGGTGGAGGAGTATAAATACTATCCACCAAGTCCAAAGGTCGGCCAACCGTTTTCCACTGAAAACGGGGTCACCGGACGCACATTATGTTGCACCGGACGCACTGCACTGAGCGTCCGGTGTGACATAACGGCTACCTGCTCTTTCTCTGACAGGTCACCGGACGCTAAACTCTCAGCGTCCGGTGCACCGTCCGGTGCTCGGAGAAACTTTACATGCTCCCTGCGCATGGGACCGGACGCTACCCGGTGCGTCCGGTGCTCAGGGGAACGTTGCAAGCTCCCTGGGTAAGGGACCGGACGCTACCCGGTGCGTCCGGTGCTAGCGTCCGGTGCCTAACCCTAGGCACGGCGCTGTTCTAACGGCTAAGGACCTCACCGGACGCACTCACAGAGCGTCCGGTGCAGCGTCCGGTGCCCCTTTGGACACCCAACCTTCGTCGAAACGCGATCGCTTCAACACGAAGTTTGCTCCTCTCGATCTAAGGACTATCTCTGAGCTGCCTAGTGCTAGGTTTACCAAGTGTGCACCACACCTAAACCTAAAGCCTTGCCTAAGTCAAGCTACTAGATCAAAACCCCTCTTAATAGTACGGTCAAAGGAAAACAAAGTCCTAAACTACTCTAAGTGCCCTTCTTCACCATATGACACTTAGACCTAGTCTAGTCTTGACGATGTCCATCCCTCCTTTGAAAACCGAAAACGATTTCCACTATTAAGTAGGCATGTACGTCCCTGTCCATCGAGTACCTATATACCATGACCTTACCTATGACTTTGCCTCTGCAAAACACACGTTAGTCATAGTAATCAACAATGTCATTAATCACCGAAATCACTTAGGGGCCTAGATGCTCTTTCAACAAGTATTTGGAAATAACTCAGTTATGCTTGCGGACTAATGTCTCTTTTATGATTGTTGCTAGCTTTTTCTTTAAATTCCATGTACAAAAGTTCTGACTTGTTTCTGATGACAAGTCAATCCCATCTATAGGAGAACTTCCAGTAGAAAATTTTACAGAACTTGGAGTAGAAAAAGTAGAGCACAACCAGCTGTTTCAATTTATGTTTGTGTGGTTCTATTGGTTCTAATTTAGCTCAGCTTCTTTTATGTTAGGGTTGCTGACAAAGGGTATTAATGAACCTTCAATTCTAGAAGAGCTGCCAGGAACAAGTATATATATTGCTCAGATATTTTCCTTCATCTAGATTTGTAAATTCATGGGAAAATCGCATGTTTTCCTAAATATTTTCTTATCGAAGCACTTATTTTCATGCAGGATAAATATATGATATGTTGGATGTTCAGATGTTTGAAGGATCAAGAACAAGATTGTCCCTCAAGATTAGTTGTTTAGGAGTAGTGTTACACATGTGTATTATTTATTTTTCGTTTGGAACTTTGTAGTTAGTGAATCATTGTATACAATCACAGAGTAGACCATTTTCTTGTATCTATAAAATCATTTACTTAATTTCAATTATTTGATATTATCTTGAGTTCCAAAGATATGTCTCAATGCTTCTGGTTGTTGGATGCAAGATATTCAAATAATTTATCAAGCTATTTATACTATAAAAATAATGTATATAGAATTTTAATAACAAATTCCAAAATTATGTGGCATATTCTACTGGCAATATATATATGTGTTGCTACATAAACGTTGCTAGCATGCAATGCTTGCATACCCCTCTTACCAACACATATATATGTGTTGCAATTGATCCTTGCAACGCCACTTTAAGCAACACATGTTGGATGCGTTGGTATAGATCCTACCAACACTTATTCAACCTTGTAGAAACGCATATATGTGTTGCTAAAGGGGGTGTCCTCTTGTAGTGTAATTGAACCCGACACGTCTTCTTTCGTCTTGCCTTGTTCTGACATCCTTCTCATTGACTAATTCCTCTGCGCCTTTGTTTAGTCGATCCACTTGTCTGGCTGTCCCTCCTTCTGCGAAGCGGGCTCACTTGGCAGTTTCGTATCTCACCAAAATTTGGGATTAACAACAACTATCATGTGGTAGAATCATAAATTGAAAGAGTCCCTAGAGTTTAATCTCACACAAATCTAACCCATTAGTGCTTGATCGAACACCTGGGACACCATAATGATGAGATCTATAAATTGGAGACCACACCGTCGGGTTGCTGGTAAGAACTGTTCACTTCCAAGAGCACCTATTCTCGTAGGAAACATAAGCAAAGAATGGGTATTAGAGGAGCAAGTAAAGCGAAATGTTGAAGACACCACTACTACAAAAATCTTAATGGAGGCGGTCAAAAATGATTAATGGAGGCGGGTAACTCAACCGCCTCCAATCATAGGCCTCGGATAATCATGAACATCAAGGCGGGTGAGTTTGCCCGCCTCCATTAATCAATAAAAAATTTTAAAAAAAACCAACAAGCCCATCGATGAGGCCCGTTGAGCACATCGACGAGCCCGTCGGAGCCCATCTGGGGCGTGTGCCACCGCCGCCCAGCAGATTGTTGTTGTCACCCATGCTGCTATGGAGAGAGTGTGGCACAGCGCATGCCCGCTGAAACGCCGCTGCTGTCGGAAGGCCATGGCCTCCACGTGTGGGGGCTGACTTCACGGGTTGAGGTCCGAGGCCAGCCTGGATCCACCGCCGCGGTGCGAGGCTGGCCTAGATCCACTGTCGAAGTGCACGACCAACCTAGATTTGTCGTCGGGGCACGCTACCGACCTAGATCTGTCGCTGGGACACGTTGTCGGCCTAGATCTGGCACCCAATCGAGCTGCTACAGGGCTGCCGGCGTCGATTGGTGGTGCACCGCCAGGTGGGGGAGGGACGCCGCTGTGGGAAGAGGCTAGGAGAAGGGCACCGCCAGGTAGAGCACCACCGGGATTGTTGTCGTCGGGTGGAGCACCACGGGGAGGGGGGTGGTGAGGAGGCGCAAGATGGGGAGGGGAGGGTGGTGATGCCGCGGGGTTTGGAGGGTGGAGGACGCCGTCAGGTTAGAAAACAGGAGAGGGAGAGAGCGCACCTGTTAGAGGGGAGGGGATGGGATGAGAGTGGGCTAGGGTTTGTGCTTATATATATACTCTTAGTCAGAAACTGGGCTAATATGGGCTTCATCAATCGCTAGTGGGTTGGCCAATATTAATGGAGGCGGTTGAATTAAGAAGCCCGCCTCCATAAATAACCTCTATTGTTGGAGGCAGTTGAGTTAAAAGGTCCGCCTCCATAAATGGATTTTGGGTTAACTGCCTCCGTAAATCGATTTATGGAGGCGGATAAGTTTTACCGCCTCGGTAAATAAAATTGCCCACCTCCGTTAATCGTCATGCATTTTTTGAGGCGGTTAAATTTTGCGACTGCCACGGTTAATAAAATTGCATAATCTTACAAAATTATTTGTGTAGTAGTGGACTATCATTATAATTCATGTCATATAGAGTAAAGTTGATGCTCTGCTGACCTTCCATATTTCTGATTTAGCATCTGGCTCTTCAGTAAAAACAAAATCTGATCCCTGGTGTTTGGTGCCAATTTTTTAACCAAGAGAGTTTGTTCAAGAGCATAAGCTTGTGGCGCTATTTGCAAGAAGATGTTAACAAAGAAAAAGAAAAATAGTCAGTTATTGACCATAAACCGTAACAGCGGTTGCAATTTATTAAGTGAGTTCAAATAAGTTTCTAATGAGTAGCCAAGCATAGTCCAGCAGCCGGTAAATTATATTATTATATGTTGACTCTGTCCTAAAGACAATGTACACATTAACTGTGAAGTGGTATTGTGCACCTGCTGCCACATTGGCTGAAACTGCAGCCTTGGAGGTAACTGCTGAAGAAACAACAGTAGTACATGTAGTAGCTGTTGACTTTACTTAAGGTCCAAATAAGCAAAAAAAAATATTATTATAGGTTGGCTCTGTCCTAAAGACAATGTACACATTAATTGTGAAGTGTTATTGTGCGCCTGCTGCACATTGGCTGAAACTGCAGCCTTGTAGGTAACTACCGAAGAAATAACAGTACTTGGTACTCAATGAAGTAGTTGTTGACTTTACTTAAGGTCCAAATAAGCAAAATAGAGTATTATTGCTGCACACATTTTGCACTACAGGACAGCGGCTCTTCGCCTAGCGCACGAGGCGCTCGGTGAAGCCCGAAACACGCTCGGCGAAGGCTTCCCCGAGCGGCGCGCTAGGCGAACCCCGCTCGGCGAATTTTTTGACGGCGAAGAATTTCACCGAGCACGATTATTCCAACTCGCTCGGCTTCTCTCGTGCCTACTTTGCCGAGCGGCGACATACGCGCTCGGCAAAGTATCCTCGCCGTTACGTCGTTACAGTCGTTAACGTTATCGTCGACGTCACGTCTACAATGTTCGCCGAGCGTCAACCCGCTCGGCAAAAGAAACAACTTTGCCGAGCGCCGCCGTGTTTGCGCGCTCGGCAAACCTACTAACTTTGCCGAGCGCGCTTTTATAACGGCGCTAGGCGAATCTAGTAACTTTGCCGAGCGCGCTTTTATAACGGCGCTAGGCGAATCTCTACCTTTGCCGAGCGCCATGGCCATCGCGCTCGGCAAAGCTGGGAACCTGCCTGTGCAGAGCCGCTGCCTCTTCCCAGCTTTGCCGAGCGCGATGGTCATGGCGCTCGGCAAAGCACATCTTCGCCGAGCGTTATGGTCATTTGCGCTCGGCAAACCTACAGAAAACAGTTTTTTTTATTTTTATTTTCCAATCCACCTGATCAAACAATAAAAATCACACACATATATATATGTTATCCAGACCATAGATACAACCACTGGCACATTCACCACAACAAGCACAACATATATAGCACAAATGTCACAAGTTCACATCCACAAGTTCACAAAGTGCGGCTCAAGTTCACAAAGTGCATAGTTGTCTCCACAAGTTCACAACACAAGTTCACAACAAGCACTACCACTGCATCTCAAGACGTTGGGGCTCCGCCTGGTGGGTACTGAACGCCTGGTGAGGGTATGCCTTCTGCAATTGCTGCAGGAGTAGGATTCGAACCCGCCGACTGTTGCTGCAAAACAAAAAGATCCGCTTAAATTTGTCAGAAAGAATTTGTGCAAAGAAGCGAAAGCAATCGATTTATTATACTCACAGGAGTAGGTAGAACAGGCACCGGCAAAGGGAGGGGATGGAGGAGCTCTGGTGGCAAGGACAAACCGGACTTCTCGCCAACAGCTGCTAGGAACTTCGTTAGTTCCTCTAGCCTTGTTTGCTGCATTGCCAGCGCCGCATTCTGGGCCTCCACCGTCGCACTTGTGGCCACAAGCTTCGCGTCTGTCTCCTCACGCTGCTTCTTCTCATTTTGTAGCTCGGCCTACAACAGATAGTACCAAAGTTTCAGTTTTCCAAACGTAACTAAGGTGTAAATATTAATGGACAGCAAGTCACCCTTGACTAACCTGGAGTGCATCGAAACAGATACGATGTAGATATCCACGGGCTGTCCAAAAAACGTGGACAATCCGAAACAGATACGATGTAGATATGCAAAGATGTGCATACCTCCAGTCGTATCCCTTTCGAACGGGAGACGCCTAACCAGGTTACGTGATACAGGGACATGGGGGACAAGAAGAGGGGTTATTCATACCTAGGGTGACGTCGAGGAAGACAGTAGGGGTCGTCAAGGTACTCCGGGCAGGCTCGGACCGGGTCTTGCTCTGTAGAAAAATAGCATATAGGTTAGTTCAAAATTTCGGCAGCACCTCCCTACACGGCAAGCTTTCCAAAACCTGCAATAAACATAACGGCACGATGACCGGCAACCAGACTTGCATATGCATTGACATCACATTCATATAATCATTGTCGGGCTTATCACAGTTTGCACCTAAGGCTTACAAATTAATATTTTTTTACCCAAGCAACCAGAGTGCCTTATTACCTAGTAGAGAAGGACAGGGCCGACGGTGAACCGAAGAGGAGCACGGGGACGAGGCCGACGAGGAGCACGGGCACGGGGACGACGGCGGTGGGGCTCTGCCTCAGGTGGTGAGGGGCGGCCGGGGTGGGGGGGACGAGGAGCACGGGAACAGGGCCCTGCCTGCTCCTGCTCGACCAGGTCCCTCAGGTGGTGGGGGACGGCGGTGGCGCTCCCCACAGCCCACAGTCCCCTTCTCCTCGGGCCGGCAGGCGACGGGGGCGACGGGCGGCCGGGGACGGGGGGCGACGGGCGGCCGGGGCGGGGGGCGACGGGCGGCCGGGGACGGGGGGCACGGGCGGCCGGGGCAGGGGGCGACGGGCGGCCGGGGACGGGGGGCACGGGCGGCCGGGGCGGGGGGCGACGGGCGGCCGGGGACGGGGGGCCGAGGCGGGGGGAGGGCGGGCGGCCGGCCGGCGTCGATTCGGCGAGGGGAGGCGGGGGGAAGTGGAGGGGGGGGAGCGGATCCGGCGAGCGGGGGCCGGCGGCTGGCCGGCGGCGGCCGCGGGCCGGCGGCGACGGGGAGGGCGCGCGGAGGGCGAGCGACGGGGAGAGCTGGGAGAGAGAGATGAGAGAGTGAGTGAGTGTCTGTGTGTGTTAGAGTGTTGACTTCTTTTTTTTTTTTTGTCCACTGGAGTTGTTTGCCGAGCGGCATTTTTCACCTGCGCTCGGCAACGTTTTTTTTTTCGGGGTGAAATTTTTCCAGCGGGAAATCGCCCGCGCAGCCACTTTTCCTTTGCCGAGCGCAGATCTGTTTGCCGAGCGTATTTAACGGCGCTAGGCAAATGTTTCTAATTTTTTTTGTGTTTTTCGATCTAGAAATTTTTGTGTGGATCTTAAAGATCATTATTGACATCATATTGAAAATTTAGATTTTTTCTTTAATTTTTGATATATTTAAAAGATATTTATCCTTTTCTTGATTTTTTTTTTCAAAAGGAAAATTTGACCTACAAATCCATTGCATGAGTGGAAATTATGATTGGAAAAATGATAATGTTGTTAGTGATGGTCATGTGAGGCCTCATTGAAGTCATGACATGAAATATCGAATCCCGAGTTTAGGAAACACGACTGTTTAGTTGCGAGTGCATTGTTTTAAAAATCTAAAAAAACAAAAACTTTCCCGAAAAATCCAAAATTTGTTCAGGTGTCTTCGAATGGTGTTTGCAACCTATGAAAAAAATTTGAGGACATTTCGTTGACGTTTCAGTTTACGAATGTTGAAACCCTGAACATCTTCACATAAGTTATAGAACTCATGTGGGTAAGTCTTGGGTTTCAACAATCCTAAACGTAAACATCAATGAAACGTTCTCAAAATTTTTTCATAGCCTACACATACCATAACAAGACAAGTGGACAAGTTTCAAATTTTCCGGACTTGGTCTCGTTTATTTAGAATTTTAAAACCATCCACCCGCAACTAAATCGTCGTGGCTCGTGAACTAGGCCTTCGATATTTCATGTGAGCACTTGCATGGCGCCTCAAATTACGCTCCCTAAGAAGAATATTAATTTTCCATTCACCTTTTCCAAAGATTCTAATGACTTGTAGTTCAAATTCTCTTTTCGAAAAGTAATTCAAAAAATAGACATAAACACTATAAATATAGCAAAAAGTACGGAAAAAAGCTACAATTTCAATATGTGGTCAATAGATCTATACCAAATCTACAGAAAAAAATTGGGAGCCAAAATAATAATAATTTTTTTTGGGTTCACCGAGCGCCGGTGTGGCCGCTCGGCAAATCAAAGTTTCGCCGAGTGGGATATATGAAGCGCTCGGCGAATTTTTTTTTTTGCCGAGGGGGGAACGGCAGGGCGCTAGGCAGAGGACACGATACGGGCCGACGTTGGTGACCGTCAATCATTTGCCGAGCGACTAGGTTTGCCGAGCGCGACCGCTCGGCAAAACGTCACCTTTGCCGAGCGTGGACTTGCACCGAGCGCGGTCGCTCGGCAAACTAGAGTCTTTGCCGAGCGCGTGTCTTCGGCGAGCGGTGTTCGTCCGGCCACCGGGGAAGACCACCGTTGCCGAGCGCTCTGTTTTCCGCGCTCGGGAAATACCGCGGCGCTAGGCAAAGAGCCGCTGTCCGGTAGTGTTGACTATATAACCTACCAAGACAGATTAATCCAAACTGATAATTATTCGTACAACCACACATATAGAAGAATTCTCACACACTCAAGGCAAGGGCATATATGAAAATTAAGTTTTGGTGGCTCCGCAGGGATAGTCATGAGCCAATATTACAATCTGAGCTTTGCTGCCTAGCATGCATCAGTTGGAACCAAGACTAAACTACGTGGCACCCTACAGCAAGCAAACTACAAACATGGAAATGTTGTCCAGATTCAAGGACAAAACCACTAACACATATTTGGTTTCAAAAAGGAAGCCACATAACCTATTTACAGTGACTACCAAAGATTTTGAGGCACTCTGCAAATAATGTAGAAAGATATATGCTATGGAGAAAATGCCACTGTAAATTAGAATTTGAATTAGGAAAGACTGTAGTGTAGGCATACGTTTTATGATCTATGAGGGACCATAGGTTCAATGAAACAATAGCCGAAAAAGTAGCAGCACATGTTTGTAACTTTGTATGAGGGACACAATTTTAAGGCTTTAGTTCGATAATTTGATATGTTTTTTGCCACCTAAAAAATATATAACCTGGTACAACCTATAATAAAAAGGGAGGAACCACAACATTAATAGTACCAAACTGGATGCAAGAGATTAAATTCAAGTGGCCGTTTACTTTGCAGAAGTCCGTAGAACCACCAAGTATCTTTTGGACATGATCCCAAAAGATGCAAAAAGAAAGTTCTAGAGTCAGCAGGACCTGAACACAAGAAGGGTAAGAATTAGATTCAATGAAAAATGCAAAGGAATAGGTGACACCATGTATGATTGTTTTTTATGGTCGCAAAAATTCAGAGCATTGTAGGAATTAGATTCGAAGAAACAGCTGACACCATATATGCTTATTCTGTTTGTTTTTGTTGCATAAATTTAGAGCCTTTTATAGGATCTGTTAGTCTAAATTTTTAAATAATTGGTCACTGTACAGTAAACAACTGATTAATCAGTAGTTTCCTGCTATCAATTGCAAACATGTTATTTTACACAATTTGATTGGTCTACAATTTGGGACAAGGGTTGTTGGAGGTGATGTGCCTCCACTATAAGTGTTTGATGGACGTTGTCCCCGAAAAAAATAGCAAAAAATATATAGAAATAAATTGCTTATTAAACCAAGAACCATGGACAATGTGAGTAATTTATCCTAAGATAATTAATCTGTAAAACCTAAAATCCATGGTAAGTTAATAAGCAAAAGGTAATCACTATTGTCTTGAAGGATCAAACCACACGGCAAAAAAGATTAAAACACATGGAATAAATTAAAGATAACTCAAGTGTGTAAAAACCCTATAAATTAGACAGAGAAGTGTTTCGACCTCTACTGAAAGGCACAACGTGTCCATTTTATTTGTACTTGTTTGGTTAATTAATCAAGTGACAACCGTCTTTGGATAGTGCAAATATGACCAAGTAATCGAACTGTAAAACAGTCAAAGCGTTTGAGAAAGTAATCTTTGGGAATGAGGAATGTGCTCAGAACCAACAATAATTGACATCACAAGCAACAATTATTGATACAAGGGTAGAATGAACAAGAATATATCTATCACTTCATATGCAGTAAACACAAGGTCAGATTGCACAATTATGTGCTTATTGACATCACAGACAATGATCATAAGCAAGTATGAGTTGGAAAGCAAAAGCAATGATGAGATCAAACAAAGGAGGAAATCATCACAAGCAATGACAACAAAAGCCGAGCCTTCATAATTAAAAGGTAATTGCATCTGCATAGTGCGTGACTGAATAGTGAATAGGCAATGAATAATACCTCTCATTGGTGCCTCGAAACTACACAAAATAGAATAGGTAGGAAGAGATGCAAAAGAAAAAAGAGAAACAACAAATTGACCATGGCGTTAAGGTACGAAGAGTTGTGAAAAAACTTTAGTAATACTGATCAGATAGGACTTTGTTTAGGGTATCATCTAGGCTGCTAATCTGTGGCATTTATTTCTCAGAGTCAAAAAAGAATGCAATGCTTATGATGGAAGGATTGTGTGACCGAAAAACAGTTTCTGTTTTCCAAAACATGATACAGTAGACCTAATCATGCTTCTCAGAGACATGCAAAGCAGGGCCAGTGATAAGAACCAATGATTTTTTCCTTTTGAGGACACCTACACATAGATAGATACTAGTATGTCAGCCAAGAGCAAGAGCTGAACCAAAGTGAATGAGAAAATTCTAATGCACTAAATAAGTGTATTTTTAAGCACTAAAGTTTTCTACGTATAGTGCATCAACCCATAAGAACTGTTAAGTATGGAGTTTTTTAAGCACTAAAGCTTCGGACCATAGTGCATCAATCCATGGAAATTATTATGTAGCCTGATTGCCCTTTATGCGCATCAAGAAAATA
Source organism: Sorghum bicolor (assembly GCF_000003195.3). Classification (NCBI taxonomy): domain Eukaryota; kingdom Viridiplantae; phylum Streptophyta; class Magnoliopsida; order Poales; family Poaceae; genus Sorghum; species Sorghum bicolor. The sequence goes on from NC_012871.2 coordinate 20,545,346, forward strand.
ATATATCTAACTCAGACATTGGGAAGTAATGTCATCTGATCATAATGCCTGTCAACTCATTGGTCCTTTGCTCCTCATGTAAATGAAAAGGACATTGCACGGTCATTGTTCAAAGAAAACAACAGAACTGAACTGCTGATGATCAGTTGGCGCAGGCAAAGCAGATATCAGTTCATACAATGCAGAGCAATTGGATGGCTGAAGAGCACAGATCAATGGGACAGCTGGAAAAAAGTTGCATGTCACATAGCGCTAGAGCAAGCAAGATAGATTCGGTTGACATCAAGGCTGACTGAATATATATAATATGTGAACACTAGTGAGGGAAATAACATTAACAGGTACAATAAGAAAAAGGAAAAGAATAACAATAGTTGGAACCGGTAATATGGTGATATGCTTAGATAATATAGGTAGCACTTCAGATCAAACCTCACGGCAAAATAAGAAGACATAGATGGTAAGTAAAGATTCAGATCCAAAGAAGCCATCAAATAGCATTGTCTCTAACACAACATAGATGGTAAGTAAAGATTCAGATCCAAAGAAGCCATGAAATAGCATTGTCTCTAACACAATGCAGATACAATACAAGAGCATTATCCTATATGTTGACCTAGATAATTGGATGAAGAAGGAACAACTGTATTGGGATGCAAGCAATGCAAGATATGTTTCAAAAGCTAAAAAGGCTTCACCCTTTGGGAACGAGGTAGGAGGTAGATAGAGAATGAAAGAGGAAGAAAACATGCAGGATTGATCCAACATATAGAAGGCACTTTATGCAGACATTGTACCTACGGAGCACAAATTTCTAGGCATCAAATGCATGCAAGGCAGAAGGAAAAGTAATTAGGAATAGAGGACATCACCAGCCACACACAACAAGGTGAGGATACTGCATAATCAGAACCAAAAAGTCCTTGAGCCTACAATCTCTACACCATTCGAGTACACATTTTATCAAACCACATTGGAAATAAACCTAAGATTATATTAGATGAACTTCAAAAGCAAAGAAACAATGACCTTTGTTGTATTTCTTCTTCAGGCATGCAAGCATTTCACTTGAGTTCACATAACAAAGAACATGTTGAATAATAATGATAGCAAAAGTATGGTACAAAAGAAGAAGGCAAGAATGTTGCTGACAACCGGTTTACCCTTAAGAATCGCAATGATATTGTAACACCCTAGTGTTAAGCATGCATTAGGGCTTCATAAACCTACATGAGCATTTATATGAGCATGAGCATCTCATTGCATGTGCACTTCATGTGTGGTGTGATTTTACGTGCATCTTTAAATATGAATTAATTTGTGATAGTTGCCATGCTATGTCTAAAAGTGCTTGTTATGCCTAGATTAAATTGTTTTATGCTTAACCAGAAATATTAAGTAGCATTTTTGGAGCACTAAATTTGAAGGATTTGATTTAAACTTAAAATCCTCCAAAATGAATTTATTTAAACCTAGAACTAGCTTTAATATGTGATTCAAAATCCAATTGGATTCTTGGTTTATATCTTAAAGCAAAGTTGTAGAGAATTTTATTTAAAATAACTTTTGTTTTTTGGACAACTTCTGAAAATACTTTTAAATTACTCAAAAAGGCATTTGAAACCAATTTAAAAAACAAATTCAAAAAAAGAGGATGGGGGCGCCCAACTGGGCCGAGCGTCCTGCTTCTGGCCCAATAGTCGAAGTCGGCCCGGCCTGTTCAGCCCTCCCCTCTCCTCAACGCGTGCTCACGCGGCTGATGACACCGGTGGCCGACCACCATCAGACCCTGGCCGGTGCGTGGCCGGCGCGTGGACACGTCAGTGTTCAGCCGCGGGGTGAAGTGGACGCCGAGCCTCCACTCTCCTCCCTCCCTCCACTTCGGCTCGTCCTCGCCCTCTCTCTCGCCCCACAGTAGCAACAGCGCACACGCGCGGTCCACCATTGCTGCCGCAACACGAAGCTCCTCTCCCGCTCGCCGTCACCTCGCTCTATCCCCTTCCTGCAGATCCAAGGCTACCACGAGCACCGCCTTGCCCTCCCACACCGAGTGCGCACGCTCAACCACGAAGGTGAGCCCCGACGAGGCCGGTAGACCTCGCCGGAGTGCTTGGCTCGCGTGGACAATCTCTTTCCCCTACCCTCTTCTCCTTGATCTTGCACGCATCATCTCCGCCTTAACCCCGCGAATCTTCTCCGCTCGTCCCCTTGCGCTCTACTGGTCAGACATGGCTGGCCGGCGGTGACAGGCACCACCGCGCTACCATTCCTCGTGAGAAGCTCACCTCGGAGCTCCTCCGACCACCCCGAGGGGCACTAATCAGTGCACCTCGTCATAGGGAACACGAGGGAGCCAACCACGAGGCCTGGGACCTCGCCGGCGGTGAGGTTCGGCGCCGGAGCTCGCCCCCGCACGGTGTGGCTAACGGGTCGGGCCAGGGACCCACCTCTCTATCCCCAAGTGCGGTCACCGGTGCACTGCACCGGGTGCACCTAGCAGATCCGGCCGAGATTTTGATTTTGATTTAAAATAAATGTTTTTGAGAAAAGGTTTAAATGTTGAAAAATCTATAACTTGAGTTCCAGAGCTTCATAAATGTTGAAACAAATTTTGTTGTACTCTATAAATGAAGATCTACAGTTTCATGTGCTTGCATATTATGTTTGTGTAACTTTTCTGTATAGATTTATTTTAATCTTGAAAATGCTGATTTCTTAGGAAATGTGTAGAAAATAAAATATAAGTCAGAAAAATGTGATTCTTGTTTTGGTAGATTTATATGACTATTTAGCTTCTGTAAAAAATTTGGAGATGAATATGTTCTGTACAAAATTATTAGAGAATTAAATGGTTGCATGATGATGGTTTTAGATTTTTAATAAATAATCTATACATGGGATTAATCTGAGAATTTTTGTAGAGCTTTCCTATGATATTGAGTAATTAAGAAAATTAAGAAATCTGTTGTTTGACACTTTTGCATTTGAAGAGTATTTTCTATTAATTATATCTAGACTGTTTGTGGTTTTTGTGTGGGCCATGTTACTTGCTCAAATGCAGTAAAAAAATTATGGTAGACTATGCATATGATCTGTAGGTTACTGTAATTTTTATGGGATTTATTGAATACCAGAGATATGTGTTGCTGTTGTATGCATATTAGCAAGTAAATAATTAATTAATTACTTTATGTAACGTAATTAAATGGTTTGATGTATCTTTGAAGCATTTCAAAGTATGCTGGTTTGTCTTGGTAAGGTGTAGAAGAGAATGCAATAGATAACTGGTGCTTAGGGTACATGTTCTTGGATGATGTTGACTATCTAATAGAACTTAGTCACGTTGTCTTAGTGTCACAAATCCCCTCCACCGGAGAAGAAATATGCACTTACTTAGTAAATAGCATATCATGATCATCTTGTGATTATCTTCACAACCATGCGCCATGAGCATCCTGCTCTTTCCACTTACTTAAGCATATACATCATACAGGCTCGCAGAAGAATGAAGTGGTGATTGAACCCGAAGAGCCGAAAGTGACTGAAGTGCAAAAAGTTCCCGAATGGGAAGAACACGGAGAAGAGCTGTAGGAGCGCCCAGACCATCGTCCTAGCTTGTTTGAGAAAGCCAAGCCTCGGAGCATTCTAAGTCTCTCCTAATTTTCACTAACACTTTATATATATATATATATATATATATATATATATATATATATATATATATATATATATATATGACAGTTGTATTGTTGCATTAAGTAATAGGAGTTACTTGCAATTGTTGATGCATTAATTATCCTGTCTACTTACCTTGTCCTATGTAGTATAGCTCGAAGTCAATGCTTAGCTTTGCTTACCATGGTAGAAGTCGGGTGATTCACTATCACCTACGAACTATAGGTGGATACAAAAGGGTTGGCGGTATATTTGCTATCTTGAGAAATAACCAAGTGTTGAAAAGTAAGCTGAGACCGGGCAGAGCCTTATGGAGGATGTTAAACCATAGTGGTGGACTGATCGTTGACGACCCTATTATCATGTTGAACGCATGCCTCAAAAGGATAAATCATTCCGACTATAAAGCCGGAACACTATTCGGGTCGGGAATCGATCCGATTCATGCACGACCGGGACACTATTCGGGTCGGGAATCGATCCGATTCATGCACTGTATTGGAGATGGTTGAGACTGATGAGGGCGTGTCGTGCAACCTTGGTATCCCTTGTGAAAGGTCCTAATATGATTAGAGGGGGTGAATAGTCTATTTAAAAATTCTGCAAACTCACTAGAGCAAGAGGTTAGTAAATAACAAAGCGAAGTTTTTTGCTCTAACTCTAGAAAGGGTGTTTACAAGACACCTATCCACCAATTCTAGTTGCTATGATCACTAGGCACACAAGAACTAAGTCTCTACAAGTTACACCAGTGAGCTTAACTACGCAAGGCAAGACTAGCAACTAAACTAGTTACTCTACTTTGCGGTAAGTAAAAGGAGAGGAAGAGTGTTAGTATTTTTAACATCACTTCATATTAAGTTGTCATCCTTAACATAATGCCAAAAATCAAGGATAAAAATAATCTACACGCAGTGACTCTAAATAGAATAGCATTTCACCAGGAAGTATTCTGAGTATCATTGATTTATTTTATGCCAAAAGGATAAAGCAGCATTCTATTCATTAGGCTTAGGTAATCTTATAAAGACTAAAGAAATTATAATTATGTAAACCTATCACAGTCAATAGTATTAATGCTTTAGCGATAACTAGTCATTAGTAAAATATGATAAATGATAAATAATAACTGAGTAATGAAGTAAATGGTATTCTAGAGATAGAGAATAAACCCTCACTAATGTAGCAAGGTGTGGGGGTATAAACCCCTATACCCTCATGGGCCGATATGGGCCACACCATCAGAGGTGGCTCGGCCCACAAGATGAAGACGTGCGGCGTACGACGCTGGTTAGCGTGCACCGCAAGGCTACAAGATATTGTACCAAATAGGATAGTTTACTTGTAACTCTGTCCCTTCACGATATATAAGGAGGGGCAGGGGTCCCCTAGAGGACACATCATACACATTACTCTCTCAACACAAATCAATACAACCAGACGCAGGACGTAGGTATTACGCCAACTCGGCGGCCGAACCTGGATAAAAAGCTTGCCTGTGTCTTGCGTCACTATCGAGTTCGTAGTTTGCGCACCGTCTACCGATAAACTACTACCGTGGGTATACCCTAAGGTAGACTGCCGACCAGCTTTCGTCGACAGTGGCGCGCCAGGTAGGGGGTGTGCGTACAGCTCTCCCGACGAACAAGATGGCCATCATCGCCGACTTCGCGGCCATGGCGGGCGGCTTCATGTTCACCGTCAGCTTCAACAGCTTCACCACCACGACCGCGAAGGAGGCGTAGATCCAATCTGTGCCGATCACTTCTTCACCGACGTCGGCTGGAGCTCCAACCACGCTGGCTACGACTTCGACCACACCAGCAACGTTTCCGACCACGCCGACAACGCGTCGCGCGCTTCCCTGCTACAAAGGGAGGCAGATCGACAATACCGACCTGCTCGGGCCATCGACCAAATTGTTTGGCCTACTTGCTCTGACCACCAGTCGCAATAATAATCGCCGCGAAGAACGACCCTATGACAACAGCGACCACCGTCATGACAAGTCGAAAAGCTCGAGGGCCGGACAATTTTGTCGTCACCGACTAGACTTTCTTTCAAAGATAAGTACACTTTTAATATTTTATTTATTTTTAGCATAATATTTTCAATATTATTATTCTTCAAAACAACTTTTTAGCCGACTAGTTTTTTCTCCTACACGAGCTTTCCAGAGCCGGTACTGTCTCCGACTCCTCCCTACACGTGCACGAGATCCGCCCTCTGCGTTCCGGGTGGTCGGCAGTAGCTCTCTGACGTGGTGACAATCCTACGCGTGCCTAGGTTCCGCACTTTATGCTGATTGTTGGCTAGACCAGAGCTGGTACAAGCTCTAGGATGAATTAACAACTCGTGCTAATTTTATAAAAAAAAATCTAAAACTTGTCTCAGTGCTGATTTTTTATCTAAAGTTTATTTATACATCATGTACTACTTATTCTTTATATTTATTTTTCAGAAGTTTGGCCCAGTCGACAAGCTACGCTCGGGGACTCGTCGACTATTCCCTACGCTGTGCCCGGAGACTGCTCCGACCACCGAGCACGTTTACGTTCTCAACCACGCTCGGAGACTTGTCGACTACTCTCTATGCTGTGCTCGAAGACTGTGCCGACCACCGAGCACGTTTACGTTCCCAACCACGCTCGGGGACTTGTCCACCGGTCCCTACGCCGTGCTCGAGGATTGTGCCGACCACCGAGCACTATACGCTCGGGGACTGTTCGACCAGCTCACCAATTTGAGAGTTTGGGGACTGCACCGACCACCGAGCACTATACGCTCGGGGACTGGTCGACCAGCCCACCAATTTGAGAATTCGGGGACTGTACCGACCACCGAGCGTTATATGCTCGGGGACTGGTCGATTAGTCTATTCAATTGCAGACGAGCATGATATGCTCGGGGACTGGTAAATTCAATTTTTTAGACCTTGCTACAAGGCTCATACTTCGCCTTTCAGCAAGCTCGGGGACTACATCGGTACGATGCATCTGGCGATGCATTTCAGTATCAGATTTTCTATGTGGTTTTTCTCTTTTGACCCTGGCACCACATGCCTACGTCACCTACTACCAGGCTCGGGGACTAAGTGGGCACACTTCACCTTGCGGTGAACATGCTTGCTTTTTGAAAGTCTATACTTATCAGAAAAGTAAAGTGGGCACACTTCATCGGGAAAGAAATATTTTTTTAAGAGCACCATGCATTCTTCGAACAACCTGCTTCTTCGATGTCAATGTTGATCAACTGTTTTTAAAGTTGGTCAAAATACCGTTGCAACTGTTTGGACGACTTTCCTGTTTATTGAAGACGTCAAGCCTCACTGATCGAAGAAGCTCAAGACGGCATGTTACATCACAATACATGTTGCTCGGGGACTAGTTGTGGGGGTATAAACCCCTAACCCTCATGGGCCGATATGGGCCGCACCATCAGAGGTGGCTCGGCCCACAAGATGAAGACGTGCGGCGCACGACGCTGGTTAGCGTGCACCGCAAGGCTACAAGATATTGTACCAAATAGGATAGTTTACTTGTAACTCTGTCCCTTCATGATATATAAGGAGGGGCAGGGGTCCCCTAGAGGACACATCATACACATTACTCTCTCAACACAAATCAATACAACCAGACGCAGGACGTAGGTATTACGCCAACTCGGCGGCCGAACCTGGATAAAAAGCTTGCCTGTGTCTTGCGTCACCATCGAGTTCGTAGTTTGCGCACCGTCTACCGATAAACTACTACCGTGGGTATACCCCAAGGTAGACTGCCGACCAACTTTCGTCGACACAAGGCAATGTTGATATTCAAATAAAATAAAGAAACCTATATAATTACTAATATAAAGTCTGCCCCTCTATTTATAGCCTGGTGGAGTGCACGTGCGCTATAGGATCAAACCAACTTAACCAAAGGCCGAGATGCATCAAGAGAGGAGGTGGAGGAAGCTTCCAGAAGAGGGGGCCGAAACCCTAAAGGGGGCGCCAGCCGGCGCTAGGTGGGGCCGGCTAGCCCCACCTAGCAGCCGCCAGGCCCCCTGTTGCTTCGGGTGTCTTCTCGATCCTTTCTGAGTCTTCCCGTGGCGGATAAGTTTCGTGTTTATTTTGCATTAGAATCCTTCTTTTCAGCTTTCCTGAAATTCACCCTGGAAAATATAAAATATGCAAAACTCATGAAAATTATTAGTTTAAACCCTATACTAGTGTGTATTCATGTTCTCCTTTGGGTTTAAAGTTCTAATAAAAGTTGATGTTATTGACCATCAACAAAGAGATATTTATACCGTTGTGTAGGGGATCACCAATATATGAACAATCAAGCACCGGGAGAATGCCAATCAAATACAATTGAGACACCGATTTTTCTCCCGAGGTTCATATGCTTGCCAGCACGCTACGTCCCTATTGTGTCGACCAACACTTGGTGGTTCGACGGCTAAGAGGTGTAGCACGAACCTCGTCCTCACTAGGACGCCGCAAGAACCTATCCACAAGTGAGGTAGCTCAATGACACGAGCAATCCACTAATGGTTGCCTTTGGCTCTCCGCCGGGGTAGGCACAAAACTCCTCACAATCACCGGGAGATGGCCACGAACAATCATCAACTCATGCCAATGCTCCTCCGCTGCTCTAAGCCATCTAGTTGGTGGCAACCACCAAGAGTAACAAGAAAACCATAGTCAAATCGATCCCCAAGTGCCACTAGATGCAATCACTCAAGCAAATGCACTTGGAATCACTCCTAATCTCACAAACATGGTTAATCTATAAAGGAGATGAGTGGGAGGTGTTTACTTAGGCTCACAAGGATTTCAAGGATGCTAGAATGCTAAGAGAGTGAGCTCGAAGCCGGCCAACATGTATTTATAAGCCTCTCAAACAAATAGAGCCATTGGCTCTTTCACTGGGCAGAACACGGGGTCACCGGACGCACAACACGTGACCACCGAACGCTCGAACCCTACGTCCAGTGCTTAGAAGACAGCCACGTGTCCCCAACTCAAATCATGCGCAATAATCTCTAACAGACATATTCAAACAACCGGACACGGTCAAGTGAGCACCAGACGCATCCGGTACACACTGGACCCGTACGCAGAGAGGTTCTAAATCGCGCGGGGTCACCGGACTCACGCCACCAGATGCTCCTAGTCAGAAACACTCGCAAACTTCCATGCTGATGTCATGCATCACCGGACGAGCCAACAGAGTTTGACCAGCGTCCGATGCAGAGCGTCCGATGCACCCTTCACCTCTGCTAGAAACGAGAGCGCACCAGACACGCAGGTGCAGCGTCAGGGCCTCTGAGGCCAGCGTTCTCCCGCAAATTCTCCAAACTTTCCATCGGCGTAATAGAAAATATGCATTTCATTTTCTCAAAAGCGTCAAATCTCACCTTGCAAGCTCGGTGGGAGGGAGAGAGGAACCCAAACACCTCTCTACCCTTCAAACTCCACCTCATTCTCAAAGTGTGCCAACACCACCATATGTGTACCAACATGTGCAAGTGTTTTAGCATTTTGACAATCATTTTCTTCGAAGGAGTTAAGTTAGCTCACTAGGTTCTAAATGCATGCACATGAACAATGACACCCAGTGGCACTTGATAACCGCTTAGCCAAAGAATTCCCCTCTTTATAGTACGACTATATTTCCTAAATGTGATCACACCCTCTATGGTGTCTTGATCACCAAAACTAAAACCCTAAGCAATACCTTTGCTTTGATATCCATAGGGTTTTGTTTTTCTCTTTCTTCTTCTCCAAGTTGAGCACTTGATCATCTTGTAGTCATCACCATCACCATCATGATCATCACTTGCTCTATCACTTGGCATATTCCAACCTCATTAAGTCTACACACACTAAGTATAGAGGTTAGTACTAGGGTTTCATCAATTATCCAAAACCAAACTAGGGCTTTCACCTTGGATACCTCGATCACCAAAACGGTCCTCGGATACGGTGGTTCCTGTCGAACCCATGATTTGGTCCTGAATAGTGAAAACGATGACCTATAGCTCATTTGATCAGTGAGTGTGGTTTGTGTGGGGAATAAAATTACCAGCTAGTTAGGAATCGATTCGAATTGCCATCGCTCCTAGATAGTGAGCACTTGACTTGAGCTTTGTCATCATAGTAATTACTATGGAACATGTTATGGTATGTGATGAAGTTGAGTATGCTACTTTAAATTGGTACTCTTGTATTGAATCAAATGATTGCTATAGCATAGGTGCTAATCTAGATGACAGGATAATGATACTAAACTTGAGCTAAATACTAGATAGGTTACTTACTTAGTAACTTAAGCTTTTACTCAAAGTTGTGTCAAGCCATCCCACTATACAGCCTTACATGATCCTTAGAGTCATTTATTTCTGGATTACGATGGATAAGTCTAGTTGAGTACAATTCTCATACTCAGGGCTCTGTTCCCATGTTGTTTTGCAGATGGTCAGATGTACTATGGGTATTGCATTAATTGTCTTTACCCAGCTATGGGAGATGACTAGACCAAGGGCGTGGTCATTTTGTCTCATCTTTTGCTTTTGCGGGATTGATCAGACTCTGGCACTGTAATAAAACTATGTGTGTGTGTGTTTTTAGAAATTAAATGCTTCCGCTACTTTTGAACTTAGTCTGTAATAACTTTTATTTGAACTTCGATGTAATCTGAAATGTTGGGAACGTTATGTAACTTATGAATGCCGACGCTGAACTTATTACGATCTTGGTTGTGTATGTAAAAAAGTTTGAGATCCTTTGAGATTTTATGGACTACCAGGATTATATGGGTTTAAGTCCAATGGTTCGACTGTAAAAACGGTTACTATTAGACTTAATCTATTATAATTTGGACGATTCTGTTACAGATGTAAGGAACAACCATGCCAGGTTCCTCATAAGCAACTGAACATCAGATCATATTATTGAGCAATAGATATGAAATTTTCATCACAGGCTGAAGCGAGGAAAAATGGCAAATGGCAAAGTGAAGCTCTTTGGCAACATCCTCTGAGTTATCACTTCGTGACAACAAATCAGTGAAATAACAATGGCAGGGAAAGTATATTGCTACAATAAAGAACGCAAGAATCTTTTTTGAACGAAGACAAGACTTTTAGAGGCTCTAGAAGCATAGCAATCATCATTCGTTCATCAACTTGGAGCTTTAAGGCATGCCGACAACCGGTTTAACCTCAAAAATCGTATGATATAAGCTATAGCCATGCCCAAGTACCTCACAAGCAATCAGTGAAATAACAATGACAGCAAAAGTATGATGCTGCAATGAAAAAGGCAAGAATTTTTTTTAAACGAAGACAAGATTTTTAAAGGCCCCAGAAGCATAGCAATCATCATTCGTTTATCAACTTGGAGCTTCTAGGCATGCTGACAACCGGTTTAACCTCAAAAATTGCATGAACATTAGGGCTAGCATCCGTATGGTGGCTGTGTTGCCGCCGTCGTCGCACCGCCCGCATGAGGAGGGAGAGCCAGGGAGAAAGAGAGAGAGAGAGGAAGCAGAGAGTGAGAGGGCGAGGAGGTGGAGGCGCCGGCACGGCTGGTGGTCTCCCAAAACGGTGAGGCGACAGAGGTGGACCATTTTCATTTTTATGTGAAGCAAAATTGTAAACAACCAGATGACATAAAATTCTACTACAACCTTTTAGAAGTTTCCTAATTCAGTTAAACAGATTTTTTTGGCAAAGATATCCTAATTTTAAATTTATAGAAAATCCAATTTTGAGTTTTATACAAAAGTTCAATTTCAAAATAGTAGTAATGTAGCACCATGTAGAAGGAAGATATATTAAAAAAAACTAGGCAGAATAGTTTTGACGTTGTTTTCGTAATAAATAATAATGTCAACATTAGTAGTAAATTAAATATATTGCTTTTATACTCTTATATAGAACCCAAATGAAAACTGAGTCAACTAGACCTTGTTTAGTTCCTAAAAAATTTTATAATTTTTTTTTTAATTTTCTGTCACATCGAATTTTGCGACACTTGTATAGAACATTAAATATAAATAAAAAGTTAACTAATTACATAATTTATCTGTAATTTGTAAGACGAATCTTTTTAAGCCTAGTTAATTTATAATTGAACAATATTTATTAAATACAAATGAAAGTACATTTGTTTTAAAAAAAATTTAAAAGTAAACAATGCCCTAGCAGAGAGGAGAGAGACTAGGAAGAGAATTCCGATAGAGCTAGCAGATAAGAATCGAAGAGCACGATTCCTAGGCCGCGGGCCTTCTCCTCCTCACGTTTCAACCCACCACCATCAGACGCTCCTCGTGGCGCCACGCGTCACGCATCCGGCGGAGATTCGTCTCCCCTTCTTCCTCCTCCACGGAGGCACGGTCGCACGGACAACCGCGGCGGCTCCAGCAGCACTGCTCACCATAAAATCTCCCGAACGACGCGCGCGACACGAGGAGAGGAAGGGAGGAGGAAAAAAAAAAAACCCACAAGAAAAAGGAAACAAAAGGGAAGGAAACGCGAGGCTAAAACAAGGTTGGCGGCTTCCCGAAGAAACCTCCCGTTCCTCCGCGACCCAGCGACCGACGCCTGCGCCGCCGTCCGATCCCCGAATCGCCGCCGGTACCGCCTCCTCCTTATCTCCTTGCCTTGTCCGCTTCCCCTTTCCTCTCTTCCCCCCCACCCAATCATTGAGCTCGGCTTGAGCTTCAACTGCCGATTGATTGGTTCCTGGCGTTAGTTAGGTACCCGTGCCCTTGTGTTTGCTTGTTGGCCTCTCCTTTCATGTGTCGGATTGGAGTCTGAGCAATTCGTTACTTCTTCTTGCAGTCCGATTCCGGCAGGGGAGCAGACGGTTCGAGCAAATTGGCCCAATAATTTTGGGGGCAGGGCAGCCAGGTTTGAGCTCCGGGATCTCGATTCTTCGTAGCTAGGTGGGGGAGGGCGCCGGATCCAGCGGCCGTCATGGTTGTCGATACGGTCAGCGCGAGCACCTCCATAATTGCCCCCCACCTGTTCGACCACAGGTCCAGGGGCGCCGGCGCCTCCCACCACCACCACCTCCGCCATGTCGTCGCCTGCCGCCCCCTGCCCACCGCCTTCGCCGGCCGCCGCCTCGTGTCCCGGGTCAACAAGCAGCCGTCGCCGCGCCTCGCCGATTGGCCGGTCAGGGCGCTGGCTATGGGTATCACAAAGGAGGCCAGCCCTCGCAGGGAGTACCGGGGGATCCCCGGGGACGGTGGCGACATGGGGGATGTTGGGGTCACCAGCCCCAAGCCGTCGTGGCCTCCGCAGAACAGGGCAGATGACCCCAAGCTGCACAATCCGCTGCTCCGCCTCGAGCGCATGGGCTGCGGGTGGCTCGGCGTCATCTTCGAGTGGGAGGGGGTCATTGTTGAGGATGATGCCGAATTGGAGAGGCAGGCATGGTTGACCCTGGCACAGGAGGAGGGCAAGTCGCCGCCTCCCGCTTTTGTGTTGCGGAGAGTCGAAGGGATGAAGAATGAGCAGGCGATTTCTGAGGTTCTCTGCTGGTCTCGGGACCCCTCGGAGCTTAGGAGATTGGCCTCGAGGAAGGAGGAGATTCACAACAGCCTCCGAGGCGGCTCCTACCACCAGATGAGGAACGGTTCCCGGGAGTTCATGAGCACGCTCGCCAATTACAAGATCCCCATTGCTGTGGCCACCACACGCCCACGGAAGGTTATTGAGGAAGCCATTGAAGCTGTTGGTGTGCGCAGCTTCTTTGATGCGGTTGTGGCAGCAGAAGACGTGTACCGGGGCAAGCCTGACCCAGAAATGTTTCTGTACGCTGCTCAGCTCCTCAGTTTCATCCCCGAGAGGTGCATCGTGTTTGGGAACTCCAATTCGGCGGTGGAAGCAGCACACGATGCCCGTATGAAGTGTGTCGCGGTCGCAAGCAAGCACAAAATCTACGAGCTTAGTGCCGCAGACCTTGTGGTGAAACAATTAGACGAGCTATCTGTCGTTGACTTGAAGAACCTCGCTGATATAGAGTCCCCGGAGTTTGGCATGGAACCTGAACCAGAGATGGAGGAGGAGGAAGTGCCCCCACCATCGACGTCTGTGGGTGTAGATGATTTATTCTGGTAAGAGGCCAGATTGTACATTTGATTGATTCCTCTCCTGCACAGATGTATTATTGTCAACTGTCGTAGCGATCAGAAAGAAGGGCTTATCACCCTTCTGTAATCAGTAGAATGTGATATGTAAAAATGTTGTTTAGAGCTCACACACTGTATATATACTCAGAAAGAAACCAGGGGACTGAATATATGAATCAGGACACTTGAAACTGCAGTTGCTGAAACAATGTATAACACCACAAGGTTTCTGTCTCAGAATCAGTATTCCAGATGCTGTTTATATTGTTCTCTGCAGTCTTCTCGTCAAATATTGTGATCGAAACTGCATTTGATGGAAAGAATTACAGTTTTGATCACCTTTGTGGATGTTTTTTTATTGGAATGATGGCTTTCTTTAGGAGTTTTCGTTACTAAAGCATCTTAGTTCTCTTCTAAATTTTTATATTGAATTGATAGTTCTGCATACAACAATCCCACAGCTGAAGATGTATGTGACCTAAGATCTTATTTTTGAGAAGTTGTTGCCTGAGAATTTATTTTTGATTTGATACTTAGAGCTCACCAAGGTACAAGGTGTCAGCTCAGGATAAGGACTATAGACTGTTATGCTGATGCTGGATTTGGTCTCTGGTGAGTTGATCAACTGAATTGAATTAAAATTAGCCTGGTCAAATATTGCTGTGCACCCGTGCTGCCTGTGCACGTGATGATATGCTAGAATTCAGCGATATGCACTAGTGCATCCTGAGTGAAGGCTTGTGAAGTGGTACAGTTAGGACTTGTTTAGTTCCTAAAAAGGAATATTTTTGGGTACTGTAGTACAAGTGTAACTATAGCAATTAGTGTCCAATCATGGACTAATTAAGCTTAAAAGATTTGTCTTGTAAAATAAATACAAATTATGCAATTAGTTATTTTTACTATATTTAATGATCTATGCATGTGTCCAAATATTCAATGGGATGAGGTGAAAAGTTTTTGGGTGAGCCCGGACTTGTTTAGTTCCCTCCAGTCAACTTTTCATCCATCTCATCAAATCTTTGGTCATATGCATGAAGCATTAAATGTAGAAAAAAAACTAATTGCACAGTTTGGTTGTAAATTGTGAGACGAATCCTTTAAGTCTAATTAGCCCATGATTGACCATAATTGCTATATTAACCCACATGTGCTAATGATAAATTAAGGGCACTCACAATGCATACTCTGTCATAGAGTCTAAAGTTATTTATTATCTCGAACAATGTGGATTTAGAGTCCAAATAAGACTTGGAGTTTTATTTTTTCTACCTCTTTCTTCAATAAATATGCTGCCACATAAGTAAAGTACCATAAATAATATGTAATTAATTGTCTTGTACTTTGTGATAGAGTTTTGTATTGTGAGTGCTCTAATTAGACTTAGTAAATTCTTCTTACAGTTTCTTGGTAGACTATGTAATTTGTTTTTTTATTAGCATTTGAAAGGCTCTCCTAACATTCTTTTGATACCTAAAGATTTTCTTTTCGCGAAGTAAACAAGACCTGCATTATCTCCTAGGCGTTTTCAGGAATTGTGGTTACTTGTGCGAACACATCATTGACACGGCAAATGCAATGATGAGGCTAACAGCTAGCCAATCGTCCAGTCCAAGTGTCCAGCATGAAAAAGATTTCCTTGTCGAGAGCTTGAAGGATGCCAATGGAACCAAAGCAACCAAAGCTCAAAGTCTAAGGCCCTGTTTAGGATGAAGATGAAAAAATTTTGGTGTCACATCGGATGTATCGGAAGGATGTCGAGAGCGGTTTTTAGAAACTAATAAAAAAATAAATTACATAGCTCGTCTGGAAACAATAAGACAAATCTATTAAGGTCTTGTTTAGTTCCGAAAATTTTTGGGAAATCGACACTGTAGCACTTTCGTTTGTATTTGACAAATATTATCCAATTATATACTAACTAGGCTTAAAAGATTCGTCTCATCAATTTCAACCAAACTGTGCAATTAGTTTTTATTTTCGTCTATATTTAATACTTCATGCATGCGTCTAAAGATTCGATGTGACGGAAAATGTGAAAAATTTTGCAAAATTTTCTGGGAACTAAACAAGGCCTAAGCATAATTAATCTGTCATTAACACATGTGGATTACTGTAGCAATTAAGGCTAATCATAGACTAACTAGGCTTAAAAGATTCGTCTCGCGATTTTCAACCAAACTGTGTAGTTAGTTTATTTTTTTATTTATATTTAATGTTTCATGCATGTGTCTAAAGATTCGATGAGATAGATGAAAATTTTTTGGGTAGGAAACTAAACAGGGCCTAAAGCAGAAGCAACACAGCCAAAAGCATCACGGTTGCTGGGCTAGTTGTTCACTGACTCGCTGTTGAAATTCATCCAGTTAGCTACAGCAGAGTACTGCCTGGTGAATCTAACAGCTCAGGCCTTGTTTAGCCCTTGTTTAGTTCCAAAAGTTTTTGGGAAAACGACACTATAGCACTTTCGTTTGTATTTGACAAATATTATCCAATCATAGACTAACTAGGCTCAAAAGATTCGTCTCGTCAATTTCGAGCAAACTGTACAATTAGTTTTTATTTTCGCCTATATTTAATACTCCATGCATACGTCTAAAGATTCGATGTGACGGGGAATCTGAAAAATTTTGCAAAATTTTTTAGAAACTAAACAAGGCCTTACTTCCACCCAAAATCCAAAAACTTTTCAAGATTCTCCGTCACATCGAATCTTTAGACGCATGCATGGAGTATTAAATATAAACAAAAATAAAAACTAATTGCACAGTTTGGTCGAAATTTACGAGACGAATCTTATGAGTCTAGTTAGTCCATAATTGGACAATAATTACCACAAACAAACGAAAATACTACAGTGTCTAAAAAACATTTTGGTAAGGAACTGAACAAGGCCTCAGCAAGAAAGAAGTATCTGATTCCCGTACATGAATCGCTGACATTCCTGGAATGATCGATGTCTGATGCGCAAGGCATGGTTTCTGTGGCAAAATAAGAATCCGATAATCGGTGCATATTCTGTCATGTGTAGTTTTGCTTGCCGCTCCTATCAAATGTAGCACACGCTTTTGTCTTGTTGGTATTTTGGAACAATTGCTTTGTTTCAGGATTTACCGTTGGCTTAGGCCTTGTTTACTTCCATCCCAAAACCTAAAATTTTTCAAGATTCTCCATCACATCGAATCTTTAGACACATGCATGAAGTATTAAATATAGACGAAAATAAAAACTAATTGTACAGTTTGGTCGAAATTTACGAGACAAATCTTTTGAGCCTAGTTAGTCTATGGTTGGACAATATTTATCACATACAAACAAAAGAATTACTGTAGCAATTTTGCAAAAAAATTAAGGAGTTTGTTTAGATGCACCCCAAAACTTTACAAGATTCTCCATCACATCAAATCTTGCGGCACATACATGAAACATTAAATATAGATAAAAAAAAACTAATTGTACAGTTTACCTGTAAATCACGAGACAAATCTTTTAAGCCTAGTTACTCTATGATTAGACAATGTTTGTCAAATAAAAACGAAATAGCTACAGTGTCAAAATCCAAAAAGTTTTTGGATCTAAACAAACCCTTAGTTCGTGACAAATAAGTATCCACTCTGTTCAAGTCAGAATGTTGCAACCTATGCATGGAGCTATTAGTTTCTTTGGAAAACATCTACCCTCGAGAATTGTCTGATAGAGCAGTGGTATGTTTTTCAGAAAAAAAAAAAGAGGCATCGTGCCGTGGAGATGTGAACAACAGAAGCTGTACCTTCAGTCTGCAAATTGTCTGCTGTGTTCGATTCGTTTGTGCATTGGGCATATACATTTGCTTCTCAGTGCATATCACTATACCAGGTAGCAGTTATGCTGCTTCTCCTGTATCTGATCTGCATCGTGTGGAATGGTACATCCAGAGCTAATGCTTGTTCCGTGGAGACGCCAATGTAGCAGGAAAGGAAAGGCGGCATGACGTTTGTCCATTGCTAATCTTTGCTCTGAATGTCTGAATAAACGATTGACATTCTTCAGCGGTAACATCTAATAGAGTAGAGTAGCTGCACAAGACAAGCAAATGCCAGCAAAGCAACCCATGTCTGAAACGCAGCATCAAAAACCTCATGATCTTTGGCTCTTTTGCCCCCTGCTTGCACAGTCACCCAGTAAGAAGAAGAAGAAGAAGCCGGAGATCTGAGAAGCAGCCGCTGGTGATGCACGCCTTCACCTGCACGTATGGCAATTGCCAATGGTCAATGGGAGCGCGTGGCAAGGGGAGAGGCGCGTGCGTGCACATGACATGTGTGTGCCGTGCGCGGCGCCCACTGGGACTGGGATGGGAAAGGGTAACGGTAGCAGCGCGCGGCACGCCCAATCACATGCGCCCCATGTGCGGTGCCAATCCCTTCTTCCCCGTTCCTTCCCAGAGGGCCGAGCGCGCAAGGCGAGCCGAGGCGCCCCGCCGATGCGGAGGCGCTCCAAGCGTGCGTGCCTCCTGGCCATCGCGGCCGTCCATCCTCCCACACGTGTCGCCCCCACGCGGCCACCGTGCCAACCATATCACCCTCCCAGTCCCAGGTCCAGCAGCAGCACGCCGCCGCACGCCTCGCACGCGCGAGCGACCCTAGTCCTCTTCCTCTCCTCCCCCTTGTTCCTGTTCCCCTCTTCCGCATCACCACCCGCGGCGGCGGCGCGAGATCCGGCGGGATGCAGCAGGCGGGGCCGGCCGACGACGACGAGGACGAGGAGATGGGGGTCAAGGAGGAGGAGGAAGACGGCGACGAGGAGGAGGAGGACGACGACGGGTACTACATGGACCCCCGGAGCCCGGCCGCCGCCACCGTCGTGTCGACGCCCGGCGGCGGCGGCGGCAGGGCCGGAGGGACCCCGAACCGGCGGCGCGCGCGCGAGGAGAAGGAGCGGACCAAGATGCGGGAGCGGCAGCGGCGCGCGATCACGGGGCGGATCCTGGCGGGCCTGCGCCAGCACGGCAACTACAGCCTGCGGGCGCGCGCCGACATCAACGAGGTGATCGCCGCGCTCGCCAGGGAGGCCGGATGGGTCGTCCTCCCCGACGGCACCACCTTCCCCTCTTCGTCCTCCTCCTCCGCCGCCGTGGCTGCACAGGTTGCTTTGCTCTCTCTCTCTCTCTGCCTGCTCTCCTTCTTTCCTTTCCTTCCGAGTCTGTCAGTTTCTCAATTGGGAAGAAAGGGAACCAACTGGCACCTCTGCGATGCGAACTGGGAAGAGAAGAGGGGGGACGGCGAAAAAAAAAAAGAAAGAGTGAGCTCAGCTCAGTGTGCGAGTAGTTATACTCTACTGTACTTATGATGTCATAAATGAAATGAAACTCTGTGGTTTCAAAAGAGTGGATAAGTAAATAAATAAATGCTCAAAACTGCAGGGGGAATAGAATGGTCGACCAAATTTAATAATAATTAAACCTTTAAAAAATTAAATATAATAATATAATACACGTAATATTTGTACGTTTGATCCCCTTGCCTAGGTGTCAACTGTTAAGGTCCTTTCGAACCCCGGCCAGGACTATGTGAAAATCCTGGAATACCGTATTATGCGAAAATAGCAAAAGCAGAGAAAAGAATTACCACCGTATTATTTTTAGGTTATCAAATTCGCGTTATGTTGTTTTTCTGGACCGTCCATCGGCCATCGTAATTCGCACGCAAAGGGACGGGAAAAGGGTAGTAGTAGTAGTAGAACAGAAGTGGACAAGCAAGCAAAAGGGACGAAGCCGCAGGGGCCGTCACGGAGCTCACGGCTTTCCATTGCTTGCTGGGTTTCTCCCGTTTCTCTTTTCCTCCCCCGTTCCCGCCTCCCGAGGACGCGCTCCACCACCGGCCAGGCCACCGCCTCCTCCTTCTCCCGGGGCCCTCCCAAATTCGGTGCCACCTGATCCGGATCAAATGCTGACGCGTGCTCCTCCTCCTCCTCCTCCTCCTCCTCCTCCTGTGTTCCTCCAGCCGGCCCGTCCCGTGATGGTCGCCGCCGCGCCGCCCTCCGCCACCCCGCTCGCGATCCCGGCCTCCGCGGCGTTCCCCCTCCGCGGCATCGCGCCCGTCGCCGCGCGCCCCATCTCCCACCGCCCCGCGCCCGCGTCCGCCCTCCTCGTCTCGCCCCCGCGCGCCACCGCGGCTTCGCGACCCCCGGCTGACGACGTCCCCGACGGGAACTCCTCGCACCTCCTCGCCGTCCCCGTCCCCATGGACCCCGCCGCCGAAGACGGCCCCGTCGCCAAGCAGGTCAGGCGACTCCCGCCGCATCCTTTCGCTTTAAACGCCCGCTTGGCTCGCTCATCTGTCTCTCACTTGTCGGACTTTTCTGCCGCTGCAGGTGCCCGATGTGGCGCCGCGCCCGCCGGAGCGGGACTTCGCCGGCACGCCCTACGTGCCGGTCTACGTCATGCTCCCGGTGAGTACCCATCTCTTCCATTTCCTGTCGATTGGACCTGCGCGATCGTGTTCCATATACCAATCAGAAGCGTGTTTTTCGCAGCTTGGGGTGGTGAATGGCAACGGCGAGGTGGTGGACGCGGACGAGTTGGTGGGCCAGCTGCGGGTGCTCAAGGCAGCGGGAGTGGATGGGGTCATGGTCGATTGCTGGTGGGGGAACGTCGAGGCGCACAGGCCGCAGGAGTACAATTGGACTGGCTACAGGCGCCTCTTTCAGATGATCAGGGAACTCAAGCTCAAGTTGCAGGTAAGATGGCTTAACATCTCAATACACCCTTTGGTAACATCTCACTAACAAATTAAATTTGTTAGGTCGTCATGTCGTTTCATGAATGTGGTGGCAATGTTGGAGATGATATATCCATTCCTCTCCCACATTGGGTAATAGAGATTGGAAGGAGCAATCCGGATATCTACTTTACTGACAGGGCAGGAAGACGTAATACAGAGTGCTTATCGTGGGGAATTGATAAAGAAAGGGTTCTGCAAGGCAGAACAGCAGTGGAGGTACAGTCATTTCTTTTTTTTTTTCTCAAACACGCATGAGAATTGTGTATCATTATTTTAAAGGAGAAAGGGTAAATAATCCGGATTACACCAACGCACACCCATAGGTTCACAAAATTAAGTACACGCCTTTTTCTTACAAATACAAACAACCTGGAATGACATAGTCACTAGGAACATTGCCCGACAAGAGATCCCTCGCGCTCCAGCCATATTGTCCAAAGCTGAGCCTCCTCCTCAGCAAGTAGCAGGCCAGCTTAGCCATATTGCCAGCAAAGTCACCAAAGACACATTGATTCCTCATTCCTATGTTTCCAAAGTGTCCAAGCCCCTAGGATAATGAGGAAATCTATGCCTCATTGCAATTGTGCATCGACCATATCATTGGCTCTGTTCCACCAGTACTCAGAAGAAGCACATTCATCATAGGTGCTAGAGTTTGCAGCCCAAAGCGACACAGGAGTCATTGTAGAGAAACACTGCACACCCTAACCAGGGGGTGACCTTCATTATATAGCCAAGAAGGCTTGCAGTACATTTACAAGTTACAATGTGGTACTAATACAAGTCAGGCTAGGAGTACAAGGCTAATGGGCCGTAAGCCCAATATGGGCGGTGATAATTATATTGTAACACCCTCCCTTAGTCTAAGCGGGACTGTCACGAACACAAAGACTGGACCTCCCTTTGGTCATAATGTCCGCGAACTGATGAGACGATGGAACATGGAGCACCCAAACCTGTCCCAAAGCAACCTTCTCACGGATGAAGTGAATATCTATCTCAATATGCTTCGTGCGACGATGATGAACTGGATTCTGGGCCATGTAGGTAGCGCTGACATTATCACAGTAGACGATCGTCGCCGATGAGATTGGTGCATGGAGCTCCTGAAGTAACTGACGAAGCCAACAAGTCTCAGCCACAGCGTGCGCAACAACACGATACTCAACCTCCGCACTCGAGCGAGAGACCATAGTCTGTCGTTTGGAGGACCAAGAGACTAAGTTGTCGCCGATGAAGACATAGTAGCCTGAAGTGGAGCACCGAGAGTCTGGACAGTGTTAGAATTCTGGACTCTGAAAAGAGATGGAAGGAGAACACACACACGCTATCTGGACACATGAGCTTTGGTGCTGCAAGTGGCAGCGTTTTCTATTGATTGTATTCACTATATAAGGGAATTACATGCCGTGTTACAAGGAAACAAAAGAACCAGCTAATCCCGGCATACTCGTGATCACAGGTTGCCATCCCAACCTCCTGGGCCATGCCGCAATCTGTGGCTTGCCTCTTATGGCTGCGGCCTTCTACAATTAGATGCTCAGGACTTTTTCAAACATTCTCCTCCTAAGTCCTAGAGCTGCTAGACTAATTTCTTCATGCCGATGTGTCCGCGGAGCTCAATGAACCGAGTGCGCCCAAGTGCTTTCGTAAGCATGTCACCTAGTTGCAGTTCGGTGCCGACGAACTCGACGTCGATCAGCTTTTTGTCGCAGCACTCCCGGATGAAGTGAAACTTCACGTCAATATGTTTGCTCCGGTCGTGATGCACAGGGTTTTTCATCAAGGCGATGGCGGACTTGTTGTCCACCATGAGCTTGGTTGCGTGAACCACACCTCCTGTGAGTTCAGCTAGCAATCTTGCCAGCCAAACTGCTTCACACGCGGCTGCTGCAGCCGCTATGTACTCGGCCTCACAGGAAGACAAGGCGACCACCTTTTGCTTTGACGATTGCCAAGCAATCGGACCACCAGCGAGGAAGAAGATGAGCCCGCTCGTGCTCTTCCGATCATTGACGTCGCCCGCTAAGTCGTTGTCGGAGTATCCCACCAGTCTGGGCGGCGTTTCACTCCTTCCAGCCAGGCGGTAGTGCACACCCCAATGCACTGTGCCTGCAACATAGCGTAGCACACGCGTTACAGCGGCGAGGTGCTCTTGTCTCGGTGCCTCCATGAACCTGCTGAGGTACCCGACCGAATAGGCCAGATCTGGTCTGGAGTTGCACAGGTACCTCAAGCTCTCGATGAGGCTGCGGTACTCTGTGGCGTCGACGGCCGTCGTTGTGCCTTCCTTGTGGAGCTTGAGCTTCATCTCCATGGGCGTGGCACTGGCGTTGCAGTCAGCCAACCCGGCCTTCTCGGGGATCTTGGTGGCGTAGGCACTTTGTCGTAGTATGATGCCATGTCCACCTTGAGTGACCTCGAGCCCCAGATAGTAGGACAGAAGCCCGAGATCGCTCATGCGAAATGTGCGCAGCATCTGCGCCTTGAACTTCTTGACGGCGTCGGCATCACCACCCGTGATGATGAGGTCATCAACATACACGCCTACAATCAGGCGCTCAGCTCCTCTTCCCCGGGTGTACATCCCATGTTCATCCACGCAGCGCGTGAACCCGAGGCCCAACAGCTCGGCGTCGAGCTTATGGTTCCACGCCCTCGGCGCTTGGCGGAGTCCGTAGAGTCCCTTGTGGAGGCGCAACACCTTGTTCTTGTGCTTGCCGTCGACGAAACCTGGGGGTTGATGGACGTAGACTTCTTCCTGGAGCTCACCGTTCAAGAACGCCGACTTGATGTCCATATGATGAACGCCCCACCCGAAATGAGCAGCTATGGCGAGCACCAGTCTCACGGACTCGAGTCGGGCAACCGGGGCGAACACCTCTTCAAAATCAACACTGGGACGTTGTACGTACCCTTTGGCGACGAGGCGTGCCTTATACTTGGCGATGTTGCCCTTCTCATCACGCTTCACCTTGTACACCCATTTCAAGCCGATGGCACGGTGCCCTTTAGGGAGTTCAACCAGCGACCAGGTCTGATTGTCACGGATTGATTTCATTTCCTCCATCGCACCGACCCAGTTAGGATCCGCCTCAGCCTCCTTGATTGATCTGGGCTCCTCCACACTCACCGCATGACTGACAGTGTGGAGCTCGGCTTCAACAGCGTCGCGGTGCGCTAGTCCAGGCGCTGCATCCGAGCCGAGGATGTTTTCCAGCATCCGGTACCGGTGCTCCGCTTCCTCGTCATCGTCAGCATCAAGGTTGGGGTCGGTGGTGAGTGGCGTTGCGAACTCGATGCGAGTCCCTGGTGCCTGCGGTGTCGAGGGTGCTGACGCCGTTGCGCTAGGTGCCATCGGAGGCACTGAGCACGGCACCGATGAGGCCGACGCAGAGCGCGGTGTCAATGCCGACGAAGTTGGCGTGCGCGCCTCGGGAGAGACGGGCTCTGGGGCCGGTCCCTCAACTTGTTGGCGCCGTAGCTCGTACTCCTCCGCGACGGTGAAGGGGTACACGCTGATGGTGTCTGTGGCACCTCCCCAGTCCCAGCGCGCTCCCTCGTCGAAGACGGCGTCGCGCGAGACGTGGACGCGCTCGGCGACTGGATCGTAGAAGCGGTAAGCCTTGGCCCCATCTTGGTAGCCGATGAAGACCACCTTGCGCCCGCGATCGTCGAGTTTTCCGAGGGCCACGCATCCGAACACACGGAGGGCTTCTTCCCGTACCACGCCTAGTAAGGGGTTTCGCCGTCGAGCGCGCTGGTGGGCGCCCGGTTGAGGTGAAAGACAGCAGTATGCACTGCCTCCCGCCAGAAGTGTTCGGGCACTCCTCGTGCACGTCTGGTTTCGGCGTTCCACCACGCCATTTTGTTGTGGCGTGTATGGAGCCGAGTGATGACACTGTATCCCTTCTCCTGCACAGTATTCACCAAACATGACAGAGGTGAATTCACCTCCATTGTCGGTCCGGAGTACCTTCAGCTTCTTGCCGGTTTCACGTTCCACTCGCGCCTGGAATGTCATGATGGCCGCCGGTGCGTCTGTGGTCTGCCTTGGAACGCAGCAGCGTCAGCCACATGTACCGGCTCATGTCGTCAATCAGCAGCAGGAAGTAGGCGTTTCCGGCCGGTGTGTGTGGCGTGATCGGGCCACAAAGGTCTCCATGGACCAGCTCGAGCTCCTCCTGAGCTCGGTACTTGGCGGCCTTGGGGAACGACTTCCTCTTTTGTTTTGCCAGGACGCAGTCCTCGCAAACTTGGTCGACATGATCGATCGCTGGCAGTCCGCGTACCATGCTGCCGCGTTCCAGCTTGCAAAGTGCCTAGAAGTTGACGTGGCCATACCTCTCGTGCCAACACCACGCCACATCCCTGACGCGCGCAGTGAGGCACACCGGAGCGGCGATGTTCATGTCGAGGAGGTAGAGCCGGTTTGGTGACCGCAGCACCTTGGCGAGTAGTTGCCGCTGCAGGTCGAAGAGACGTAGGATCCCTTCCTCGATGACGACCTTGAAGCCTTCCTCATCCATTTGCCCGAGACTCACAATGTTTGTCGTGAGCCGCGGTATGTAGTAGACCCCGTCGAGGCGGCGGTGTTCACCGGATTTGAGGGCGAAGAGCACGGTCCCTTTCCCCTCGATGTCGACCACCGATCCGTCACCGAACCTCACAGTTCCAGTGACGCTGGTGTCAAGCTCGGCGAAGAGATGGCGCGAACCCGTCATGTGGTTCGTCGCCCCGGTATCAAGCACCCACCGGCAAGGGGCCACCGCCTCCTTCTCCTCGTCACTGCTGAGATGGAGAACCTTGCGCTCATGGATGTGGATCGGAGCCTGCAAAGATAAGGTAGGCTGTGCCGACGTGGGAAGTGGGCACGAGCGTGGCGACGTGACTACCTCTGTCTCTGCCGCGAGATACATCAGAGCTCGCTCTTCTTCTTGGGCTTCAGCGACATGAGCCAAGTTCTTCTTCTTGCCACGACAGTCTTTTGCCCAATGGCCCCCCTTTCCGCAATTGAGGCAGAGGGTGCCTGCCGGTGGCTTCCCACCACCACCGTTCCCGGCGGACGTGTTCTTGCCTTCTCGCCGTTCCGCGACGTGGATCCCCGTCTGCGTCCGCGATCTTGACGCTTGCCGCGGTTGCTGGAGTTCGAGCCGCCACCGGAGTTCTCCTGCTCGCGGCATTCCTTGCGGCGGGCTTCCCAGTCTTCCTCGCACAACATCAGGCGCCCCATGGCGTCCGTGATCTGTGCAGGCTTGGCGCGCTCCTCGAACACACGGAGACGACCAATCACCTCTTCGATTGTCACCTTGTTCAGGTCAAGGAACATCTCGAGGGACACCGCTGCTTGGGCCAACCGTTCCGGTACCACCTGCAACAACTTCTTTACCACTTCGGCGTCGGTGATGTTGTCGCCGAGGGTGCGGAGGTTGGTGGCCAGCGTCGTGATGCGGATGCCGAACTCGGTGACGCTCTCGCCTTCCTTGAAGAAGAGGATGCCGAATTCTCGGCGAAGCTGCTGCGCGCTAGCAACGCGCGCGCGCTCGTCGCCGATCCGCAGGATCTTGACCGCGTTCCACGCCTCCTTCACGGTCCTTTTCCTGGCGAGAGTGCTCCAGAGCTCAGATGGGACTGAGCGCAGGAGTCCTGCCATCGCCTGACGATCAGCGTGGTATTCGTCTTCGTCCGGATCGTCGTCGATCCCGATGTCGACGGCGTCCAAGACTCGAAGAGTCTAGAAGTTCACCTCCATGACCAAGGCCCACTCCGGGTAATTAGTCCGGGAGAGCATCAGCCAGGATACGTTCGCAGATGACCACTCGATGACGCGCTCGACGACGCGCAATCCAGCGCGCGACGGTCAGCGACGGCGGCTGTGGGAACGTCCCCGTTTCGGCGAACGTGACGGCCAGACCTTCTTCTCACCATCACCAAAGGCATCACCAATCTCAGGCTTCTTGGCAGGAGATTTTGACGACATGGCGACGGTGAGAAACAGGCTCCGGTACCAAGTGTTAGAATTCCGGACTCTGAAAAGAGATGGAAGAAGAACACACACACGCTATCTGGACACAGGAGCTTTGGTGCTGCAAGCGGCAGCGTTTTCTGTTGATTGTATTCACTATATAAGGGAATTACATGCTGTGTTACAAGGACACAAAAGAACCAGCTAATCCCGGCATACTCGTGATCAGAGGTTGCCATCCCAACCTCCTGGGCCATGCCGCAATCTGTGGCTTGCCTCTAATGGCTGCTGCCTTCTACAATTAGATGCTCAGGACTTATTCAAACAGACAACCAGCTCAATCAGCATCGGAGTAGGCGGTCAAGCTGGTGATGCTACCTGTGCCGATGTGAAACCCGGTGGACAGGGTGCCCTTGACATACCGCAGGACACGCTTGAGCATCGCAAGGTGAGGCTCATGTAGAGAAACACCGCACACCCTAACTAGGGGGGGGGGGGGTGACGTTCATTATATAGCCAGGAAGGCTTGCAGTACATCTACAAGTTACAATGTGGTACTATTACAAGTTAGGCTAGGAGTACAAGGCTAATGGGCCGCAGTCATTTCACATTTTCACTGCATCCACACAGCTTATCATCCTATTGATTTCCACTTGTCTCCTTGAGCAAGTTCTGTTACTGCTGGTCTGGGCGATAACTAGAACCTGAAGCAGAGGGTGGCTTCACATGAATGTATACATTGTCATGTCTAGTACTTTGATGTGTGTGTATGACGAGACTATTTTGTTATGCTACAACAATGCCTGTTCTCTATGTTCAAACATTTCAATTCATTTTTGTTGGAAGTTGGATGGTCAATTGTGTGTAATTGTTTCATTCCTATATATCAACGTAGGTATATTTTGATTTCATGAGAAGCTTCCGAGTAGAATTCGATGAGTATTTTGAGGATGGGATTATCTCAGAAATTGAGATTGGACTAGGGGCTTGTGGAGAGCTGCGATATCCATCTTATCCAGCAAAACATGGCTGGAAATACCCTGGCATTGGAGAATTTCAGGTAAATCCTCACACTTTGTTCTTTGTATTACACTTGCTTAGTTGCATTATTTTCACTGTCTCAGGACTCAATACCTATCTATTGGTATATAATAGACAATTGCTAATGTATTTTGCTCCAGTGCTATGACAGGTACTTACAGAAAAGTTTGAGAAAGGCTGCAGAAGCACGAGGGCATACCATATGGGCAAGAGGGCCTGACAATGCTGGCCATTATAATTCTGAACCAAATCTCACTGGATTTTTTTGTGATGGAGGAGATTATGATAGCTACTATGGCCGGTTTTTCCTCAGCTGGTACTCCCAGACGTTGGTAGATCATGCAGACCGTGTACTGATGTTAGCAAGGTTGGCTTTTGAGGGTTCAAACATTGCTGTTAAGGTCAGTTGTCTTTGTTATTTGTCCAAAGCCAATTTCAGTATTTTGATGGTTGAATTGTGGGCATTTTTTCTTGTTTCTGGGAACTTGCTCTTATAAGTGTCAGAACAAACTTATTCTTTATCATTTATATCCAAATCACAAGAAATGACTGTATAGCACTAACCACTTTTGTGATACTTACAGGTCTCTGGGGTGCACTGGTGGTACAAAACTGCCAGTCATGCTGCTGAATTGACCGCCGGATTTTACAACCCATGTAACCGTGATGGCTATGCTCCAATTGCTGCAGTATTGAAGAAATATGATGCTGCTTTGAACTTTACATGTGTTGAATTGCGCACTATGGATCAACATGAGGTATACCCTGAGGCATTTGCAGATCCAGAGGGCCTAGTATGGCAGGTATGGATCCATTGTTCCGTTGCATGTTTTGCATTTCTTAGAAACAGCATACTAGCTGATGTTTTGTATTCCCTAGTGAGCAAACACATGTTACTATTTGGTAGGTTTTCTCTGAATGAGTAGTTGGCACTCAGTACAGCACCATATTTTTTTCTGGAACGGATTGATGATGTGTTAGTGTTTAATAAATTGGGTGCATTGTTTTTCAGGTGCTAAATGCTGCTTGGGATGCTGGTATACAAGTGGCTAGTGAGAACGCTCTACCTTGCTATGATAGGGATGGATTCAACAAGATTTTGGAGAATGCCAAACCACTGAATGACCCAGATGGACGGCATCTGTTTGGTTTCACCTATCTAAGGCTTAGCAATGTTCTGTTTGAAAGACCCAACTTTTTTGAATTTGAGCGCTTCGTCAAGAGAATGCATGGTAAGATGTACCGGCCACTGGAGTAGTCTGACGGCTATCCCCCTTTTAGCGCCTGTTAATCCCATGTTGACCTTCTCGTGCTACATGTTTGCAGGTGAGGCGGTTCTTGATCTGCAAGTATAGATTGGTAGCATATTACATACACATATACAAGTGACTGATTGGCTCCGGCCTTACAAGTGACTGATTGGCTCCGGCCTTATGGCTTACATTTTTTCTCTCCTTTTCCTTTTTATTTTAGGGAGTAGTATCAGCTGATTTTTGAGCTGTTAAATATAGAACTCGCTGGTTGCTGCTCAATTTGTAAAGCCTATTTGCATATACTCTAGTCTTCAAGAAGGAAGACCAGTGGGTTTAGTTGAGTTGCGGATAAATAGTGAATTCACATCCTTTTGTCTCCGGCGGCTCCACACCAAGAGCAAACAATCTACTCCATATGTGCCTTGCATCTCATGGCCATGGGGCTAGGCTACGCAGATCTGGGTGTGAAATCTGAAAACTAAGGCATTCTGCCCATCTCCATCTCCATATCTCGAGTGTCAAATATCCAAAATTTTAAGTTCAAATGACTGCGGATACGCATGGGACAAAACGGGAATAAGTGTCTCGATCGTACTGTCTGGCGTGCACTGATGTTCAGCAATGCAGACTGAGTTTGGCTATGTTACACGAGTACGGGTACGAGTATCCGATACAATACGTATCGGATACGCGGATACACATTTCCTCAAAAGAAAACCCACTAAAATGGTGTATCTGAGTATCCATATTCGTGTATCCGACGAGTATCGGATACGGATACGTCACCCCATTAGAGTATCTGTGTAACATAGGAGTTTGGATCCTACATTTACATACCAAGATCAGCAGGAAAATGATGCCAAAATTGACCTACTTTCACCTTGATTATTCACAAAACTTGTCTTCGCAGCTGATCAGCTCATGTCTATATGAGCCGCGCATACAAGACAAAACATTCTCTTCTATGAATAAGTGACACTGAACAAAAAAAATTCTCTTCTATGAATAAATGACACTAAACAGCCAATAACACAAGAAAATGGGGGCTTCTGCTGGGAGAGAGGCAGCCGGCAGCACAATTGCAAGACCAAAGGAATTTACAACGGCCCAAGTGAGGCCGGGAGGCTGCGCTCTTCAGAGAAGAACTGAGCTGCGCAGCACGATATGGCCGTCCTCGTCTTTGTCGAACACCCGCTCGATCAGGTCGTTCCAGCTCATGCGCTGCCTGGGCCCTGCCGGCGGGAAGCTCTCGCTCCTCTCCGGCTGGTGGTGATGCTGCTCGACTTCGTCAAACGTACCATACGGCGATGGTCCCCGCGCGTCTGGCACTGACAGCGTGACAGCCCGGCGCAGAGCGGCCCTGTGCTCCTCCACGTGCTCCTTCTGCAGGGTTTCGTTCCGCTCCATCTGCTGCTCGGATGGCACTGCCATCGTGTCCTCCTCCTCCAGCATCAGCTGCACACCAGCGGTGGAATCACGTAATAAGCACGGGAAAGAAAAAATCAGAGAAGCAGGTAACTTTTGCACCCATTTGTACGATTTTATCTGCTTGGTGAACAAATCATCCTATGTCTACATTCATATTCAACAACTCCATTTCCAAACATGAACAATTCTAAAGGTGACAACTGCATCTAAAAAAACTCGACCCATGGGGTTAAGACAACCGAACCTAAGACTTGTGCTTTGGACGACAACTGCATCTAAAAAAACTCGACCTGCAAGGGTAAGATAGCCCACAACCGGAGCCGAATCTTAGACTTGTGCTTTGACGTGGGATAGACAAGGAGATTTTTTAAACCCCAACCTGAAATTCACTCCCCATGGGGAGTCAACCCAGGACCTAAAGAATGCTACTAGAGCCACCTAACCAACTTAGGTCATGGGAGTCGAACCTAGGACCTAAGGAATACTACTAGAGCCACCTAACGAACTCAAGTAGAGGACCGCACGACAAATGCATCTTGCTTGTTTTGTTCGATCATCTAGCTTAAAGATAGAACCACAACATGAGATGAGATCCATGCACATACCTTCACCATATGAGCTTCCCATCTCTTCTTTTTTTTTCATTTCTTTATCTCTGTTCTTGTTTCTAGGGCTTGTCTCAATCCTTCCGATGTTTGAGCATGGTCCTTAATCGGTAGAACAGGGAGATGGGCTTAGGTCTTAGTTCCGGTCCTTGTGGGACCTTTCCCCAATATTATCGCTCCACAATAGGGGGCCGACATCTATTAGGCTGGTAGAGATCGTTCGGGGGTCTTTCCAACCCTTTCGATTGCTGACTTGGGCAAACGGGATGGTTCGGGGTGTTTCCACCCTGTTCCACCCCTTTCCCTTACTGACTAAAGAATTAGCCGGGAGATCACAATTTCAACACATGTAACAAACGTGTAACTGTATTTTGGACAAGATTTTTATCATCACTACCTTAGTTGAGTTAGTTCTTCAAATGTTCTTGTATTTTAACATTTCTAGGTTCTATAATGCTAAGAATAGAATCTAAAAGATTCCCTACACGTCCGCACGTGATCCCATATCGTCAATATGCACAGTTAAGAACGAATAAAACAGTGATATGCAAGGAGGTTGACTTATCAGTACCAAAGAAAAAGGCTACAGACAAAGAATAGAAAGTAAGCCTGAGTAGAAGCATATAAGGCTAAAAGCAACTCACATCCAAAGCCTTCTGGGCCTCCCTCTCAATCCAAATAATGGCATGGTCCGCTGTGGCATTGCAGGAAAGAACTATGTGCTCAAATCTACCATCCACCGGCACAGCTGTTTTGACTACAGGTGGATATCTCCCGCACCTGTGCGTTTCAAGAAATTCAGTTTGTGATCAGAAATATTGGACACCATCATTAGCAATGCCCAGCACTCTGACCAAGAAATGTAAAACAGCTAGGAAAGTTCAATATCAATGGTGTACCCAGCAGTATCAGTATGGGTTTACAGTCAATGGTGATATTTTTTTTTTGTAATAGTCAATGGTGATAGTTTTTCTTTATAACAGTCAATGGTGATAGTTGAACTACATATTGGCAAAATAAAGAGGTCATGGTTCTCTTAAAATGATACTATCGAATATTTTAAACTACTAGCATAACCTGTTCTCTATTTCTGACAATTTTAAGAACACCTCCATAAATACGCAAAGGGCCACATGATGTTTCTTGCATTCTAGAATACCAAATGAGGAAAGGGTACCTGCACATTCTTCTTTCCACTATGTGATAAATCCGGCCTGGTGCATAAAGCCTCCTTGGATCCTTTAGCAAGGCGTCTTCGGGTATACATGTATCTCTCAAACATCTCAAACCTAGGAGGCATGGCAAGCTGTCCAAGAAGAGAAGATAGCTTAATGTCAAACTTGCTTGAGCCCAGTAAGCAGCAAACGCATCACAGCTGCAACAGAGCTAGCAGAAACATAAACTGAAAAATCAGAAATTAAGATAAACACCCTCAGGCCTCAGCTATAATAAAGAATCCTCAGTGTACACAGCTCACAGGACTGACTTGCAGAGCACTAAATAAAGATGTGATGTTCACTAACTGATGATAT
Source organism: Sorghum bicolor (assembly GCF_000003195.3). Lineage (NCBI taxonomy): Eukaryota > Viridiplantae > Streptophyta > Magnoliopsida > Poales > Poaceae > Sorghum > Sorghum bicolor. The sequence continues at coordinate 20,577,730 of NC_012871.2, forward strand.
CATATATCCTGAAACAGATATACAGTTTCTGATTTTTGACAAGTGGAGTAATTTGTTCATAAACAAATAGAGCAACTGGGATTATGCATAACAACTTGGGAAACAAAACCTTTTCAGCACTAGATGATTAGACACGAAAACATGCAAATCATTTGTTCATAGTCAAGAAAAGAACAAAGTTATATATAATGTACCAGAGGATGGACTTGAAAATGTCTTCAAGAGGAGTAGCCGTCCGCGGCAAGAAGTCGTCCTGTCATTGGGAGGGAAAGAAAGATGGATAATGGTTGAAACCAGAAGGTAGTAGTTATTAGTGTACATAATTAAGAAACCTGAAACCTGAGTGAGTGACGGTGACCTGAAGGACGACCGAGTTAATAACGTCGGCGTATCTGACGGCGAGATTTAGCGACATGCACCTGGCCGGCGCTATGGCGTAGCAGCGCGTGCGGGTCCTGTCGACGTTGCCAAGCTTGTCGAGGTTGAGCACGAGGACCATGGTGAGCATGGCTGCGATGCCGGCGCCCAGCGAATGACCCGTGAAGGTGAGCGTGTAGTCGGGGTACCTCTCGAGTAGTTCCCTAAGGAGGTCGCACTCGGCGTCGAGCACCCAGGCGGCGGCCCTGAGGAGGCCGTTGTGGACGTAGCCGCCGTCGAAGCGGCGCTTGCCGAGGCGGTTGTCGAGGAGGAGCGCGTAGTCGGACTCCTTGGCGAGGTTGAGGCCGCGGAGCGCGAGGACGATGTCGGCGTGGGCGTGGTCGAGGTAGAGGAGGTAGGGCGTGACGCGGCCGCGGGTGTCGGCGTAGGTCCGGCGGCGGAGGACGCATGCGGGGTCGATGCCGTAGCCGCCGGGCCCGGGCGGCGCGAAGAGGAGCGGCGCGGAGGGGGAGAGGTCGGGCTCGTAGTTGGCCATGACGAGGCGGCACATGCGCGGCACGGGCTCGAAGTCGGCGGCGGTGGCGAGGCCCCAGGTGGCGCTGTCGACCTCGCCGCTGTGGAGGCAGCGCTTCCATGCCCAGCGCGCGCAGGCGAGGCAGTAGACGCACTCGAGCAGCGGCAGGCCGCAGGCCAGCGACATGGCCGGGGCACTAGGCGGCGGCGGCGGCGGCAATCAGTCATCCATCGGCCACCCCGGCGGCGGCGGCAGGTTGTAGCTGGGAGGGAATTGCGTCGAACAAGCGGCGCGCGGCGCGGATCCAGTCGGAAGCCAAAGATTCCGGTACGGACGGTTTATGATGGAATGTTCAAAGGGAAGGAGATGGAGATCCACTCGTGATTTTTTCCCTTTTTTGTTTTGGTTTGTGATGAGGGCGGACGCCCGTGGCGAATTCACTGGTGATGACCGGTGGCGTTGACAATGGATCATTCGGGGCGGGGGGCAGGACCAGGTGCCTTCTTCATCTTCTTCACCATCGTCATGGATTTTGCAAACTCTGGTTCCACCAAGCGTCACTTTCATCTTCCAGACAACATTGCTCAGGCCTTGTGTAGTTCCCAAAAAATTTTGCAAAATTTTTCAGATTTCTCGTCACATCGAATCTTTAGACACATGCATGAAGTATTAAATATAGATAAAAATAAAAACTAATTACACAGTTTGGTCGAAATTGACGAGACGAATCTTTTGAGCCTAGTTAGTCCATAATTGGATAATATTTGTCAAATACAAACGAAAAGCTACCGTGTCGGCCTCGGTTGGACACCGTCAAATCAACCAGGCCAGATGGAATGGAACATCCGGAGCGCATCTTCCTAGTTGGGCACTGCCGCAGGCAGCATATAGCATTCCTGTCCTAATTTCGTCCAACACAAGTCTTGTGAAATAAAGAACTGGAAAAAAGGGAAAAACACATGTCAAAACACCAGAATACTACTTATACATACACAACAAGATTAAAGGTTTTCTGATATTATACACATGTAATCTTATAGTCAGCATGTAATATAATACTCCCTCCATCTCAATTTATAAGGCCTTCTAAGAATCTTAAAAAGTCAAAGCATCTCAAGTTTGATCAAACTTATATAATAAGATAATAATACTTATGATATAAGTATCATTAGGTTCTTCATTAATTACATTTTCATAATACATCTATTTAATTTCATATATCTTTATAATTATTTCTATAATTTGGTCAAACTTGAGATGCTTTGTCTTTCCAAGATTCTTAGAATAACTTAAAATTTGGAATAGAGAGAGTATAATCTAAACAGCTCCCGGCTTTTCTCTGCCTACGCACTCGTCACTTGCCCAACACCACTGGGTTAAATCTACAACCAGAGATGGAGAAGCCGTACATTGCTTAACAGCGTGTATAACTGCAAGTACCAAAGCTCCCTGATCTTGTAATAGGACCTTGGATGACAATCTGCTGAGACCCCGGCCGTGCTGCCCTGCAATAATGTCATCGCATCACAAATGAATAAGGCCTTGTATGGATGCTGTATTATCAAGAAACTACAGTTTTAGATTCCATAAACGTGCAAAATCATGGTTAAGAGAAAAAAAAGATTAGAGTGGAGACAACAGTTTTAGCAACATAATTTTCAAAATTAAAAGGTTTCTTGCATCCAACCACTTCATAACGCTTCTCCAAAACCGAACTATTTTGCAAACCATGGTATTTTATAAAGCTCCAAAAATACTTTGCATCCAAATAGGCAGTCTCATACCGACAGGCAAGGCATATGCAACTATGCTCCTGGAGTCTTGTTGGTATATGTCCAAAATTTTTTTTGAGGCATCTCCGTTTGTCATGTATCATCTCAAGTTCTGAACCATAGTACTTGAACTAGGAGCAGATCAAGTCCTGCCGAAATATGTACAGGAGTGTTGCTCCTAAATGGATGCTGAAGTTACCTTTTGGCTAGAATCACCAATCTTGCACACCATGATGTACTCGCCACATGGTAAAGCACAAGCACCTCAGCAAATTCAACCTGCAGCGCCCCTCCTGTTTCTTTCGAAAAAAAAGAAGAAAAAATCAACCTGCAACAACTGTTTCTTTAGTGACTAATGTCAATGGCTTCAGTATACACCAACAAAGATTATTCATCCCTGCACGCTTAGTATTATCCACCGAAAATACATATGCTGCAGCTTCCATCAATCAGTTCAAATCTATAGGCTATGCCTATGTGAACTAAACAGCCTGTGCAGGTAACAAGTGCCATCTATTGTCCTGCAATGTGCTAGTGATAGTGAAAGTTGACATCATAAATTTCTTCTCAACATACTAACACACCTGAATCTCAACATATTTGATCCTCTCGCGTCAACTGAAAAATCGTACTTAGTAAATGAAATATTCTTCATGTCCACTCCTAAAACTAAAATTTTGGATAATGCCCATATAGGTACAGGGGAAGGTCAAAGACTTAGGAGTTCAATATAATAAAACTACCTGCCATCCTTTATTTTCCAAAAATTTGTTTAAAATCAGACAATTTTAGATCACCGACAAGAACTGGCTTGTGGGGTGGCAGTGTTGACGATGGGGGAAGCAAAATAAGCTTCTCATCTTCTTTTCCAACTTCTGCATCCACCCAAGAAATTTCAAGCTCACCCAACTGCAGACCATGCTGCTGTTAGCAATTCATAACAATGACCCATAGTCAAGTAAGTGCATATAACAAGTACAGTGTTTAAAAACTAACCTTCAAGGATGAAAAAAATGGTAACTTGCCTAACAAAAATCTATAACTACCAGCTCAAACTAGGCCTGTTCTTATGATAAATGGACAACTTTTCGGAATGCAAAGCCTCTGAAGTTGAATAATAAATGCAACTGGTTATTTATAGCTAGCAACCAAACATGCAGTAACAACCTATATAAGAAACACTCAAATCAACAAATGCCATATATGAAAGGGAATGGCAATATTTAGAATTAGAATGTCAGCACCTAAGAAGTTAAAGTTCTGTTGCTGTGTTTTAGAACTCGCAATTTTGCAAGGGCCATTTTTATTCTAAAATAAATTTGCTTGGCTTAATCTGAGGGCTAAACTATACAAAAGAGAAGTTGGACCATTGGATTGTCATAACAAGGTTCTCTGGAGACAGCAACAGAAAGAATGAGTGATAATGATTTAGGGAAAAATAGTGCGTACCTTCTTCGAAATGATGTTACTCATTAACTTCTCTAAAGGGTGTACCTGAGATATCACAAATATCACGTAGATAAGCAAATGGAAGGTTGAAGGAATATGCAACATACCAATTATAATTTATAAATAATGTACTAGTTATATCAGGATTCATGTCAGAGTGCACGGTTAGTTCCAGACCCAAACGGATCTATTAACCGACGAATGCGGAAGCATAATCACCATAAAAGAAAATATGCTAATGAGAACGACAACGAGGCACGATGTTTTTTTAATGAGGTTTGGCGATGTGCTTAATCCTCGGGACAATGACTAAGGGCGCTCCTCCCCATAAAACAATAGTTACACCGGCATCCGGGCGATCCTGTGGCCACGCCGCCACCCAAACCAGCCGCCAAGTCGTCTCATGGTTACAACAGGGGTGGACTCCTATTTATGACCCTCTAGAATACAGAGTTCGACTCAAACTCTATCTTATCAAGTCCAATGTGACCAAAACTATACACATATTCAACACATATCTAACAATTCAGGAGCACAGAATACTAGCTTGATAGTCCAGTAATAGCATGTACACCAGGGTATTATTGCTGCTCACAAGAAGATCATAGTGGTGCGTAACTTAATTAAATTTGAGTGATTAGTACATGACAGGGGTTTGATTTTACCCCATTTTTTCCAACAATAAGATAAGAAGTAGCACATTAGTATATTATTATAGGTTGCCTGACCTTCATGACCTCCTAAGAGCAATCACAATGTGTATGGACCAAGTAGTACATATACATGGGACCCATGTAACTAGTCCATAACTATTGTTTTCTTCTAACAATGTATATGGACTAAGTAGTCTATAAGATAAGATCCAAAGAGGATAAAAAAATATTTATCTTCATTCCACCAGCCACTACAAGGAGAGAGAGATGGGGAGAAGTAAGAAAACAATATTTTTTTTATTCTCTATGGGTAGTCCATATGGGTACCTTTTACTATGGACTACTATGGACTGGTCTCACTGTGTTTCAGCTAGGTGATACAGATTATTATAATGTCTATGGACTACTTTTGAGCAACATTGTGGCTACTCTAAACACACAGAGGCACAAATCATCATCCAGAATTTACACCACTCCTTTTGATTTATGCAATCGATCAAATCAGTGTTGTGCATTGTGTTGGGTCAGCAGCAACCCATCTGAGTGCAGCACCAGCAAAATGTAACACCCCTGGCCGCCGGCGACCGCCGGGACGTGAGCGGGACAAGGTAGATACCGCGGACGACGACGAGCAGAGGAACACCTCTGTCTCTCGTGCTTTTACTGATAAAGATTCGTGCTTTTACTGATAAAAGATAGTCTGAGTTTCTTACACGCAACTGGGGTCCTTATACGGTACACCCCTTGACTGGCATGAAGGCCCCACTGGTCATAGAGTTTAATACATTATAAACGATAATGAACATTTTACGCTATCATCCACTATTGATGTATTCTGGAAGTGCGCCATCATCCCTAGGTCGTGACAGCACCCCTGGCCGAAGAATCTACTTGTCCCCAAGCAGGAGCTTTTGGAAACTGAATCTTGAGGACGTTGTAATCTTCCCAAGTAGCTGATGCTGGCAACAAGCCCGACCACTTGACGAAGACATGTGGAATAGCGGTATTACCCTTGCGTACCAGACGACACTGCAGAATCATCTCTGGCACGACATTGGAGGCCTGGAGGTCGGTGACTGTTGGAAGCTCTGAATAGACTGGAGTGTAGTCTGGAAGAAATGGTTTGAGCTGAGAAATATGAAAGACAGGATGAATCTCACTGTGAGGTGGCAGGCAGCTCCAGTTTATAAGCAACAGAGCCAATTCGCTCAACTACCGTATAGGGTCCAAAGAATTTGTAGGCCAGTTTGGGATAAGACCGACTAGCAACCGATGACTGAGTGTAAGGTTGCAACCGTAGCAAAACCTGATCCCCCACTGAGAACTGACGATCAGACCGCTTCTTATCGGCCTGCAACTTCATGCGATTCTGAGCTTGCTCCAATCGTTGTTTCAGCATCTGCAAGTGAGCTTCTCGATTACTGATGACTTCAGTCACTTCCTGTGGTGTATCTACTGATGGCACTGGATTGGTGCCTAAGTTGGGCTCACAGCCAAAGTATGGTAGGATGAATTATACCACAGTTGTGCCAGAGATAACCAAGACTTCCAGGACTTTGGGGAGTCCTGCACTGAACACCTCAAATACATCTCAAGACACTGATTAATACGTTCTGTTTGGCCATCAGTCTGGGGATCGTATGCAGTGGAAAGATTAAGTTTGACCTTGTAGAGCTTGAACAAGTGTTGCCAAAAGGCACTCACAAAGATTGTCCCTATCACTGACAATGCTCTGTGGAATCCCATGCAACTTCAAAATATTGTCCAGAAAAACTTGAGCCACTGTTGCAGCAGTATATGGATGCTTCAGGGGCAGAAAGTGTGCAAACTTGGTGAGCCTGTCCAAAATAACCAAAATCACTGTATAGCCTTCTGATTTAGGTAAACCATCCACAAAATCCATGGATAAATCTTGCCAGACACCAGCTAGTATGGACAAGGGCTGCAGTAACCCAACTGGGTGAGTATGTGAGTATTTAGTGTGTCCGCAGACCGAGCATTGCTTCACATAGTTGTCCACATCAGCCTTCAACCCTTTCCATAGAAACAATTTTTTTAGTCTGTGGTAGGTAGCATTCACCCCTGAGTGTTCCCCAATTGCTGATGAATGAAAGGCAACAATAATCTTGGTTTTCAAAGCTGAGTTGTTGCCAATCCAAATGAGGTTGTCCTTCCTGATCAGGCCCTTATCCAAAGTGAAACCCTAGGCATTGGGGATACTGAGGGCTAACTGAGAAAGTAATGTCTGAGCCTCCACATCAGTAGCATAGGAATTAAGTACTTCCTGAACCCACTGAGGACGTACCAAGGAAACTGCTTGTAGGGCCATCATGTGAGGCATCCTTGAAAGTGCATCAGCAGCTATGTTCTCTTTACCTTGTCTATAGATAATTTTGAATTGGAGCCCCATAAGCCTAGTCATGGCTTTTCTCTGCATATCAGAGTGCAGGTTCTGTTCATTCAAGTAAGACAAGGATTTGTGGTCAGTTAGAATTTCAAATTCTTGTTGCTGCAAGTATGTCCTCCATTTCTCCACAGCCATAATGAGGGCTAAGAACTCCTCATAGATTGATAGATGTTTATGCTTGTCTCCCAAAGCTCTGCTGAGAAAAGCAATAGGTTGTCCCTGCTGCATGAGGACAGCTCCAATACCCTCAGAGCAAGCATTAGTCTCCACCTGAAACTGTTTTTGAAAATCTGGTAAAGCTAGAACTGGTGTGGTAGTCATTGCCATTTTCAACTTTTGGAAAGCTTGCTGGGCTTCAGGTCCCCACTGAAATTGCTTGAGCCTCAAGACATTTGTCAATGGTTTGGCAATAATACCATAATTCTTGACAAACTTGCGGTAATAACCGGTGAGACCCAAGAATGCTCTTAACTCAGTCATGTTAGTAGGTGAGGGCCAGTGCAACATATCCTGGGTCTTGGCAGGGTCAGTTGCCACTCCTGCATCTGAAATAATGTGTCCCAGGTATTCCAACGAAGCTTAAGCAAATGTACACTTGGAAGCTTTGAGATAAAACTGATTGGTTCGCAGGACTTCAAACACTTGCTAAATATGTTCAAGATGTTCATCCCTTGTCTTGCTATAAATCAGAATATCATCTAGGAAAACCAACACAAATTTCCTCAAATAAGGTTGAAGGATTTGGTTCATAATGCATTGAAAGGTTGCTGGAGCATTAGTAAACTGGTAATGACCTTGATGGGTCTTGAAAGCAGTTTTATCTTCATCCTTGGGCAGCATTCTGATCTGATGATATCCTGACCTCATATCCAACTTAGTAAAAAATTTGGAACCAGCCAATTCATCCAAAATCTCCTCTACAATGGGCATGGGAAATTTGTTCTTGATTGTCAGAGCATTAAGCTTCCTATAATCCACACAAAATCTATCTTTCTTTTTAACCAACAGAAATAAGGAAGCAAAAGGACTATGGCTATGAGTGATGAGACTTGCCTCCAACAATTGTTTGACTTGATTCTCTATCTTAGTTTTATGTTGTGGAGAGTAATGATAGGGTCTGGCATTAACAGTAACAGGACAGCATCAGGATACAATGGTATAGCATGATCATAGACTCGATGTGGGGGTAACTGTTTAGGTTCTTGAAAGATATCAGCATACTGTAACAGCATGTCCTTGATATCTTCTGGAACGTCAGTAGATGTTGCCTGCTGGGGCACCAAGGTTGGACTGTCCACCAACACATAAGCCCAAACATCATTGCCATGTATAGACTTAAACATTTGCTTGGCAGACATGGATGTAAGTGCCACTGGTGGTTCGTGCAACCCTTGCAAAGTAACCAATTGGCCCTCATGCTGGAACTGCAAAGTCTTGGCGACCCAATCACAATGCATAGGACAGAATTGTTGCAACCAATCAAATCCAAGTATGGCATCATATGGTAGTTTATCCAGAATAATCATATCCTTGGTGAATGTTTGGCCCTGAATGTACCATTGGAGATCCTTGACCTGGTGAGTAGTAGACATACAACTCCCATCGGTTAGCCGTATCCGCTGCTGGGGCATAGGCAATGTGGGTAGCTGAGTCATATGAACAAATTGAGAGCTCACAAAACTGTGGCTGCTGCCAGTATCCACTAGAATCAACATGGTCTTGTTCTTTACAGTGGCTTTCAACTGAATTGAATTTGCACCCTCAATGCCGGCTATAGCATTTAAAGATAACTGCCCAAAAGTTTCTGTCAACATTTCATCAACAACCATTTCATTAAGTAATTCTTCAGGAATCTCCCTGTCCAAGTCATTGACCACCAAAGCATGCAGATGTGGTTTGTTTCTTTTAGCACACACCTCAACATGACCAGGCTCATACTTCTCCCCACATCCATAACACAGATTGTTAGCCTTTCTGTAATCTTTGAGTTGTTTGTCCCTCCAAAGGTTCCCATAGATAGAAGGTGACTTAGTTTCAGGCTTTGGCTGTTGGACCCTTGGGTTAGGATGCCTTTGCTGGTATTTCATTTTACCCCTCTCTATAACTTTGTGTTGGATCTTAGCAATAACCATGGCAGCTTCCACAGTAGTTGGTCTTTGAGGCTCAACCACAACTTTGATATCTTCTCTGAGGCCTCTAACATAGTGAGTAGCAAAGAACATGTCATCATAGGAACATCCATGCATGATGACATCATATTGCAGCGATTTGAAGTGAGTGGTATACTCATCCATAGTGTCTGTCTTTTTCAAGTCTAGTAGATCATTGAGAGCGGACCTGTGATCATTAGGGCCAAAAGTAGCCTGCAACTCTGCAGAGAATGTTGTCCATGTAACATTCTGATGGTGAAGCTTGTATGTCTGCCACCATTTGGCAGCATTATCTTGCAGATGCATGCTAGCAGTCTCCACCCACAAACTTTCTGGCATCTGGTCGATGTGAAAGTAATTAACACACTTGTCCAACCACACCTTGGGCTGAGTACCATCAGTTGTTGGAAACAGTAACTTGGGAAGAGCGTGACGAGGGATGCTCTCAGACTTCTGTGTTGGCCGAGGTGGTTTGAAGTGGTGACTGGGACCAGGCTGAATTGAAGCTTTACCCTTGTGAAAGGTCCTAATATGGCTAGAGGGGGGTGAATAGCCTATTTAAAAAAAACTACAAACTCACTAGAGCAAGAGGTTAGTAAAAACAAAGCGAAGCTTTTTGCTCTAGCTCTATAAGGGTGTTTGCAAGCCACCTAACCAATAATTCTAATTGATATAATCACTAGGCACACAAGAGCTATGTCTCTACTTACACTAGAGAGCTAACTAAAGTTTCTATACAAGTAAGTAAGCTACTCTAGTTTGCGGGAATGTAAGAGAGATGGTTTGATCTTTATACCGCCGCGTAGAGAGGATGAACCAATCAATAAAATGAAGTCCAATCTCCAGGAGAAATCCAATCAACAAACACAATGGAGACAAACAATTTTTCTCCCGAGGTTCACGTGCTTGCCGGCACGCTATATCCCCGTTGTGTCGACCAACACTTGGTGGTTCGGTGACGAAGAGGTGTAGCACGAACCTCGTCCTCACTAGGACACCACAAGAACCTACCCACAAGTGAGGTAGCTCAATGACACGAGCAATCCACTAATGTTGCCTTTGGCTCTCCGCCGAGGTAGGCATAAACCTCTCACAATCACCGGGAGATGGCCACGAACAATCACTAACTCGTGCCAAAGCTCCTCCGCAGCTCCAAGCCATCTAGGTGGCGGCAACCACCAAGAGTAACAAGCAAACCCGCTGCTCAACGATCACTAGTGCCACTAGATACTCAAACTCTAAGCAAATGCAACTAGGATCTCTCCCAATCTCACTTTGGATGAACAAATCTTGAACAAGGTGAGTGGGAAGTGTGGGAGTATGCTCACAAGGTGTATCGAGTCAAGGGAGTGAGCAAGAACCAGCCAAGGCATATAAATAGAAGTCCCAAGCTTCAACTAGCCGTTGGTAGGAAATCCCACTGTCTGCGTTCACACCGGACGCGTCCGGTATGAGCCAGACCAGCGTCCGGTGCTCCTGACCGTTAGAAAAGTAGCCGTTGCCTCTGACACTGACAAGGCACCGGACTCTCGCTTTTGAAAATACCGGACGCGTCCGGTGTGCACCGGACCCAAACTCAGGGAGCTTCGCACGAAGAACTTGCACCGGACGCTAACTCGGACGCGTCCGGTGTGCACCTGACGCAAACTCAGAGAGTTTTCACCAGAAGCGATCTCACCGGACGAAATACACCGGACTCCACGAGGTTACTGTTCCTGAGTCCGGTGCCTCAACTCGGACGCGTCCGACCTCATACCGGACGCGTCCGGCTTGAACGCGCTGCACGAAAAGATCCTCAACTTCTTCCCTTGCTTCCATGTGCCAACACCAAAGTGTCTCGACACTTGTGCACGTGTGTTAGCATATTTCAAAAATATTTTTCAAGGGTTACTTAAATAGTTCACTAGGTCCTAATGCATATGCAAGGAATCCAATCACCTAGTGGCACTTAGACAACCGTTTTCACAACGAGATTACCCCTCTTAATAGTACGGCTATCTATCCTAAATGTGATCACACCCTCTATGGTGTCTTGATCACCAAAACCAAAACTCTAAGCAATACCTTTGCCTTGATCTCCATAGGGTTTTGTTTTTCTCTTTCTTCTTTTCCAAGTTGAGCACTTGATCATCTTGTGGTCATCACCATCATCACCATGATCATCACTTGCTCCAACACTTGGCATGTATCAACCTCATTAAGTCTACACACACTTAGTATAGAGGTTAGTACTAGGGTTTCATCAATTATCCAAAACCAAACTAGGGCTTTCACCTTGTTGGCGAACACATTCTCGAACAATGATCTTCTTCATGTGCAATGACTGAATCTTCACTCACTGAGCCATGATCATTCTCAAACTGACGAATTGTCAACTGCGCCACTGCTTGACCATTGGCATGAACTTGTTGAGAAATAAGACGCTGCTCGGCAATACACTGATCCACTTTCTGATTATTGTCAGACCACTGTTGTTTCATCTCTTGCTGAGTAATGCCCACATCATTCAAACGCTTCGATAGAAGATCCAAGTGCTCCAACAGATCACCCCAAAGTTGTTCTTCGACCTGCGCTCTATCCGCCATTTGTTTTAGTAGGAGTTGCGTCTGGGCCGAAGGCTTGGGTTGTTTGGATGATGCCGTTGTGAAAGTGAGATCAATACCAGAAAACCAACGAGATGTAGCAACAGGTTTGGCCTAGCCTCCCCTATCGCGTGCTACACCAATACCGACTCCTGGAACTAAGGCGCGATCAAGGGATTTTACCATAGAGACGACGCGAACGGCGCTCTGGAACCCAAATTGACGGATAGTTCCTCGCCAAACGCCACCGCTCCACAGTCAAAACTAGCTTACGGAATTTTACACAAAGACAAGCGCTCTGCAACTCTGGGCTAGGAATCGAAGTGAGCTAGAAGAGGAAGTGTGAGCGAGGATGCAGTACTCACAATGGTTCCCGCCGCCGAACCAACACAGTCGATGTCGAACCCCTGTTGAAGAAGATGTTGTCGAAGCAGAACGCGCCGCGGTCCGCGACTGCCGGATCCCGTCACGCCGCCGCTGTGCGTGCACCCGCTGGTGTGGATGCGAGCCGCCCTGTCACGCCGCCCCCGTGCGCATCTGGTGGCTGGAGATCGGATCGATCCAGCAGGACGATGGTGGACCGAACTCGTATGGATCTTGATCAGAAACCACGGGGATTTGGGACCTTCGTCGATTCGATCGAAGGACGAGTTGGGTGGATAGAGTTGGGCCGAGGAATAACTGTCTTTGATACCACCTGTTACACCCTTGGCCGTCGGCGATTGCCGGGACGTGAACGGGACAAGGTAGATACTGCGGACGACGACGAGCAGAGGAACACCTCTGTCTCTCGTGCTTTTACTGGTAAATAAATAAAAAAAGATAGTCTGAGTTTCTAACACACAACGGGGGTCCTTATACAGTACACCCTTTGACTAGCACAAAGGCCCCACTGGTCATAGAGTCTAATACATTATAAACGATAATGAACAGGTTACGCTATCATCCACTATTGACATATTCTGGAAGTGCGCCATCATCCCTGGGTCGTGACACAAAACTACCGCCTTGTCGTGAGAAGCAATTTGTCGAACAGGTGTACTACAATGGGTCCGTCGGGCGCGGCAGCCATTTACACGGGTAGTTGAATCGACCACAAGCTAAGCTTACGAGAGCAAGAAGAGGCGTACTCCGTACTTGGCAAGGGGTTGAAGTTGCGCGGTATCCCAGAGGTCGGTCCATCCGCAGTCGAGGAGGAAGCGGAAGCCGTCTACAGCGAGCAAGTAACACAGGGTGCTCTCCCCGTACGCCCCGCTGAGAGGTGTCACCTGCACCGACGTCCCCATCTGATATGATAACCCCTTCCGCGGCAGCGGCGGCGGCGGCGGCTCGACGGTGAGCAGAGGTCGGAGGGCCGGAGGCGTTGGGGCTTGGCTGCTTGGCGGTCGGAAGCTGGCAAACAGCGAAGCGGGCCTGCTCACTTCTGACTTAACGGCTGTTTGGGCCTGCACAGCCTGCACAGCCCACCAGCCCCTCCTCTCTCTCGTTGCTCTACCTGTTCGGCTGTTCCGCGAGCGCAGGGGAGAACGAGGCATTCACTCGGGAATCGCCTCCGCTAGGGTTTAGAGGCCAACCGGCGCCCGGCGCCTCCAACCTCCGGCCAGTATTCGCCGCGGCTAGGAGGACACCAAATCGAGTCAGCAACGCCTCTCTGATCTGATGCTTGTCGGCGGCGGGCTCTCCTAGTCGCCCGCACCACCGCCTCTGGTCTCCTCAAGTTCCGACCTCCTCGGCTCCAACCCCGCACCTCGCCCACTCCTAGCCTCTCTGTGCATAACGAGGCGCCCCATCAAGGTAGCTAAATTTTGCCGCCCCTGGTTCTTTGGATTTTTCTGTGTACTGTTGGTAGAACGTGATTCCGGTGGCCGAAATCCCGACCAATCGTGCTGCCCGCACTCAACATGTGTGCCTGCTTAGGACTGCTACTAGTTAATTTGGTTTCGTGTAAATTTTAAGCTCGAAGGGTCTACAATTTAAGGTGTTAACAAACTGAAATAAACCAAAGTACTAGAGATTCAAAATGTGTGTTAAATTATGGCACTGAATGCAGATATGTTATGCTCAAACTGCCTGGCGTAATGACATCAGCATTATTCAATTTATAAAGCTTTGAAGTTCTCCTATTTTACAGACCTGAATTCCATTACCTTATGTTTCCATTACATCAGAGCTTTCCTCCTCTCTAAGAGGATATGGATCCTTGACATAACACAACAGCACCTGAAACATGGACCTTTTGAATGGAAAAGGTATTAGAAAGGAATTGAACAAATGAATCAAGAGAAAAAAGGAAAAAAAACATAGATCACTTACAAGGTGATGCACTGAAACATTGTGTTGGACTTGCCATCTTCACATTTATCTTTACTGTATCTTTTAAGTCCTGTCAGTGTCTCTACTCCTAAAACCTGAAGCCATGACCCCCAGGCTGCCGCCGTCCTACGCTTGATGGGCTTGTTTGGTTGTGGATTGGCTCCAGCTGCCTGGCCTAGGCATCACTCCTAGGCATTGGATTTTCCAAGCCTGAGGTTCAGATGGATGCCTGGCTATGGCCTGGTTCACGGTGCCAACCAAATAGCCCTGAACTGCTCTCCGCCTCTCTCCCCAAACCAAAATGAGTCACTGATTGACGCCTGCAACGAACGAAGGCACGCATACCGGCCACCGGCCACCGACCACGCTCTTCACATCTGTCCCTAGGACTGAGATCCGTCGACCAGACTTGCTCTCCCCAAGGCCGCCGTCGAACCGACCTGCTCTCTATCCGTGATCAACGATCACCACTAATTCTCCATGACTGCACCACCACCAATGGTAGCTTTCTTTGAACAGTCTGTGTCCGAGGTGTGCCACAGTTTGCATGCTAGTTACGACAGCTGTGGGAGGCAGTGACAATCCAGGACCAGTACAACCTGCTGGAGCACCTGAGGATAACGCAAGGCCGGACGTTGACGCCCCTTGGTCTAGGCTGCCTATCCTGTGAGGCTTTCATCAGCCTCCACCTTCATCGACACAAAACAAGGCCTCAAAGCATGCACCTCCTACATCTCCCAGTCCTTCACGTTATGTGTATAAAAGCTTTTGTCTATATAAAGATGTGCAGTTATGTTAAGCAAGTCTATATACACCTTGTGCGTTCTTGTCCTTGCTTCTGCATGTTGCCATGGTTTTGGTTATTAATAGGGATGAAAACGGATCGGATACGGACGGATATCACCGATATCATATTTGTTTTCACATTTCTGGTCGGATTCGGATTCGAATACGGATAATATCAATTATGTCGGATAAGTTATGATTGGATGTCGACATCATAAATATACGATTTAAGTATTCGGATACGGATACGGTATCGGATGTTAAACATTCGGACTCGAATACGGACAGATCTGAACCTCTCTAAACGAATTCGGTCTCGAATACGGTCGGAAAATATTCGTACCGTTTTCATCCCTAGTTATTAACATCAAGCCTTAGATTTGTCTAGGATTCTATATATTTTTTGTCCATGTCCCATCCAGGATAGGCAGCAATTCACGCTGTAATATTTTTTCCTAACCTCGCTTAAGTGTCAAACAGTCTGAACTCTGGAGGTACTCCTTCCGTTCCAAATTGTAAGTCGTTTTGGCTTTTTTAGATACATAGCTTTTGCTATGTATCTAGACATAACTTATATCTAGGTGCAATGGCGCATAGCAAAAGCTGGAAAGGATGGAGTATTATTTAACTCTGGAGCTATTATTTACAGAGTTTGTGATCATACGGCTTGATCTTTAAAACTTAGTGCCGCTATGTCTGTTGATGATGGATTAATTCTCGTACTAAAATCAATAAAAAGGTTGTTTTCCAATGTTTAAATAGAGTGGCAGTTTAATTAATTTACTGTTCAGCCAATTTTTATGTTCCACAATTTACTTAAGGGCCTATTCGGCCTTGAACCGAAGAATTTGCAAAACTTACTAGTTTTTTTTTGGTGTGTAGAGAAACTTAACCGGTTAGTATTTCAACTGACTAATAAATACTAATGTGTTTATGAGGTCTGCAGTCTCCAGGCAGGACATGGTGCCTCTTGTATTGATGCCTGTAGCAAAGCACGTGCATTCAACTAGTAATTCTAGAAATTTGTTGGACTCGATCTTTCAAGTCATGCTGCTTTGGTATTACATATGCAAGGGATGAAGCCTAAATTTGTTTTACAATTTTGTTTAACGTATGCTGGTCTCTTGAGTTGTTTGGATATAGGTGATAAAAGATACACTAGGCTCTTCTAACAACAAGCTGCCCTTCTGGTCTAACATCTTATAAATTACAGGCTTCTTCATCGATGTCACTAAATAATTACTGCATAACTTTTCAACGCTGGCAACCACATTTCATCTCAGAGTTATAATATCAACAATTAGATAAATCTGCCACCTTAGTGGCTTAGTCAACCAAATTACAGAATAAGTGGCAGATTCTATGAGGGTTACAGCTGTTTTCTATGGAGAAGCAATGAAAGATTATTGTGGCATGCTTTGTGCTGCACAATTTTACACTAGACAACAATGGATGACATGTTTCGTCATGACACATACCTAAGCTGGGCGGGTGAATGAAGGGCCTGATTGGTATCCTGCACGATGCTGAGCCAGGCTTCCAAGATGCAGCATATTTATGCATTCGCGTGTTTGGCTCAGCCTGGCCTGTGTGGTGCAAGATGCGCTTGTTTGGATGACTACATCTCTAGCTCAGCCTGTCTAGAATAATGCAAAAATGGCAATCGAACCTGGCTCGTGAGATATAGGATCCATCTGTATTTCTGCAGAGCCTGGTTTGGGCGAGGCTGTTCCAGCTTATCCAGGAACCAGGATGCCTCATCTGGGAAACCAATCAGGCCCAAAATGAAATTGGTGGCAGATTGGTTTGTGACTACTGCCCATGACGCTATTGTCACCATCCTAATTGAATTGCAGCTGGATTATATAGTTTTGCATGATAGGTATATTTTGCAGCTGTCTATTTTGGGTGTAAAATATGGCTACTATATGTGGTGTAGATGTCTTAATTTAGGACAGCGGTGGCCTCATTTGTGTGTCTTTTATTTATTCCAGTGAAATATGCATGGCTGCTTAGCTGCTGTGGGCCGGCTGCTGCAGTAGCAGCCTCAGCAAGCTGTACCGAGCACACCCAAACCTTTCCTAAACCTGCGAGTCAGTATGTTCACTTGTTCAGGCCTTGAGGGTCCCATGTTGGGCCAATGAACTTAGTCCATTGAATCCTTTTGTGTCCACGTGTTTCCCCAACTCCAGTGTGGTGGGCAATGTGCCTTTCCCTCGCTGCTGGCAACAAATGTGAAGTGGTGTCTGGTTGGATGGATTTAGGTAAAACCCTAACTCGTGCAGTGTGTGGATGCAGTTGCTTCCGATGGATGGTGCCACAGCTGCAGGAGGAAGTAGGGAACCGGCAGCCAACGGGTCCAAACCCGAGGAGCAGCAGTTTGATCCCAGCCGAAGTAAGGAGCTCCTGTCTCAACTGGCAGCTTCATTTCACTTCAGTAAATTATTTTGTATTTCTAGTACGAACTGTAGTTTGGTTCCCGCTTTTTCTGTAGGAAATAGGAAATCATGATATCTTGCTCTCATTCCTGGGGAATTCGGATGGAAGATTGATTACTATTAGCTTTTATGTTGGTTATCTGCAGTGCAGAGCAAATTATGAACATCGCATTCCCTAGAATATTGTTTTTGGTAACGGCTTCAAGTTCAGAATTTTTTGAAATGGTTTTGCTAGATATTACTTTATGGTACTATACTGTGAGGATGGTATCTTTATGATGTTGTCAAACTCAATGCTTAGATGTGTCATTTGGCATTATCTTGAAAAGAGCATCCACCAACTGCTCATTTCTCAAAGATATACACTTGACATAGTTTATTAATCTTGCAGTAATCTGACACCTAATTGATGTTTTGAAGTGATAGGGATAGTTAAAAGGAAGGCCTTGATTAAAGATCTGGCCATGGCGTACCAAGCTGAATGTATAGCATCCTGTAAAGAACTCCTTCAGCTTCAGAGAAAGTGGGAGGAGGTCCGTAGCCTTCATCTTCCAAAATCTAAACTGTAGAGTATTTTCCTCTGTATTGCTTATAGCACTATAATTCAAGCTTTATTTCTTGTGTATTTGCAAGACAAATATCAGTTGCTAATTGCTACCCATTTTGCATCAGTCAGTGTGGCCGCAGTTTGTTTGATATTTTTTATATGAAGTCAATAAGTCAAATGAGCTGTAAAACACTCCTATTGTTTTCAGAGACAGTAGCATATTGTTTCAGTGTGGCCGCAGTTTGTTTGATTTTTTATATATATGAAGTCAATAAGTCAATTGAGCTGTAAAACACTCCTATTGTTTTCAGAGACAGTAGCACACACATCAACAAGTCAATTGAGCTAGGGTCATGAGTTGACCTATACCAGTTATTGAGAAAGATATTAATTTTATCTAGCATCCCAGAATTGTATGTGTTGTTTTACAGTAGTAAAATTCTTCGGTCGAAGTTTGCTTTTGCTTGTTAACCCTGACAGTATATTTCCTAATGAGATATGTCAAAATGTTAATATTGATCACAGGAACAGCACATCGAAGCCAAAATGCCTGAAGAACCAAGATCGTTGATGATCAAGACCTCGAAGCATAGGAAGAAGTAGATTTAGGAGACTAATTTCTTACTTTCTTTCGAAAGAACACTTTTCGGCTCTGTCAATGCTGTGATTGTTAGCTTGACAGTAAACAAAACGCAAGGAAACATTGCCGTAAGGTGGGTTTATGCTGTAAAGCTTCATTTGCCTTTTACCGTTTGCTCTTTAATTAGCATTTTTTTTTCATCTTTAAAGACTTAAAGAAATACTAACATGCTGGATCCTTTTACAGTTGCATCCAATAATGAAAAACAATTACAAGTCTCACTGATTTTCACTCTAATCGTCACAACTGTTCTTTTCTTCAAAGATGACTCTTACAAATAATTAACCTGTTGTAATGTAGTTTCAGGCATTTAGTTGTATTACAATGGCTTTAGCTCTAGTCATTTTGTGATCAATCTGTGTTCTCCCACTTGTTTTCACCTCGAACTGAATGAACTCTGTAGACAGATCAGTTCTGAGCACTTTTATTTACAGAGATTAGAGAAAAAAACTGTTATTTGATTTTTATTAAATGTTCTCTCTCGGTGGCTCGGTGCTCAAAGGCCTGTAAATCAGTAGCTCACTCTAGCAGCTCTGGGTCTGAATTGTAATATTGGTCTTTGATTCGGATGGACCATGCACCAGAACATGTGGCTGATTTAGAAATGTGTTTGATTCCGGGGATAGTTAAGGATGAGATGGGATGGGATGATCTCCATTTCACTCATGTTTGGTTTTGGTGCCAACGGGTCTGTCTCCGCCTCTCCGGAGGCTCCTTGATTTGGGTTGTCCATGTCCCTAGAGATCGAGGGGATGGTCGTCCATCTTGTATGGGTGGGCTTTTCTCTATCATCATCGTCTCGGATAAACTCGTGAGTTGTGGTGGCGTAGCTCCTCATATTCTCCACTAAGCTCGCGATGCCATGGTTCCTCCCCTTCTCAATGGCCTTCCTCTTTCGAGCCTAAGCCAACACTAGATCTGAGGCATAGGGGGTGAGTGGCAAGAAGATGAAACAGTAAAAACAATAAAAAGTGATAGTTAGAGAGAATGACAATTGGGGCTTGTTGATAACTATTGCTAACAGTACAAAAAAATTATGCTATCACATCCCTCTAATCCCTCCAAGCAAACAAAAATTTTGGAATGGAACACTATCCTCGCCATACCAAACATAGAAATAAGATGGTTCAATTCTAAAAATAGGGGTAGAGCCATCCCATTCAACCTTGTTTCCAAACCAAATACATGGTTAGTGTCACGAGATTTGTTTAGACATATGACTTGTTTGGTTCAAATTATGATAAAATTGTCTAGCTCAGACAACAATCTTAGGCATCTAATCAATTTTGATTGTTTATTATTGTGGTTGGATGAAGCTTTGTGAATTAGAAAACTTTCCCAACACTTCAACTAATATAGGTCCGAAAGGCCCTGTAGCTTAGTGATTACAAAAGTCTCAGTAGCGCCTTAGGTCTTAATTTTGACTTCTCATGGAAACGAATTTTTCAGTATTTAAGTGTGGTGTGCTTTTAGTGGTAGACGACGTTCCCGTCGGCAGCGGGCGCCTGTGGTGACTTTGTCAATCTTGAAGATATATCGAGCCAGTACTCAAAGATGTTCATAGGGATAGGGTTTGGGTGCGTGCTTTCATAGCAGTGAGTATGCGTGCGTTGTGAATGTTTATGTTGTACACTGTGTAATTGCAAAAAAAAAAACTCATTGGTATTTAAGGTACTATTTAGATCTCATAATCAGTGAGTGTGCGTGCGTTGTGAATGTTTATGTTGTACACTGTGTAATTGCAAAAAAACTCATTGGTATTTAAGGTACTATTTAGATCTCATAATCTAAAGTTAGACCTCTTTTAGCTCTTGAGACTTGAAACAGGTGGCCTAAAGTTTAGCTAATCTGCATAAAAATTATGTTAGTTTATTATACGATAAAAGTGAGATAAAGTGGTCTAAAGCATAGTTCTCAAGGCGTCGCCTAGGCGACGCCTAGGCGTCCAGGCGCCCCCCATCGCCTTGCAGAATGGGCACCTAGGCAGGCAAGGCGGGCGCCTAGGCGTCCAGGCGCCCCCCATCGCCGTGCCTCGCCTTTACGCCGTAAGAACTATGGTCTAAAGTTTAGCCTTTGACTTTAGCTAACTAAACTTTAGATCATGAAATCTAAACAGGGGTTAATAAAAGTTGTTTTCCATTTAGAGCCAGTTTGGCAGGACTTTTGCTCCTCCTAAAAGGGCTTTGCCTTTTCTTGTGGAGCAGTTTCTTTGGTTAAGCTAAAGACAATTTAGAAAACATAATGAAAATGACTTCAATGACAATTTTATAATAATTTATGTTGTGTAGAGAAACCAAAAGAAACCACGATTTCGCATCTCCGTCTTCTCAGAATGGCTTGACTCTCAAGGACTCCATGCAAGAAACCATTCATTATAGCTGATTGGCGTGGCAGCTCCAGAAAAAGAGTCGTGAGAAGTCAAAGTTGTGCCAAAGTGCCTTGCAAATCAGCTGACCAATCAGCCCAAACATCGATGCCCTCCCGCACTGCCACCGCTTCGCCCACCAATGCCATCATTGGCCCAGCTCACTCTCATGCGACGACACTTTTGTTAAGGCAATCTCGATACATGTTTTATAACAGTGTCATGCACATTAAATAGGGTGTCACATAAGCACATTAAATGAAGGAGTTTCATCAGATGAGAGAAGAGTTTCATCCTCATAAAACTCATGTGGCTCGGTTACCTAGTTTATAATCTTGATAACTGTGTCATAAAACTATGCATTGAGACTGGCCTAACACGTCCTCTCTCACACATTTTAGCCAATGTGGCACTAGCCGCCGGATCGACCACTACTCAAACAGTGCCCCTCAGGGCACTCAAAATACATGACTCTATCATAGAGTCCAAGACAATTAATCACATATTATTTACGGTATTTTGCTGATATGGCAGCATATTTATTGAAGAAAGAGGTAGAAAAAATAAGACTTCATGTCTTATTTAGACTCTAAGTCTATATTATTCGAGGTAATAAATAACTTTAGTCTCTATGATAGAGTCTGCATTGTAAGTGCCCTCAAAAGCATGTTTGGTTAGCTAAACTCTGTCTAGTGGCACGCAAAGACAAAGGTGTTTGATTTCCTGACTCGTGCCAAGCTTGGCCCAAAGCAGCTATACTAATCCTAGCCATAGAAATGATTACCCGATCCTACGAGCAATCAACGCTGTAACCATTAACTCTGTAATGGTTTTGTCAGCCTCGTGCTGTTAATGCAATCCTGTTCATTGTAAAAAAAAAACGTATGCAAAAGGACTTCTGAAGTCTGCCTCCCTGAAAACGCTAGTGAACTCTGTTTCTCCTTAGGTCTCGTTTGGATATATATGTATCCATCTCACATATGTATTGAAGTGGATTGGAGTAAAATTAAACTAAGTTCCATTCCAATTCACTTCAATACATATGGATTGAGGTGGATACACATACATACAAACAAGGCCTTAGCCTAGCTCGCGTGAGGAGAAACAGCTTGCATGCGCATGTATATTTTGGTCATAACTTGTTTCTAATTCAACTAACCAAACATAATCAGGACACCCTGGTCATATGGATGTACTAAACCAAACAAGAAGCACCCGAATCCAATCAATATGTCCCTATTTAACATGACTCGTAGATGTGACCTAGGCTTCTGGATAGGGATGACAATGGATTTTGTATCCAGTGGTTATCAACCACCCACACCCATGAATATTTTTTGTACACATGAAGAAACCCGTGCCCATGTTTGCGTGCAATTCTATGCCCATACCCATACCCATATCTATAGAGATAGGGGATACCCACGGGTTGCCCATTCCTGATAATTGTTGGATTTATTATGGGTTGGACCCATTTATATATTCAATAAATTAATAAACTCTATAGTGTGTAATTATGGATAATATATATTGTACCAAATTGGAAGTCCAAGGGTTGGAGTGGTAGGCTGACGGAATGGGAGTTTCAACTCAATTATGTGGGAGTTTCAACTCATTATCTGCGTTCGATAAGGGAGTTTCAACTCCGTGTGAAAACCTTTCAGATGCCTGTCTCCTCAGCCGCCAATAGGGGAGTCCCTTCTGCTCCTCTCCTCTCCAGCCATAAGGATAAATAGGAGACTCATCTCTTTGGTACAATGAGGGAAGAACACAATCCAGAGACATAATTCCACAGCAACGTAGGCTTCTCCATCTCCTCGATCCGCGCGCACAGAGAAGGGAGAGGGCAGGTGCCAACAAAGCCCTTGCCGTTCGTGATCCTTGCACGGGGAGGACGGCAATTAGGTTTTTGGGGAGCGTCTACGCGACTGCCCAACACCGCCACCGTCGATCGACGTCTTCTTCTTCTTCTTCTTCCCGGTGTATCGTCGGGATCGCTTCTTCGTCACGCCAGGAGGAGCATCGCTGCCGTCTTCACCCTCTTCCTCAACATGACGCTGGAGACAGGACAAGGGTCGGGATCGTCGGGGTATGAACCGTTCATCTTCTCCCTGTTTTACGTCGTCCAGAGTGTGTTTGTTTCAATAGTTTCTATCTGTTGTTTCATATGCTGTCATAAATATGTTTCATATGGTGTGCTGTTCTGTTTCGTCAGTCTATTGCTGTCTGTTATCATTCTGAAGTATACGCCATGTCTGCATGTTTCTGTGATTCAGTTGTATCATTTCATATACTACTATGAACATGTTTCATTTGCTCTGTTGCATCGTTTCGTAAGATGTCTTATGTCTGTTCCTGCTAGTTATGTCTTCTGCATATTTGTTTCTATCATACAGTCGTTCTGTTTCACATGTTACTGCTTTTGTGTTTCATTAGTTCTGTTACAATGTTGCATATGCAGTACTATTGATGTCCCATGTTTAAATATTCATTTTATATATATGTTGCACATGTTACCTGTTCACATGTTCATTGTTGTTATGAACATGTGTCATACCATGCTATCATTTATTAATAATGTTTTATATGTCATCATCATATTTTAATTTACGGAATTAAAATGATATGGAAATTGCCTATAATTCTAACAATCCAAAAACCTAAATATAATAGGCATTTTTCAGTCAGAGGTTTTGCTGCTACTTTGAAGCCTGATCCTTTTGATGGGAAAAAACTTCTTGCTTTCTGTTGACGGTCCTTAAGTACCAAATTTAATTATCAAATAAACAAAGAAAAGAATCAAAATGCAACCAACACCCAGACTTAGGGTTTTATCTGACAGAATTCCACGAGTTTTGTTGTTTGTCTATTTCTGCAGGGGGGTTATCAGGAAATATAGAGAAAAGACCCACACGTCGGGTTTACATAGAGATATTAACGTGTGCGCCAATTTTCTATCATCTAGAAGAGTCCAGAAGCCACGGAAACGAACGGGAGGCCGAGCGGACCCGGGGATAGGGTGCCCGCCCTCCCCCCTAGGGCGCCCACCCTGCTTTGGCAGCCAATCAGGCTTCGCCTCGCGGATTATGCTCCACTGACCTAAAGGATTAAGGAAAACCGTGCGATTAAGGTTGGTTTGATCCGACGGCCCACATTCATTTGGAGGGGCTATATAAGCAGGCCCCCTGGCCCCTGGAGGAGACACCTCTGAATCCCTACTCATTATTCATAGACAGAGCAAAAGTTAGGGTTTGGAGATGAGAGCTCTTCTCTCTTCTCTAAACTAGAGTAGATCTAGATAGTAGCGAGATGGAGAGCGAGGGAGGATTGGAGGAGAGGCCGGCCTGTTGGTTCTTCCTCCGGTTGTACTTCGCCATGATCAAGCTCTAATCAAGCTTGCTCATGGGATGACTCTGGTAATCTACTACTATTTCATTATGCAATTACTATCCATGTATGTTCTAGTTCACAACTCTTTTGAGTACTTTAATCTATAGGACGCTATAGGTGAGAGTTGTAGTATAGGTGTAAGCGTGGTGCTTAGGCCTAGATTACTTGTGGATGTCCCCTGTTAGTCGGATCGCGTGGTAGGCCGCGTAGGTGACAGCTACGTAGTCCTTTGTAGTCCACCTCCCTTTAGCAGGACTGGTAGGAGTCCTCGACCTTAGGTATAAGCATCCTCTGTGTTGTTTTATACTTATGGTACGCCACAGACAGACATACCCCTTTGAAGTAGAGAAACCCTAGTTATCCTCTCTATTCTCCTATTATCACCCATATATTAGATTGCTCTACTCTATATTCCCCCATTATCATTTTACCTTTAATATTGTTCTTACTCAATTCTACCATCTTTCCTATTTACACCTACCTATCTATCTTGGTTAAGTTAGAGCGTAGTTGGTTCTTCCGTTTCCCTGTGGATACGATAAAACCTTTAACCGCGTAAAAGCTACAACGGTATCCGTGCGCTTGCGGATTTATCTGTGTGTGTATAAATACTGTAGTACACTCTAGTGCCATGCTGGGGATGACAACCTAGTATTCAAGTGGTGTTAGCAAGTGTCAACAAGCTTTTTGGCGCCGTTGCCAGGGAGACGGTTGCTGAGTTGACTACGAACTAGCTTAATCATTTTTCTATATATATATATCCTTTTATCCTTTGTCTCATCTCTACTATTCTTTCTTCTTATCTAATCCTTGATCTCTGGTCTATCATGAAGGCAAACATGTCTATCTATCAGTTTAATAGACTTATGGGCACACATCTCGAACCACCAAAATCTTCAAAGCCTATCCTGACATCTAGGTTTGAGATAAGCCCGGAATACATAGAATTTCTGCAAAAACAACCTTTCTCAGGAGAAGGTGAGGAAAACCCATACACACACCTAAGAGAGTTTTATCGAGTCTGTGACCTCCTTCACATTGAAGGCATGTCCAATGAGACCCTTAAATGGAAGCTCTTTCCATTCTCTTTAACGGGAAAAGCTAGACATTGGTATAAACTCAACATAAGAAGTGCTCATGGAGATTGGAAGGAGCTATACAATAGTTTTCTTTTTAAATATTTTCTGATCTCCAAAGTGGCGGATCTTCGGATCGAGATTCTTTCTTTTAGACAACTAGAAGAAGAATCTCTTGGCGAATCATGGGACCGCTTTATTGACCTTACTCTCACTAGCCCAAATCTTTCTATTCTAGAAGAAGTTCTTCTAATTCACTTTTTAAGGGCCTTAGTAGGGAAAATAAGCAAACCCTTAATGCAGCCTCTGGAGGATCCTTCCACCGCCTGTCCGCTAGTGATGCTTGGAATTTGATTGATTTAATGAGCGGAAAGTCTCCTAGCATTTATATCCCTGAGAAAGAGAAAGAATCAGTTCCTAGACAAGAAGAGGAAGTTACGATAGCCAAATTACAACCACTTCAATCTCAAACTTTAGCTATCGATCCTAAACCATCAATACCCCAAAATTATCCAAGGGAGGAAGGAATTCCGACCTTAAATCTTTCAGATGCTGATGGTTTAGACTTCAGGTTCCATAAGAGACCTTCAAGCAGGGATAATTCAAATCCTTGCAATAATGGTTCTCTTAGAGAATGTTCTGGTTCCTGTTCTGAAGAAGTCGAGGATGACATATCAAGTGAAGGAGAGCTAAACCATATAGAAGATTCTATCTGCTCCCCTTCCATGTTCACAAATTCTAAATCCATCCTTGACCTTAGAGACCCCTCTTATCCCTCTCCTTCTCAGTCTCATGATGATCCTAGCAATCCATCAAGACAATCAAACCATAGAAGTCATAAAGACCATGAGGATGACATGTCAAGTAATGTCATAGAAGGAGAGCTAAGCCATATAGAAAATTCTAACACCTCCCCTTTCCTGATCACAAGTTCTAAATGGCTGGAATGTGTAGAATGGATGGACAAGGAAGAAGCCTTAATGGATCCTGACCTTGGCTCAATTTCAGATGTTGAGTCTTTTAACTCCCCTTGAATATGAGATTCATCCATCTATAGAAGAGGACATAGATGGGACCAATCCATTAGAAACTCTAAACATTCAGATTAGAGACGAAGATAACATTAATGAGCATGAAATTTATTTCATAGCCACTTCGTTTACTGCATGCTCATATGAAACATCTTCTCAATCTATTGGTCTCTCCAACATCACCACATTTGAGATCTCCAACCCCCTCTTCCTTTCTATTTACAAAAACTTTAAAAGGGCGGTTGTCGATGCATATGTCTATAATAAATATTGCAGATCTCGTTGAGCTAATCTTGATATACAAAGGTTGGCGTCGGAGGGGAAACCACTTCGCCAACATAAATTGATGGTTTCCCAAGGACAAGCTTAGTGTCCTAAAATAAGCACTGATCAGATCGTAACATGAGCTTTTAATTATTTGCAACATTACCTTGTGTATTGAGCATATAAGGATAATTGTAAATATATTCCTTCGGGTATTCTTGTCACTAACCTTTCCAGGATTTGAGCAAGAAGATCGGATGAATGACAAGCACAAGGTATGTCCAACCAATCATCATACAACATTGAATTAAATTCATCCAAACTTGAATTTTACAAAATTCAAGCTTGGGGGAGTACTTTACATAAAAACATCCTTTGCCATGTTGCTATGTTGGTTGTCTCTACCTTTGAGACATGCTCAATTTGTTAAATACTAATCACACTACTTCATCTCTACTTGAGTAGATCTCTATAAATGCTCTCATGCTACCTTTATTTGCTTTAGTATATGTCTAGGTTTGGAGTAGTTTCATTTATCTCTTAAATAAGCATGGTGCTTAGTTTAGGAATGATGATCTTACTTCCAAGGGATTTTAAATTAAGCATGGTGCTTAGGTTAAAATGCCCTCCTAAATCAAATTAGACATGGTGTCTAGGTTGATTTTTGAGCCGATAGTATGCTATAGTAGATATTGTATATTTTGTTGGACTAACCCCTGCAGGAAAACTTTCAATATCGACTTGGGAGATCCTGAGATAAACTCACATTGGAGACAAAGAGAGAGACACATGAAGTTTAACAATTTACACAAGGAAGACATAGCTCGTAAGAGATGATCCATGGAGGGTGCCATAAACACGATGCACAACCGCTAAGAAAGGAAAGCTTCCACAAGGTGATACTGTACCATCACTCTTCAAGTAAGGTAACATCTTGAGGTACTTGACTATCATTTTTATAAGCTTCTCCTTGGTTCTGGTGTTCACATGAATAAAAGAGACAAATATGTATGATTTACAACTCTAGATTAACCAACCCAATCGATTCAACATGTTTAGTCCTTCCACCTTTGTGATCCTACACTCCTAATCATATGAGCTAAAATGTTGCACACTCAATCTTTGGAAGATATATAAAGAAAAACATAAATATAGATAGATTATCTTTCCATTAGGTTGAGAGATGTGATCTGACAAATGTTTTAAATGCTACACTCATGATCTTATTATCCATCAACTTTGTCTTGCTCACTATGCTTAAGGTTAGAGAAGAACAAATACACTTTTGGTTCTGTTGGTGTTTTCCACCAACAGAGCCCATGCACTTGATCTCTGCCTTGTCTCTATGAGCAGGTACACTTCGAGCAAAACATGGAGGAGTTTTACAACTCCCAGACTCCACCAAGTGAAGGACCTGGATCTACGAGCACAAACACACTGAGCAGGCTGCTGCCAACACCGCACTTCGAACTGCTGGGCAAACGAAGAACATGGGTGACACTGTATCAAGAGGTGCAGACGTCAAGGTCCACACCTGAATCAAATGACGCACCTAAAGAATGAACACGGTGAGAAGTCTTGTTCAGAAGACTTAAAACATTGAACCCTCGCCGAGAGTTAAAATCGGTAGTTATCCATATTTATCCTTTCTGCATTCCCTTTTTCCTTAAATTATTTACTTTTCTTAAATAGCTTGTTAGTTAATCATGCTATCTTGAAAAGAAATTAAAAGTGTTAAAAACAGTAGCCCATGTGAGTATGCTCGTGGCATAAAACCCATAAGTACATTCACTGTGGTGGCGTAAAAATAAAAATATTCCTGTCCTATAAAAATGAAAATATAAAAATAAATTTATAATCCTACCAAAGAGAGTAATATTTATTAGATGAAGCTCAACATGATAACGGGTAAGAGATTTTATGCTAACACTTAACCAGTTCCACAAAGCTTTGTTGTCTATTTGAGCTCCACAGAATTCAAGGATCAAAGAAGACTAGCAGACGGAGGACATCCTAACCGCTGTTAGGGTGCTGCCGACATTCAAAGACACCTCCGCCACCTGCTAGCTACATCAGAAGAAATTACGTCAAAATCCAGCTTGGGGGAGAGCACCCCCATTTATCCAGCTAAGTGTTTCTATCTACGTTTATACTTATACTTTGTTAAAATAATAAAAAGATGCATAATCATAAAAACCCAAATAAATATTTTATGCTTATATATATATATCTTTGCTTAGTTTGCTAAATAAATAAATACATAAAGTTTGCTATGAACCCTCATGATAAGCTCGCACATGGAAATGATGAATAGTTGCTCTGCCATGACTAGTTCTCAAAATTGAAATCTCTCTCAAGTTTAGGCATGACTGTTATGAATTAAGATTTGCTCTAAACCTGAACTTGTGGGAAGAGTACTTGATCTAAAGTCTAAGTCGTTAGCGGATACGATATGGGAAGGTTGAGCTGTTGTTTATCTGTTCCTAGAGATGCTAGAATTCTGGAGAATTTTATCTTTAAAAATCTTTAAAATATTGCATGATGAGTTCCTGTATGATGAGAGTTTAAAATCCTACCACAGCCATATATACATGCTTATTAGACTATGAACCATACATTTACTTTTTACTGCTTATGAGCATTGAGTGTGGTCAAGCTGTGTAGACCCTTAGGAGCTTGTCATGCGGTTAAAATCAAGATTCACTTGCACGTTCACTTATACATGCTACTTCTACTCCGGAAGTACGCATCCACATACATCCACTTAATTCCATCTCCAGATTCACCTAAAATTATTCTACTCCTATCTGGGAGAGAGTAGCCAAAAGCATTATCCCATTCCTGTTTTTCTCTGTGAAATAAATGCTCGAGATATTTTGGTTACTACCACTTGCTATATTATTCCAATGGGATGAGTGCTCTGAAAAAAATGTGAATATGAGGAAATAAAAAGGGGCAAGTGCCCGAAACCTCAAAGAAAAGAAAAAGTGAGACGAGAGGTAAAAATGGACAAGTGTCCGACAGTAGAATTAGGGGTACAAGATACCCACCTGAGAGAAAAGAAAAATAAAATATAGAGCATCTCATTCACCTCAAAAGCCTCAAGTGCAAGGAAGGTATGTACCCCATCAAAAGAGCAAAAGTAGAATTAGACTTTCACCATTATTTTCACCATTATCACCATTCATTTGCCACACATGCACATCTTGATTTGACTTATTGACTTGTTCTTCTGAATCCATGGTTTGACTATGCAATAAATGTCTTGTAAGTATGTATTAGCTGTCTCCAACCTATGAGCTCTAGATATCAAAACCTTATTAGAGTAGGGTAAGAGAGAAGGCAATGTCACTATGCCTCATACTAAAAATACCACATACTTTGAGAGAAGGCATACACCATTACTGCCTTGGTAAGGATCCAGAAATACCACAAAAGAGAGATTAGAGAGAGTCATACAAGGAATCTCTGAGTTTTATTTGAAAATCTGCAGAAAACTCCAGAGCTATAGTTGATCAAGAACAAGAGACATGGCGCTTGACTTGACCGTTCTATCCTTTAACTACTCAAGACACAAGTGACGGTTTCAAGCCCCAGGGTGGAAGGTAAAATGAGTAATTTTTAAGTCTTAATAGCTGGCTCTAACCAGAGATGAGATCTTGTTTGAACGCATGTGTACCTTTAAGGCATGAAACCACTGCAGAAACTCTTGAGTCCATCCTTGCTCAGGGACAAGCAAGAGGTAAGCTTGGGGGAGTTGTTGACGGTCCTTAAGTACCAAATTTAATTATCAAATAAACTAATAAAAGGATCTAAATGCAACAAACACCCAGACTTAGGGTTTTATATGATAGAATTCCACGAGTTTTGTTGTTTGTCTATTTCTGCAGGGGGGTTATCAGGAAATATGGAGAAAAGGCCCACACGTCAGGTTTACATAGAGATAATAACGTGTGCGCCAATTTTCTATCATCTAGAAGAGTCCAGAAGCCACGAGAATGAACGGGAGGCCGAGCGGGCCCGGGGACAGGGCGCCCGCCCTACTTTGGCAGCCAATCAGGCTCCGCCTCGCGGATTATGCTCTACTGACCTAAAGTTTTAAGGAAAACCATGCGATTAAGGTTGGTTTGATCCGACGGCCCACATTCATTTGGAGGGGCTATATAAGCAGGCCCCTTGGCTCCTGGAGGAGACACCTCTGAATCCCTACTCATTATTCATAGACAGAGCAAAAGCTAGGGTTTGGAGATGAGAGCTCTTCTCTCTTCTCTAAACTAGAGTAGATCTAGATAGTAGCGAGATGGAGAGCGAGGGAGGATTGGAGGAGAGGCCGGCTTGTCGGTTCTTCCTCCGATTATACTTCGCCATGATCAAGCTCTAATCAAGCTTGCTCATGGGATGACTCTGGTAATCTACTTCTATTTCATTATGCAATTACTGTCCATGTATGTTCTGGTTCACAACTCTTTTGAGTACTTTAATCTATAGGACGCTATAGGTGAGATTTGTAGTATAGGTGTAAGCGTGGTGCTTAGACCTAGATTACTTGTGGATATCCCCTGTTAGCCGCATCGCGTGGTAGGCCGCGTAGGTGACAGCTACGTATTCCTCTGTAGTCCACCTCCCGTTAGCAGGACTGGTAGAGTCCTCGACCTTAGGTATAAGCATCCTCTGTGTTGTTTTATACTTATGGTACGCCACAGACAGACATACCCCTTTGAAGTAAAGAAACCCTAGTTATCCTCTCTATTCTCCTATTATCGCCCATATATCAGATTGCTCTACTCTATATTCCCCCATTACCATTTTACCTTTAATATTGTTCTTATTCAATTCTACCATCTTTCCTATTTACACCTACCTATCTATCTTGGTTAAGTTAGAGCGTAGTTGGTTCTCCCGTTTCCCTATGGATACGATAAAACCTTTAACCGGGTAAAAGCTACAACGGTATCCGTGCGCTTGCAGATTTATATGTGTGCATAGAAATACCAAAGTACATTATAGTGCCATGCTGGGGATGACAACCTAGTATTCAAGTAGTGTTAGCAAGTGTCAACACTTTGGAAAGCTAAGATGGAACTGTGGCTAACTGCAATGACATGTTATCATGCCGCTGAGGGCAAACCTGCTAACTTACCTCGTGTGGATGAGGCAAAGTTTAAGGTTGATGACAACCTCTTTTGAGGTGAAGTGATTAGCGCACTTGATACTAAGTTCCAGAAAAGCTATATCATCCATCCAACAGGGAAAGAGCTGTGGGATGCACTTGTGGGAAAGTTTAGAGTTATTGATGATGCTGGTAGTGAGCTGTATCTCATGGAGCAGCTGTTTGACTACCAGATGGTTGAGAACCGATCTGTAGTGGAATAGGCTCATGAGATTCAGGCACTAACTAAGGAACTTGAACTGTTCCCTTGTCTTTTGTCTGACAAGTTTGTGGCTGGCGGTATTATCGCCAAGTTGCCACCTTCTTGGAAGGACTTTGGCACCTCTCTCAAACACAAGAGGCAAGAGTTCATTGGCACTCTAGATGTTGAGGAGAGAGCTAGAGCAAAGGACAATGGGAAAGGTGTTGAGACCTCATCTGCCAATGTGGTGCAGAAGAAAACTCACAAGTGGAACAAGAAGAAGAACCAAAAAAAGAAGGAGAACACTCCTAAACCCGTTCAAACCACACAGTTCAAGAAACAAAATAACAACAACAAGAAGAAAAAAGGTGGCTGCTTTGTGTGTGGCAGTGAGGATCATTGGGCAAGTGAGTGCCCTGATCGTAAGTTCAAACAGGAGAAGAAAGTTGTAAACATGGTTACTACTGAAACTGGAGATGGAACATCTGGGTATGGTAATTCTTTACCATTTGTTCTTTCAGTTTGTAATTCACTTGAGTGGTGAATGGACAGTGGTGCATATATCCATGTATGTGCTGATGTCTCTTTGTTTGCCACTTACCAGGTCGGGAGGTCTGGCGCCTTGCTGATGGGTAATGGGTTGTTGATATTTGGGAACGCAATAAGGAATTGATCCGCAAGCGCACGGATATAGGTGAGCACTTCACCCGGGAGGTTATCCAGAGTATCGTATTTATTTTTTTACCACTAGGAGAAAGAGTGCATCTGACTAACCTGGTCTATTACTACTAACCTTTACGCTACAAAGAATGTTTCTCGATGTGAGTGATAAATAGAGAAGACTACAACCGTAATCTCTTTCTAACCTTGGTAAGGATGATCTACTGTTCTATTGGAGAAGCTTACGGAATCTAGACACCATAGAGGATGTTCAACCCGCACCAATAAACCCTATCCTTCCTGCTAACGAGATATGGTCTGCAAAGGTAACTCGGAAATATCACGTTCCTCGCTACTACCACGGTCCAGCTAGTCAGGGGATATCTATGAGTATCCTAGCCCAAACACCACGTCTACGCTAGAGATGATTACTCTAAACTCTACGCGAAGAGATTAAAGTAAACTCCTAAACCAAAGAACAATAAAACAAGAACTTACTAGAATTTAGAAGTCGAAATACTGAAGAATCCTAGGAGCAAGCTTCGGGTTAGGAGAGCTTGATCCCGTAGGTACAACCTCGGAGTAGACACCGACAGGCCGGGCTTCCTCTGATCTACACCTCCACTCTATCTCTCTCAATCTAGTAGAAACTAGAAGATCTAATTCTACTCACATTGGATGCTAAGCCCTAAGTCTATTTAGAGGAGAGGTATTCCTTCGAGGGCTCCTCTCAACTCTATGATGAACTTGTCTCCTCCAGGGGCCAGGGGGTCTGCTTATATAGTCCCCTCAGGTGAACGTGGACCGTCGGATCAAACCGACATTGATTGAACGATTATCCTTGATCCTTTAGGTCGGTGGAGCTTGATCCGCGAAGAGAGTCCTGATTGGACTCCAGAGGGGGGCGGGCGCCCTGGGCCAGGCCCCGCTCGACCTCCGCTTCGTTCTCGTGGCTTCTGGAGTCTTCTAGATGGTAGAAAATTGCGCGGTGCGTTAATATCTCTATGTAATCCCGACATGTGGGCCTTTCTTCCTTATTTCCTGATAAACCCCCTGCAGAAATAGATAAACAACAAAACTCGTGGAATTTTGTCAGATCAAACCCTAATTCTAGGTGTTGTTTGCATATTGGTCCTTTCTCTTGTTTATTTGATAATTAAAATTGATACTTAAGAACCGTCAACAAATACCCCCATACTTAGGCTTTTACTCGTCCTCGAGAAAAGGATGGTTAAGAAAAATATCTGGGGTAAAACATTGTAAAGCATTCTCTTCATACCTGTAGGGTGTTGTAAAAATTCATTGTGTACCAGGGAAATATAGTGGAGATCCTTTTTTCTTAGTCCTATCATTTGGAGTTTTTGTATATTTTTGAAAAGAAATTTAGCATACCTTTATCATCATAGGTTCTCTCAGATCACTCATTATCTTTTGTATATCTCACTGAGGCTGTTTTAATTTGCAAAAATTCTTAAGCATACTTACCTTGTATTGCTTGATCAAAACGGGATCCAAGGAGAAGAATGCCATACTCTTAGATCAAAGACTTTGGAAATTAAAAACTTGTCAACTCTTGCTGGCATATTGCTTATTAGAGGGACCATGGGCTATCATTTTCTTCTTTTCTCTCTTTTTTTTCAGGTGGATACCGAGGTACCCCTAATTCTACTGCTGGACACTTGTCCATTTTTCTGTGAGGTTGTCGAGCACTTGCTCTTTTTTATTTCCTCGAAATATCCTTATTTTTGCATAGCCCATGCCTCTAATGCAATAATACTTCGGAAGAGTGAATCTTTCTGAATAAATGTCTTGATCTTAGGAGCATGATAAATCTCTCAACAAGGGTCTAACTACCTTTGAACAAACTTAATACAGAGCAGATAGCTTTTATAATTATGATAATTAATATTTTCAGTTTTATCAGACATATAAAACACTGAGGATGGTAGCTAGAATTTTTGAAGATTTTGAAATAAATTCTCCAAGCAACAATGATATCAAGAATAAGGTACTTATACTCTACCATCTCACATTCCACAATGACTTAAGCAACACAGGATTTTAAAATGATTTTTCAATAATTGCAGGTTTCAGGAAATATCATAGAGTGAGATAAATCATGATTAGAAACATTTTAATCTTTTTAATTTATCATGTCGGAGGCAATATTCTGCATAATCCAAGATATATGTATGTGTAAAGTGTGCAGAGTGTGTACCTGAATCGTGGAGTGATGTAGTCGAAGTGTGTTTGGCATGTCGAGGGATCTCCCCCATACTTGTTTTCTGCTTTCTTTCACAAAAATAAAGTAGAGACACACAAGACATAATAATAATAATACTCTTTATTAATCTTGAGGCATTTATTACAAATGACTAGTAGCAAACTGATGATAATAGTAAATCTAAACCGAATTTAAAGATAAATAACTAAGATGCATTGCCTCAAGATCTAATCTAGATAACTTAGCGGCGCTCTAACCCCTTGATCTTCTTATTGGCACTAGCAAGATCATGCCTAAGACCTAGTATAACGGTGTTGTGGTTAGAGAGCTGCCTAGTGATAGAATTAACCGAGGACTGGAGGTCTATGATGACCCTATCTAGCCTGCGAACGTCTTCATCAATATCTACTATAGTCTTGCGACGCTTAGGAGGTGTCTCAAAAGCATTGAGAGCGTGCTTCGGGGCTGCCTTTGGAGGGATGAAACGGACTTTGGCTGCTCTAATCCCTTCAAAGTAAGGTCTCTCCTCCTCCGTAGTGTAGTGGATGCTGTTGATCTCGCCGCTCCGGTTGGTCTTGACTCCAACGACCCTCTCATTGGGTCTAGGTGGAAGGATCCTCGTGCCGGCTGGCACCTTGATGGTGGTCTCTTTCTTGGATGATGGTCCCTTGAGAAGTAGGGGTTGTGGCGGTGCGGTGAGAACTGGTTGAGCATGGTAGGATTGGGTGGAGCTGCGTTGGCGTAATGGTATGGCTTCTAGCTGTCGCTCTGTGTTGGCCTGGACGAGAGCACGGGCGTCGGGGTCTTCCTTAGGCTCCATGTTGAGGTTGAAGGGACGACTTCCCAATCGTCGTGGAACTCTTCGGCCATTGGAGAAGCGAGGGACTAAACAAGCTCTAATTGAAGAAGAAGAGAAGGCTTGGATAGATTGGTGTTTGAAAACTGACGTCAGAGGTCTGTTTATATAGGGGTCAAAAAGTGCCTCTAGGGGTTGTTCGGGTTACTCCCGTCGCTGTGCGTGCGAAACTTTCCATCCGAAAGATTATTTGGTTTTCCTTAAATGTGTTTTCCGTGACGGAGGAAATCGGAACCGAGAGGGAACAGGGGCTGGGCGCCCGCCCACTTGATCAGGGCGCCCGCCCTGTGTCTGGCCCCTCTGTGGGCCTGCTTCCTCGAGCGTGTTTCTAGATGCAAAACTTATTAGGAAAATATATGTGTGACCCTAAAACGTCAGATTAAAAAGGTCGGGCTCTAATTCTCCATGGGAAGGTAAAAGTGGATTACGTCTATTTCTTCTCATTCTTTATTGGGCTCTAAAAATAATTTAAGACGTTGACCATTTACCTTAAATAACGTACCTTCGTCATTTTGAAGTGTAATAGCTCCATGGGATGATGCATTGATTACCTTGAATGGTCCTTCCCATTTGCTCCGAAGTTTTCCATGCTCGAAAAGCTTCACCTTGGAATTAAAAAGTAATACCTTATCTCCGGGTGCGAACTTCTTCTTCTTGATCCTCTTGTCATGCCACCTTTTGACTCTTTCTTTATAGATCTTCGAATTGTGATATGCTTTCTCTCGCCATTCTTCCAATTCTGATAGTTGCATTCTTCTATGGTCTCCAGCGACATCTAGGTCCATATTCCATCTCCTTATGGCCTAGTGTGCTTTGAATTCTAGTTCGACAGGTAGGTGGCAAGTCTTCCCGTACACCAATTGGTATGGAGACATTCCAATTGGAGTCTTGTATGCTGTCCGGTATGCCCAGAGTGCATCGGGTAACTTGTCTTTCCATGCCGTTCCCATTTCATTGACTGTCTTCTGAAGAATATTCTTGATTTGCTTGTTAGAAGTCTCTGCTTGGCCACTTGTCTGAGGATGATAGGGGGTAGCGACGTTGTGACGGATTCCATGTTTTGATAGATATTGCTTGAAGCGTTTGTCGATGAAGTGTGCTCCTCCATCACTTATCACTACTCTGGGGACTCCAAATCTTGGAAATATAATTTCTTCAAACATCCTCTTTGAACTGATGTTGTCGGCATACTTGCAAGGTAATGCCTCTACCCACTTGGAGACGTAGTCAACTGCCACCAAGATGAACTCACACTTCTTAGATGGGGGAAATGGACCCATGTAGTCGATTCCCCAGACATCAAAGAGCTCAATCTGAAGGATGTTGGTGAGTGGCATGGCATCCCTTGTGTTTATGTTTCCGTGCCTTTGACATGGCCCACATCTTCTGATATTTTGCTTTGTGTCTTCATACATTGTAAGCCAGTAGAATCCACATTGCCAGATCTTTGAATGTGTACGGAATGCTCCATAATGACCTCCATATGGTGATGAATGACATCTGTCGATGATCTTCCATCCTTCCTCTATGGTTACACACCTCCTGAGTAAGCCATCAGAGCATACTCGGAAGAGGTATGGCTCATCCCATATATGTGAACAACTTTCTTGAATAAGCTTCTTCTTATTTGCTCCTGGTGGTACATACCCTGAAACCATAAAATTAACAATATCTGCATACCAGGGGTCAGACCTGTTAATCCCGTAGAGCATGTCGTCCCGGAGTGAATCATTGATGGGGGTTTCGTGTGGACTCTTAAAATACATTCTAGACAAGTGATCAGCAATAGAATTTTCTACTCCCTTTTTATCTTTTATTTCTAAGTCAAATTCTTGAAGTAATAAGATCCATCTAATCAAGCGAGGTTTAGCATCTTTTTTAGTGAGCAGATATTTTAGTGCAGCATGATCAGTGTAAACAATTATTTTAGCTCCAACTAAATAAGATCTAAATTTATCAATGGCAAAGACAACAGCCAGAAGCTCTTTTTCAGTAGTTGCATAATTAAGTTGAGCTCCTATCAAAGTTTTACTGGCATAAGCAATTGCATGATGCTTCCTATTTTTAGTTTGTCCCAAAACTGCCCCCACAGCATAATCACTAGCATCACACATAATTTCAAAAGGCAACGACCAATCAGGGGGTTGAATGATTGGTGCAGAGATGAGTGCTTTCTTTAATAAATTGAAAGATGTTAGACATGCATCGTCAAATTCGAAAGGAGCATCCTTGGCTAGCAAAAGAGTAAGTGGTCTAGCAATAAATGAAAAATCTTTTATGAATCTACGATAAAAACCAGCATGGCCAAGAAAGCTTCAGATTCCTTTTATATTCACAGGTGGAGGTAGTTGTTCAATTACTTCAATTTTAGCTTTATCTACCTCAATATCTCTTTCAGACACTAGGTGTCCCAGCACTATTCCTTCCCTAACCATAAAATGACATTTTCCCAATTAAGGACTAAGTGCTTTTCTTCACATCTTTGCAAAACCTTGTCTAAGTTTTCAAGACAACTATCAAAAGTTTTTCCATAAACAGAGAAATTATCCATGAAAACTTCCATAATCTCTTCAATCATATCAGAAAATATAGACATCATGCATCTTTGAAAAGAAGCTGGTGCATTACATAACCCAAAAGACATTCTACGGTAAGCATAAGCTCCCTATGGGCATGTAAAAGTGGTTTTGCTTTGATCATCGGGATGGATCGGGATCTGGTGGTACCCTGAATATCCATCTAAGAAACAGAAGAACGAATAGTTTGCTAATCGCTCTAGCATCTCATCTATGAACGGTAAAGGAAAATGATCCTTTCTCGTGGCTTTGTTCAGTTTTCTATAATCTATGCACATCCGCCACCCTATGACGGTGCGTTGTGGAATTAGCTCGTTCTTTTCATTCATAATAACAGTCATGCCTCCCTTTTTAGGCACAACTTGAACTGGGCTTACCCACTCACTGTGCGGCATAGGATATATAATCCCTGCATGCAGAAACTTTATAACTTCCTTTTTAACTACCTCTCTCATCGTGTTGTTAAGTCTACATTGGGGTTCTCAAGAAGGTGAAACAGAAGGATCTGTTGGAATACGATGGATACAAATCATAGGACTAATTCGTGTAAGATCTTGAAGTGAGTAGCCGAAAACTGAGTGATGTTTCTCAAGAATGGTCATTAATCGCAGAGTTTGCTCCTGAGTGAGTTTATCACTAATGATCACAGGAAACTCTGGATTATTGTTTAGGAAAGCATAGATAAGACCGGGTGGTAAAGTTTTAAGCTCTATGGGAGGTCTAGGTGTTTCTGCAAACTCATCTAAGGGTTTAGGTTCAGAAGGTTCAGCTTCTTCTTCTATGAAGAAAGGAGTTTCGTCTTCTAAGTCTGGTTCATCCAAAAGCTCTAGAGATGCAGGCTTTACCTCCTCCATAGGATCAGGTAAAAGATATGACTCGGCCTTATTATTTAAGGAGTGTGAAATTGTTATTGGAAATTTAAAAGTTTTTCCAAAAGAAATGTGTAGCTTTCCAGTATGACCTTCATAAAGGAGTCTTCTAAAAGGTTGTCCTATCAACAGGTCGAAGTCCCATGTATCGAATATATAGAAGTTCAAATGAACCATGGAGCCTTCTACTGTAAGAGGTAGGACATTAATAATTCCAAGACTGGGGACTAATCGTCCCGAAGATTCCTTTATGACCTTTGTTGTGGCGGTTAAGACCAAATTTTTAAATAATTTAAGTGCAAAAGATTCAGACATAATGTTGATCCCCACAACAGGATTATAGGGAGCATCAAATTGATCAGAATCATAAGCACAACGTATAGCTATAGAGGGTGTGTTCAAACGGATCACATCAGAGGAAAGCTCTGACTGTTCCAACCATTCGCTACTCATGACTGCGATAAGCTCTCTTAATTGATATTTAGTTGGTAAACAAATGCTAAAATGGCCGTTTTGGGGTCTATTAGTAGAATGGTAGTTTGAAATGTTTCCAAAATCGGCAAAAAGATTAGATTCTATATCCAACATGAAATCCGGTGGTGGAATTTCTTCCTTTTGTTGCTCAGAACTTGGGATAGCTAAAGTAGATGGAGAATTTGGCAGAGTGTCTACTTCGGCTTCGTGGGTTTCATCATGAAGGGTATTATCCATCTCAGCTTCTAGGATTCTATCTAAGATCACTCTAGCATCATCAGTAGGGATGCGAAAGAAAGAACCTCTAGACATTGTATGTAGCATTTGTTTATGATCTTTCTGAAGACCTCGAAAAAAGTGAAATAAAAGAACAGGGTCTTCAAGATTAAGGTTTGGACCAGATTCTAAAAGATCAAAAAAATGTTTCCAGGATTTTCCCAAAGTTTCATTATCTTTTTGTTTAAAAGATAGGACTTCGAGTCTAAGGTCGCCGATACGGTCGAGGGAATAAAAATCTAGACAAAAGTTGGCTCGTACAACTCCCCATTCATCTCGTTGTTGACTTACCTTCTGATTATACCATTGTCTAGCTTCTCCCCTTAAAGAAAAAGGAAAAAGCTTCCAATGTAAAGTTTTATTAGAAATGCCTTCAATGCGAAGACAATCACATGTTTGCTCAAAATCTCTAATTTGAAGGTAAGGGTTCTCGTCTTCCTTTCCCGAAAAAGATAGGTTTTGAATCATGGCAATCAACCTAGAACTTAACCTATACTGGGATGTTTCGATAGGCTGTGATGACTCCCATGGTAAAAGGTCAGTTACCGAAGGTACTGCAGATTCATGGATCGATTTAGAATTTTGGTTTTCATAAGGTAAGAGTAAAGAAAATAAATAAAGAATATAAAAGATAAGAAAAGGTAAAAGAATAGATACAAGCTAGTAGTAAGACTCAAGGTTATCTCAGCAAACCGTCTTTCTCCCGGGCAACGGCGCCAGAAATGCTTGTTGATATTTGGGAACGTAATAAGGAATTGATCCGCAAGCGCACGGATATCGGTGAGCACTTCACCCGGGAGGTTATCTAGAGTATCGTATTTATTTTTTTACCACTAGGAGAAAGAGTGCATCTGACTAACCTGGTCTATTACTACTAACCTTTAGGCTACAAAGAATGTTTCTCGATGTGAGTGATAAATAGAGAAGACTACAACCATAATCTCTTTCTAACCTTGGTAAGGATGATCTACTGTTCTATTGGGGAAGCTTACGGAATCTAGACACCACAGAGGATGTTCAACCCGCACCAATAAACCCTATCCTTCCTGCTAACGAGATATGGTCTGCAAAGGTAACTCGGAAATGTCACGTTCCTCGCTACTACCACGGTCCAGCTGGTCAGGGGATATCTATGAGTATCCTAGCCCAAACACCACGTCTACACTAGAGATGATTACTCTAAACTCGATGCGAAGAGATTAAAGTAAACTCATAAACCAAAGAACAATAAAACAAGAACTTACTAGAATTTAGAAGTCGAAATACTGAAGAATCTTAGGAGCAAGCTTCGGGTTAGGAGAGCTTGATCCCGCAGGTACAACCTTGGAGTAGACACCGACAGGCCGGGCTTCCTCCGATCTACACCTCCACTCTATCTCTCTCAATCTAGTAGAAACTAGAAGATCTAATTCTACTCACATTGGATGCTAAGCCCTAAGTCTATTTAGAGGAGAGGTATTCCTTCGAGGGCTCCTCTCAACTCTATGATGAACTTGTCTCCTCCAGGGGCCAGGGGGTCCGCTTATATAGTCCCCTCAGGTGAACGTGGGCCGTCGGATCAAACCGACATTGATTGAACGGTTATCCTTGATCCTTTAGGTCGGTGGAGCTTATCCGCGAAGAGAGTCCTGATTGGACTCCAGAGGGGGGCGGGCGCCCTGGTCCCTAGGGCGGGCGTCCTGGGCCAGGCCCCTTTCGGCCTCCGCTTCGTTCTCGTGGCTTCTGGAGTCTTCTAGATGGCAGAAAATTGCGCGGTGCGTTAATATCTCTATGTAATCCCTACATGTGGGCCTTCCTTCCTTATTTCCTGATAACCCCCTGCAGAAACAGATAAACAACAAAACTCGTAGAATTCTGTCAGATCAAACCCTAATTCTAGGTGTTGTTTGCATATTGGTCCTTTCTCTTGTTTATTTGATAATTAAAATTGATACTTAAGAACCGTCAACATGGGTCACGTGCTCATGTTCTTGGTGCTGGTATTGTCATTCTAAAGTTCACTTCGGGAAAGACGGTGCCATTGAAGAATGTACAACATGTTCCCTCCATCAAGAAAAATCTTGTTGGTGCATCTATGCTATGCCGAGATGGCTAGAGAGTTGTTCTTGAATCAAATAAATGTGTTGTGTCGAGATATGGTTTGTTTGTGGGTAAAGGATATGATTTTGGAGGTTTATTCCGCTTATCATTGCATGATGTTTGTAATAAACTTATGAATTCTATTGATATTTCTGATGAGTCGGATTTATGGCATTCACGGTTTTGTCATGCAAGTTATGGTTGTCTTATGCGCTTAGCAAATCTGAATCTAATTCCTAAATTTAACTTGGTTAAAAAGTCTAAGTGTCATGTGTGTGTTGAATCAAAACAAACTCGCAAACCTCATAAGGCTGCTGAGCTGAGGAATTTGGCACCTCTAGTACTTATTCATTCTGATCTATGTGAGATGAATGGAATTTTAACCAAAGGTGGAAAACGTTACTTTCTCACTTTTATAGATGACTCCACAAGATTTTGCTATGTGTATCTCTTAAAAACAAAAGATGTAGCGTTTAATTATTTTAAGGCCTATAAAGCTGAGGTTGAGAACCAACTTGAAAGGAAAATTAAACGTTTAAGGTCTGATCTAGGTGGAGAATATTTCTCTAGTGATTTCGATAATTTCTATGTGGAACATGGTATTGTTCATGAAAGGACGCCGCCTTTCTCACCACAATCTAATGGGATTGCTGAACGGAAAAACCATACCTTAACAGAGTTGGTGAATGCCATGTTAAGCACTGCATGATTATCCAAGGAATGGTGGGGTGAGGCGTTACTGACTGCATGTCATGTCCTGAACAGAGTTCCTATGAAAGATAAAAAAATCACTCCATTTGAGGAATGGGAGAAAAAGAGATTAAATCTCTCTTATTTGCGCACTTGGGGTTGCTTGGCTAAAGTGAATGTGCCAATCAACAAGAAGCGTAAACTCGGGCCTAAAA
Organism: Sorghum bicolor; assembly: GCF_000003195.3. Taxonomy (NCBI): domain Eukaryota; kingdom Viridiplantae; phylum Streptophyta; class Magnoliopsida; order Poales; family Poaceae; genus Sorghum; species Sorghum bicolor. Next base: position 20,620,755 of record NC_012871.2, read on the forward strand.
CTGTTGATTGTATTTTCCTAGGCTATTCCTTCCACAGTGTTGGATATAGGTTCTTAATTATAAAATCTGATGTGCCTGATATGTATGTTGATACTATCATGGAATCAAGAGACACTACATTATTTGAGAATGAGTTTCCCATGAAGAATACACCTAGTGAAACAAGTCATGAGACTATAATTCCCCATGAGCATGAATTGTCTATTCCTATAGATCATGCTGAGGATTCTCATGTGCACATCCCTGAGGAGGATGACATTATAGTCACACGCAAGAGTAAGAGGCAAAGAGTTGCCAAAACTTTTGGTGATGACTTTATAGTGTACCTTGTGGAAGACACACCATCCACCATTAAAGAGGCATATTCCTCTCCTGATGCTGACTTGTGGAAGGAAGCAGTAATTAAGGAGTGAGATGGATTCTATTATGTCTAATGGAACTTGGGAGGTCGTTGACCATCCTTATGGGTGTCAACCTATAGGTTGCAAATGGATCTTAAATAAAAAGCTTAGGCCTGATGGTACAATTGAGAGGTACAAGGCAAGACTTGTGGCCAAAGGATATACCCAGAAAGAGGGTGAAGATTTCTTTGACACCTACTCACCAGTTGCTCAATTGACTACAATTCGCACAATGATTGCAGTGGCAGCCTCTTACGGTCTTATCATTCATTAGATGGATGTAAAGACAGATTTCCTAAATGGAGAGTTAGAAGAGGAGATCTATATGGATCAGCTAGAAGGCTTCATTGCAAATGGTCAAGAGAACAAGGTGTGTAGGCTGTTAAAGTCATTATATGGCCTAAAACAAGCACCTAAGCAATGGCATGAAAAGTTTGACAATACTTTGACATCTGTTGTTTCTTTGTAAATGAGGTTGACACTTGTGTGTATTATTGGTATGGTGGGGGTGAGGCTGTAATGCTGTGCCTTTATGTTGATGACATTTTGATCTTCGGATCAAACCTCAATGTGATTGAGGAAGTAAAGAAATTGTTGACGAGCAACTTTGAAATGAAGGATATGGGAGAAGCTGATGTAATTCTCAACATCAAGCTTATAAAGGAAGGTGATGGTGGGGTAACTTTGTTACAGTCCCACTATGTGGATAAGGTTCTAAGTCGCTTTGGGTTTAGTGACTGTGATCCGGTACCTACTCCTTATGACCCTAGTGTGCTATTAAGGAATAATAAGAGAATAGCAAGGGATCAATTGACATACTCCCAGATCATTGGTTCACTGATGTACCTTGCGAGTGCAACAAGGCCTGACATCTCTTATGCTGTGAGCAAGCTAAGCCGGTTTGTATCAAACCCGGGAGATGATCATTGGCGTGCTCTTGAGAGTATTGCGTTATCTCAAAGGTACTATGACCTACGGTATTCGTTATACCGGACAACCCAGAGTGCTAGAAGGCTATTGTGATGCCAACTGGATCTCTGATGCTGATGAGCTTTATGCCACGAGCAGATATGTGTTCCTACTTGGAGGTGGCGCTGTTTCCTAGAAGTCTTGCAAGCAGACTATCTTAACGAAGTCTACAATGGAAGCATAACTCACTGCATTGGACACTGCTGGGTCTGAGGCTGAGTGGCTACGTGATTTCCTATTGGATTTACCGCTAGTTGAAAAAACGATACCGGCTATCTCCATGAACTGTGATAACCAGACTGTGATTACAAAGGTTAATAGTTCAAGGAATAACATGAAGTCCACAAGGCATGTTAAGAGAAAATTAAAATCTGTCAGAAAATTGAAAACCTCTGGAGTTATAACGGTGGACTATGTCCATACGTTGAATAATCTGGCAGATCAATTCACCAAGGGTCTATCACGCAATGTGATAGAAGGTGCATCGAGAGAGATGGGTATGAGACCCATGTGAAATCTACTGTAGTGGTAACCTGCTCTATGTGATCGGAGATCCTGTGAAGTAGAGTGGTGAAACAAGCTATGAGTAGATTAAGAGGAAAGATCCCTTTTCTTGACTCATCTCTGATGCTCATCTTTCCTATCTGTAAGGCAGGTTGGTTTTTACCTTAATGTATTCCAAAGGTGAGATGTTTTCCTACAGAACATCTATGGAGGAGTACACCTATATGAGTCAGACTGCTAGTCACAGTCTATGGGGCTTGGGTAATCCCTAAATACTCATGAAAGGCATAGAAGTGTGACTTATATGCTTCAAATAGCAGGGAAGCCTTATGCAGCCTAGTATCAGCAAAGGACTTGAGTGAATCTCATCTCGCACAAAACTGTCAATTCAAGGCTTAGTCCATTGTTCAGTTGTGACTGGGTGAAACTCTTGTTCTAGGTGGATGTTCAACTTAACAGTCTCCATTGAAACACTGGTATATCAAAGAATTGTGATTCTGGAACTACATAGTTACAAACCCTCGAGTTTGGTGGGGATTGTTGGATTTATTATGGGTTAGACTTAGACCCATTTATATATTCAATAAATCAATAAACTCTATGGTGTGTAATTATGGATAATATATATTGTACCAAATTGGAAGTCCAAGGGTTGGAGTGGTAGGCTAACGGAACAGGAGTTTCAACTCAATTATGTGGGAGTTTCAACTCATTATCTGCGGGTGTTTCGATAAGTAATTGAGGGAGTTTCAATTTCGTGTGAAAACCTTTCAGATGCCCGTCTCCTCAACCACCAATAGGGGAGTCCCTTCTGATCCTCTCCTCTCCAGCCATAAGGATAAATAGGAGACTCATCTCTTTGGTACAATGAGGGAAGAACACAATCCAGAGACACAATTCCGCAACAACGTAGGCTTCTCCATCTCCTCGATCCACGTGCACGGAGAAGGGAGAGGGCAGGTGCCTCCGAAGCCCTTGCCATTCGTGATCCTTGCACGGGGAGGACGACAATTAGGTTTTTGGGGAGCGTCTACGTGACTGCCCAACACCGCCACCGCCGATCGACGTCTTCTTCTTCTTCTTCCCGGTGTATCGTCGGGATCGCTTCTTCATCACGTCGGGAGGAGCATCGCTGCCGTCTTCACCCTCTTCCTCAACATGACGCTGGAGACAGGACAAGGGTCGGGATCGTCGGGGTATGAACCGTTCGTCTTCTCCCTGTTTTACGCCATCCAGAGTGTGTTTGTTTCAATAGTTTCTATCTGTTGTTTCATATGCTGTCATAAATATGTTTCATATGGTCTGCTGTTCTATTTCATCAGTCTGTTGCTGTCTGTTATCATTCTGAAGTCTATGTCATGTCTGCATGTTTCTGTGATTCAGTTGTATCGTTTCATATACTGCTATGAACATGTTTCATTTGCTCTGTTGCATCGTTTCGTAAGATGTCTTATGTCTGTTCGTGCTAGTAATGTGTTCTGCATATTTGTTTCTGTCATACAGTCGTTCTGTTTCACATGTTACTGCTTTTGTGTTTCATTAGTTCTGTTACAATGTTGCATATGCAGTACTATTGATGTTCCATGTTTAAATATTCATTATATATATATATGTTGCACATGTTACCTGTTCACATGTTCATTGTTGTTATGAACATGTGTCATACCATGCTATCATTTATTAATAATGTTTTATATGTCATCATCATATTTTTAATTTACGGAATTAAAATGATATGGAAATTGCCTATAATTCTAACAATAACTAATATAACATATGTATTAAACTTAGTATATGAGAAACTAATAGAACAACAAATATGCGCTGCCCCCTTGTTATATGGCACTAGGTGTGCTAATTGCGCCATGTTTTGAAGTACATTAGGTGAGAGATGACTTTAAATTATAGTTGCGTATCTGGTATATACATGGGTACGTAAATTTGCCTATCCACAAAGCCAATAAAAATGAACTTTTGCCCATTTAGATATCCATGGGTACGTAAATTTGCCTACACCCATGCTCTAATAAAATAAAAATCCATTAGGTTTTGGATCATGAGCACCCACTGCCATTCATATTCCCAGGAAAGTGAACCACTCACACCCCAAGTGATGTCAAGGAGAAGCCAAAGACATATGAGGGAGAAGGGGTGGCTTCAGTGAGTGCAGCTCCCATGGACGATCTCGGGTTGCACAAATCGGGAGCATCTCCAACGGTTTGGCATTTTTATTTGTTATTTGTTGGAGTTTGTCAACTCTGGAAAGCAAATGAGAAGGAGAAAAATAAGACATCACCAAGAGTTTTGTAAATCTGACATGCCATTTACCAAAATGTGGACCCAACCGCCGAAAGTTTTCACACGCGGTCTCGGTCCGTTCGCGGCTTTCTTCGCGTGTTCAATAAGTCGGCTGAGTCTACCGCCACTCGCGTTGAGGCGCTCCAAAAGGACGAGAAAGAAGAAGAAGAAGACGAGCCAGCGGAGGAGGCGCGGGGACGCCGGAGAGCCTAGGAGCGGGTGGCGCAGGAGCACGGCGTGCGCGTCGGTGAGCGTGGCGGTCGAGGACCGGAGCGCAGCGAGCGACAGTACGAGCAGTGTGGAGCTGAGGCCGCCGCGGAGCAGGGCCTCCCAGAAGGCGACGAGCGCGCGCTGCGTCTCGCGGAGCGGGACAGAGCAGAGCAGCGCCCACTGCAGCGGGCGGAGGAAGTCAGCGAGCAACAGGTAGAGGCCGTAGAGCACGAGCAGCGTGATGGCAAGGCCCACGTGCGCCATGGCAATGTAGAGGGTGGGAGAGGAAGGGGTGGTGGATTTGAGGGGTTTCCGATCGCGCGTGCGCCATGGCAATGTAGAGGGTGGGAGAAGTCGGGGTCGCACGCAGGAGTTGCGGCAGATCGATGTTTGCTAAGTCGTGGACGGACTTGCATAAATTTCAAGCCTCCTCTGGAATTTGCCAAGTTTCCAAAAATATAAAACCAATATACAAAACTGTTAGAGAAGTGTTTTTTTTTTAATTTTGACAAAAATTAAGAATGTAAAAACAATATGCAAAATGTTGAAGATGCTCTTAGAATGTACCCAACAATAACTCCATATTTTTTAACATGGAGGAAAGAGAACAGCTTGAAAACTCCTTGTGGCGAAAAATTTGTCGCTAGTCTGACAAGTTTCCATAAAGGCTCTGCCCCCCACGTCCATGTTGGCATGTATCGTATGGGGCTATTGATTTTTTTTTAATTTATAATTTGCGTCATATTTGCTGTCGATTTAAACTACTGGTTACGAGTGAAGAGTTTTTTTACTTTCTCTCTCTTTTTAAATAGTATAGAAAAGCTTACTTTCTCTTTGCAAAATAAGTGTACATTTTATACTTCAAAAATTCAATAAATTCTAAATTTGACTAAATATATATGAAATACATTAATGCCTACTACTCCCTCCATCCCAAAATAAATATCGTTTGCGCTTCTCGAGAAATAACTTTAACTAAATATATATTAAAAAATATTAATATTTATGGTACATAATTAGTGCAACACTTCTAGTGTTAGCCTTGCATGTTAAGCATTTGCATTGTTCATGTTGATTATTTAGCCCAAAGATGCCCCTACGTCATGGTTGCTCTAGTTTGACCAAGTTTGACTCACTAGAGTGCTCTGCAAAGACCTTTTATAAAATAATGTAGAGTGCTTGCATGCTGATGCTCCCTTAAGCAAAGTTGTAGTAAATTTCATAAGCAACAAAAGTTGTTTTAGGGCCACTTCATGAAAATATGTTGAACTGACCCAAAATTGGCACACAAGAAAAAAATTAGAGGTTGTTTCCAACACTTAGAAATTTTGCTAAGTCTGGAATCAACACAGTTTGTCCGAAGGGTACTTTGGAAGCTTATAGTTTGAAATCTAGGCCGAACCAAACTATGATCCTTAAAGCAAACTTGTAGTACTCAAGTAGCTCTACACAAAGGAGCAATTGGTTTGCAAAATTATTGAAAGGTCTAGGAGTTGATCGATGCCAAAAATTAAGTTTCAGTCGGCCTGAATGGAGAATGAGGAATAGCAGCAGTGCGAACCGACCACTGTGCACCCACCGCATGTGACGCCCCGTGGTCCGTACGTCGAGACGACCCGCTGGTCAGGCCAGACACACTCTACTTGTTGTTGACGGTGGATAGCGTCAACATTTTTTATATCAAAAGACATGAAACATACATGAACATCTAGAAGGCTAGGGGTTTATCTAACAATTTTCACGAGTTTTGGTGATTTATCGGTTTTCAGGGACTAAACTAGAAAACACTAAAAAAGAGACATAACTACAAATATACACCACGAAATTATCCACAACTGAAGAATACGCCAAACTACTCTAGAAGGATCCAGAAGACACCAGAGCGAAGGGGCGGTAGGGCCAGCCGGCCTCCTATGAGGGGAACCCTCTCCCCCCTCCTGGAATGTTCACCGCCCTTGAGGATCAATCTTAGCCCTACATGAAGTCAGTTTGATCAAATGGTTGTCGTGCATCCCACCAGGCTATATAAGAGGAGCCAGACCTCCCCCTGGAAACCCTAGAATCCATTCAACTCATTTATTCCATCTCGAGATATTTGGTGATCAAGTCATCTAGAGCTTCAAGTTCTAGTTCCTCATAGCCTTCTAGTTTATAGTTTAGCCTAGTTAGATCTAGAGTAGAGGAAGTCAAGTTCTTTATAGATCTAGAGTAGAGGAAGTCAAGAAGAGAAGAGTCTGGTATAGTTCTTAAGCTTTTCTTTCTTATTGTAATATCTGTGTTTGTACGATCATTACTAGCAACATTATTCTTCATTATCATGTTCTTGATTGCATTATTCATTGTCTACTTTAATATGTCTAGTATAGTTAGTTTGTTATTATATTCATGCACTGATTCGTATAGTGCTCATCTATTCAATTGCATGGTGAGTGGTAGGCAATATGTAGACGTGGTGTCTAGGCGTTTTGCTTATCTGCGAGTATCCCCAATCGTGCCGGGTAGTGAGGTAGATCATGGGTGTAACAGACCCATTGAGTCCTTTGTAGGCCTTCCCCCATACGGTGGATTGGTAGAGTGGGATTTTCAGGTTAAGAGAAGGTTCCTGTACTCAACTTCTCCTGTACATTGCTCCGATGTGTTAGGGAACTATAGTAGTATAACTTAGCCGTGATTGTTAGACATACTTGCACTAAATGGAGTAGCTTTGACTATAGCTTGAATACTTAAGAGTTATTTCTTTATTACCTGATTAGACAAACACTGACATGATTAGTGTGCAATGATGGGATTAGTATTATTAGGAGATGATTGATCATATTTATCATTTATCTATTATTTATCTTGTGACACCTTTCTGTTATTGAGGAGAGAGTTGACATTGGCTACATCTCTTATTCTCTGCATATATAAATGTTATCAATACTCTAGAGTAGCTTCTTAGCAATGCCTTCCCAGTGGTAGAATATAAATGACAACATGATAATACTCTAGGTAAAATGCTACAATGGTATAATTATCTGTCCGCTTGCAGAATCATTCTTAGTTTATATTTATCTTTATTTATTTCTGCCTAGTCATATAAAATGATAAGATTTAGTACCATAGTTTATTCCTAGCTTTACAATTAGGGATGACAACCTAGTTTCACAGTTAGGGGTAAGGGTTAAGAGGCTAGTGGCTAGTTGCTAAAGGCAAGTTAATTAATACCAACATTTCTAATGTCATTGCGTGGGATAAAGATTTGGATTTTATTGCAGTGACGTTAGAAATGTCAACAAACATTTTTGTCAACGTTGCCGAGGAAGGCTAATAAACTTAGGAAAAGTATTGATAACCATATGCACCACAATAAGATCGATCACCCAATGGACCTCTAACTCAAATAGGCTTACCCTTGTTTCGTCTACTTGTGTATCTTATGCACGATAATGAATGAATGAATGGTTTTGATCTCCTGGACAATTACACCGAAGATCCAGAGAAACTCTTAAAAAGAAGGAAGTTTGCAAGAGCGAGGGACATTTTTGAATCACCGTCAAGGACACCCTCCATTGAAACTTGTTCTACTGACCTCTGCTTCCACTATGACTGACGCGTGGGTCCGGCTGACCACAGGGTCCGTCAGTTCTCTCTCTCTCTCTCTGTTTTTCTTCCTTTTATTTTGGTGCTAAACTTGGAAAATCTTAACTTGAGTTTGGTAGATCCCACTAGTGTGATTCCAATTTTGCAGTGTTCTGGTAATGGTCTAGTTTTTATAAAAATATATAACATGCCATGTTTTATGCAAAAACAGTTAGCTAATAATTATTCCTTTTATTCCCTAATAAAAAGTGGAAAATTATATCTCTGGATCTATGGATCCAATGGTCATGAAATTGGTATGATTTGATACTTATGCTATGAATAAGCTCTAGTTAAATTCTCATGATTTTTGGATGTTGTATGATGGAGTTATAATTTCTACTTTTTTAATTAGGAGATTCTTGTGGCAATTTTATTACTTAGCTTATGGCTCCTCTTAAGGTGAAATTTTCTGAGTAGTGTTCTTGTGTCAAGAAGAAGCCATGAAAAATCTGAAATCTATTGTTTCACATTTTTCACTAGAGTTTCTAATTTATGCCTTTCTCTTCCTTGTTGGCTTGTCATTTTTATACACCATGTTCTACTAGCCCAAATGTAATGAAACTTTTATAGTGGCCTTTGTGAAGCATGAGTCGCTTGCTGTAATTTTATTGGGATTTTCTGAGAACTTGTGCTATATGCTTGTTAATTCACCTTAAATAATCAATAAATAGAAAAAGGTCTAATAAAAGTAAGTTTTGGCCTTACCATGAAGATTTATAATGTTTCTTATATATACTCTAACTGTTGTTGAACTTGATTGAGACCAATGTTACCTTCTCATGTAGGGTGAAATATTATTTTTGCTATTTATGGTCCCTATAGAGCAGTTTTTGCATAGCTTGTAAAACTTCAATGGCAATTGTATGAAGATGACGTTTACTGAAGATCTTGTTTATAACAAACTTGTAGCTAACCTACCCATCTATCTTTTGTTAAATTTTCATAACATTTGATCAAAGCGTTTAAGAGTTATAGTTGTTGCAAGTTTAAGTTTTAAAGTGCTTGCTCTCTGGAATTTCCAGAGCAGATTTGGAACCTTGTCAATCTGACCCTTTTACATTGGGAATCAACCTAAGATGTCTAAAGACGTAGATCACTTGATTTGGATACAAGACGCTCGGGTTATGACTGAAGCTTGTGACTGCTACTTATTGCTTAGGCAACCTCACTGCATGTATGTGGTTTGTTTTATATGTGTAGTCTGTAAGTGTAGCTTCTCTACTGGAGAGAAGATATGTACATACTTAGTAAGCTAGAAGAGTTTTGTTCCAAGTAACCGGTCATGTTTTGTACTACTTGTTCACCTATCATCCATCATCAATCATCATGACCATACTTGCTTGTCATATGCATTTCTTATACTTATAACCCTTGTCATGCATGAATAGGTACATCCCAGGGAGTAACGCTGCTGGAATTTGCCCCACCGGAGTAGGAGGAGCAACAAGGGGATCCACCTCAAGAGGGAGGAGTCGAAGGAGAAACTGACCTGGAGAACTTGGCCGAGTGTCCTTACCACCAGCCCACTACGTTTGTCGTAGGCAAGCCTAGGAGCATCCTAAGTCTCCCACTAATTTGATAAAAGCTTTTGAGTCAATTACATATGATTATATATTTTGATGCATTAAATGGTAGGCTTTGATATGAAAACATTGCTGCATGAATACTATTCCTTGTCCACTTTTATACCTTAACCTTGAATTAGTCCAGGATCGAATATCTGCTTAGCCATGGTTAATCTGGTAGAAGTCAAGTGATATCCAGTCACTTATGAGATATAGGGAGTGTCTAGTCACGGTTAGCTATATCTGTTATTATGGAAAAGAACTATGTTAATAATGGAATAAGATCGGGCGGGATGACGGTAGAGAAGCAACAAGGCATGAAGGTCTTGGTGTGGACCTATCCCTGTCTGTGTCGTTGGCATGAAGGTCTTGGTGTGGACTTATCCCCGTCTGTGTCGTTTAAGGACCAATACATTGTACGTCCTCTTGTCATGTTGAACGCATGCCTGACACTTAGTTGGCCAGATAAGACATTCCGACCATGAAGCCGAGTAGCTCAACTCAGGCTAGATACCCCGTTCCGAGTGCGCACCCTGGTTGGTATTAAGTATGTGTGGGGGGTCATTGACGTAAGTCCAATAGCAGGTAACCAGTCTTGGTCATCCTGACAGAGTGACAGCCCTGCGGGTGTGGCGACCGGACCCGTGACGTTACACCTGAGTTGTACCAAAGGTGACCTAAAGTTGCCTTTGCGAGGTATGCTTGGGTGAGTACTAGGAATACCCTTCCTGCTAGATAGAAATCGATTCGAATCGACGTCTCTCTCGATTGGTGAGAACTTGACTCGACCAGTGGCAACACAGACACTAATGACTTAATGGTTCAAATGTTGAGAATGATGATAATGACAGGCAACCAGATATGGTTATTAATGTTGCACCATAATCAAGTGATTGCTTAGAACAGGTGCTAATCTGGATTAGATAGCTGGTTTAATTGATTAACTTGTTGCTAAAATTATAATTTAAATGCAATTGTTCTAATTAAGTTTTTTATGCAAAAATGTGAGTCAAACCAGCTCCACCGTTATAAGCCTTATATGTCCTTGGTGTCACTTTATTTATGTTTATAACGGGTAAGTCTACCTGAGTACATTCTCGTACTCATGGTTTATTTCCACTTGTTGCAGATAACATCATCTACCATGGCTACTGTGCTAACTGCTACCATCTGGCTGCGGATTATAAATAGATCGTGGGCAAGATCACCTCTAGTATCTTTACTAATGCTTTTTGTTGGGTTGACCCTAGAATTGGCATGTAATGAAACAAAGTGTGGTGTTGTTTTAACAAAACTATTTTGCTTCCGCTACTGAACTTGTGTTGCAATAACTTTACTTAAGAACTCTGATGGTTGTAAGGTGTTCGAAACTATATTGAATGTATGTGAAAGGATCTAATTGGCCTGGAGGGGGGGTGAATAGGCGTATCTAAAAACCTGAAACTCAAAAACTCAAGTTGCGGAAGTTAAATGCATGTCGGTACCACCGACAGTTTGGGCCGGTACTACTGGTGTAAGACAGCCAGTACTACCGACGCAAACTGCTGGTTTTACCGACTTCCTAAGACAGCTACGAAATCAGAGTAAGATGAGCTTAGATTTTAGATCTGAGTGTTACCCCACTTTCCTAGATGTAGGAGAGGTTGTTGTTGAAGATTCCTTAGCTTGGTTCTTCTCCACAACGTAGATCGACCCTTGTTTACCTGTTAAAGAGTGGGAAGAGAAAGAACACAAAGAACACAAGGCCAAGGGTAGTCGAAGTTACCGCCACAGCAAGACAAGGTATTTTTCCTGAGGTTCGGCAATCTCCATTGAGGAGTTCCTACGTCCCCGTTGTTGAGGTGACCATGAAGGTCCGACCACTTAGGTTTCCTCCTCAAGCAACCACAAAGGTTAGCTTGGTAATTCCACTAAGAATCAAGGGGTAATACAAACACTTCGGGGTGCCCTCACAAATGAATCAACACGGGCAACCACGAAGAACGCCTAGCCGGCTAGGGTTCCAAGAACCCAAGAGTAACAAATGTAAACCAAACCGGCAAGACGAGGAACCGAGTGCTCAAGTCACACATCGAAGCTCCCAACTCTCTAATCTCACTTCTCTAGCTCGAATCTCTCAAGAAGTGAAGTCTAGGAGCAAGAGGGAGAGAGAGTGGGTGTGACAAAGCTTGGGGACTATTTTCTCAGATGTGGAATAGCTAGAATGAGCAAGCCAACGGTTAGAAAAGAGGAGAGAGCTATTTATACTAGAGTACTGAACACCTGCCGGTACTACCGGTGCAACCACCGGTACCACAGGTGTCCTCAGATCTAAACAAGAGAAGGCTGTGGAAGATGCGAGAAAAAGGCCTACCGGTACTACCGGCCTTGAGCCAGTACCACCGGCCAGCGCCGGTACCACCAGTGGAAGGCCGGTACCACCGGCAGTTCAAATTTCCGCATTCAGCAGTTCTGCGGAAATTTGGCCTGCCGGTACTACCGGCGTTTCACCGGTACCATCGGCGGTAGCCGGTACTACCGGTAGTCCATTTTCTTGCAAAACTCAGGAGAAGGACTGGCACTGCCGGTACCACCGGCCCTAAGGGCCGGTACTACCGGCTCACACTGGCAGAGAAGAAAATTCCTAGTTGTTCGTGCAAGAGAACCTTGAAGTACATACACGTGTTGAAGCTGCAGCCAGAGAGAGGAATATTGCTTTTGAAGCAGAGGTTCAACAGCTGAAAGAACAGATTGCAAACGAAGCCGCTGAAAGGGAAAGGGAGAGAGAAGAAAATAGGAGGAAGATGCAAGAGGATCTGGAAAATGCTAAGGAAATAATGAGAGAACAAATGAAGCAAGAGTTGCTTAATATGCTAGCGCAGCACAAAGAAGGAACTTTGAATATGGTAATATTTTCATATTCCCTTTTAATCCTATGTGCTGTTAATAAACTTTTGATGATGATGATGCCTAATCTATTAGGTCAACTTTTTTGTGTGCAGAGTGCCCTCCAAAATAATGACAACACACAAATTACACCTACCATACAAGAGGAACATGATTATGCTGAACATGAAAATGATGGCACACAAATTGATACTTTGATTCCACAGGTAATGCCCATTCCTACACTAAGTTCTAAATGATCTTGAGTTATTTACCTTGAACTGTAGCTAAAATTGATCAAACAATTTATTTTTTGAAGTGTGAGCCTGCAAGCGTTGTCACCATACAAAAAGCCACATCTACTCGTTCTGGGGTCAACAAAAATGCTACTGGGTCAGCAAAAATCTTTTTAGCGAAAAAACTACAAATGGACAATCATAGAAGACTTATATCACTCAGCAACAACTGATGAGTAGAACAAGAAATGGCAAAAAGAGTAAGCAGGTAATCTAAATTCCTGTTTTGTTGTGTTCTTGAATACAGAGTGCATCAATTTGGAGTTTAGTGACACATCAAATGTGATTAATCCTGTATATACAAGATGTATGGGTACATTTACCATATGTGATAAGACCAGCAGCTGGTGTATAGACACAACATGTCAGGTTTTGACCTTGCTGTGCAAATTAGATGTTATTTCTGATGTTTGACATTGAGAACTAAAGAATTTATTATTTGTACTGCTGTTGTTGTATAGCGGCTTATTATTTTTTGAATGCACAAGCTTATTATTGACCAGCACCTTATTATTTTTTGAATGCACTGTACTGTTGCTGTTGCATAGCAAAAACTGTGGTAACTAAAAATTAGTGGAGTCATTTAGAGAATGGCTACAGTTTTGCACAAGCATTTTCTCTTTGTTAGTTTGACTTGGGAAGGGCCTCAACCTGGAGAAAGGCCTAAGCTTAATTAAAGTGACAACGATGTTTCCATTATTTTTATATTAAGTTTACCTTTGCTCAAGTACAACCATGTCATATTTCAAACTCTTTACATTTTTTGAATGATGTAGTAAACTTACTATTTGACTAATATCGTTTTGTTACTCTTTTCACAGTAAGTGGACAAGGTTTCAGTTGGAGGCTCATAATCAAACAAGGTCATAGCCTAGGAGAGGACAAGCTGCTCATCAAGCAAAGTATCGACAATTTCATAGATTATAGGAAGTTGCATTTTTAAAATAGTTGTGAGACAATGAGTGAACTGATAGTACTGTTGTTTGGGATGATTTATTCCATGGTACTGTAAACTCGCTTATGGTTCTACATATGGTTTCTCAATATATTGAATGATTTATTATAATTGATATATACAAGTGCAATCACTTTTGTTTGGGATGTTGAACCAACTTAGTAGATGCTAGTACTGTTGCAATAAAAAATGTACCCACGAGCTATGATGCTAGGCTATATGACATATGGCAACAAATTAATTGCATTACAAAAGGCTCTATCGCCACGACATTACCAATGTTGCAATAATATTTGATATCTTGCAACAACTAAAATTATGTTGCAAATAAAAATATTGCCACATCAAAACAATCGTGGCATTATCATATCAACTTTTGCAATGACTAAAAAAGCATAGCAAAAGTTAGTATTGCTACGAAACAGTGACTGTAGCCACATCTTACTCTTGCAACAAAAAATAACGTTCGTAGCAAATTAGGTACTTGCCATGTGTTGGGTATTCTTAACATCATTACCAAAAGTAGACTTAGTTTTCTAATTCTGATAACGGCGCCAAAAATGCCAAACCTATCCCTCATACCACTTAAGCCAAGTTGTCATCCCCAGCATGACATGAGAGACGCGGTATTGAAATATGCAATTGCTCATCTAAATAAATAATAAATGGGATTTGCAAGCGCACAGATTAATACCGATGTAGCATTTTAACCGGGAAGTATTCCAGGTATCGTTATTTATATTTTTACCACTGGGAAGGGATTAGTAACCATCAATGTTGATTATAGAATGGAATATGAGATTGAGTATCTATCATTGCATGTATAATTGAGAACATTTATCTAACTCTTTCATATAGGGATAAGTGTCACATAAAAGATATATGAAATAATGAATAGTGACAAAGATAATTAATCTGATCAGCATAACTTAACCACATATAAATATGATAAGCACCTCAATTAGATATTCTAGCAAGTCATTAGCATGGTATTAGGATGAACCACAAGAATATTTCCTAAGTTATTCTTAACTATACAGTCTAGCATTATCATAGTTAGTGCAAGCACACTTAGCAATCATTGCGAGACAGGACTACGCCCATGCATAGTGATATTAGCAAGGAATATGAGAAATATCGTAATCACTCCCCTGTAATAATGTTGCTATGCTAGCCCCATACACGAGAGGGGGACTATATAAGAATCAATGAAGCTGTCACTATCACGAACTACCCCACGATCTGGCATATAGGGTACAATTACAGATAAATACGATATAAGCACCACGCCTACACAATATCTATCATTTACTCATGGATCCGATGGATAAACGCTATACGATCCTAAGCATGTATATAAATCCAATCTAGCTAAGCTAAGTATATAACTATGATAAACTAAGAACAATATAATCTTGAATATAAACAAGTAGAGCAAAGTCATAAGCAATATATTGAAGTAGAACAAAGTCATATTCATAATATTGAAGAACAAAGATGAACAATTAGAAGAACAATTAGAGAATTACCAAGAATCCTCTTGACAGATCCGGAAACCAATCGAAGATTGACTCCTTCTAGTTCTAATCCTATGTAGCTATGCTAATCTAGATGTCTAATTGATGTGGTGGCTCTAGGCTTGATCAGAGGCTTCTTCTCCCTTGAGGAATAATGAATTAGGGTTGAGAGGCTCTCTCCTCCAGGGGCCAGGGGGTCTGGTTTTATAGTCCCTCCAAGTGAATATGGGCCATTGGATCAAACCGACATTGATTGAACGGTTATCCTTGATCCTTTAGGTCGGTGGAGCTTGATCCCGAAAGAGAGTTCTGATTGGACTCTGAAGGGGGGCGGGCGCCCTGGTCTCCTGGGCGGGCGCCCTGGGCCAAGCCCCGTTTCGCCTCCGCTTCGTTCTCGTGGCTTCTGGAGTCTTCTAGATGTAAGATAATTGCGCGGCATGTTAATATCTCTATGTAATCCCGACGTGTGGGCCTTTCTTCCATATTTCCTGATAACCCCCTGCAGAAATAGACAAACACCAAAACTCGTGGAATTCTATCAGATAAAACCCTAAGTCTGGATGTTGATTTCATTTGGATCCTTTTCTTTGTTTATTTGATAATTAAATTTGATACTTAAGGACCGTCAACAAACTCCCCCAAGCTTACCTCTTGCTCGTGCCTGAGCAAGGATAATCTCAGCGATGGATCATAAGTTGTTGCAATACCTTTTAAAAATTGACGGTACACATTCTTTTAAATGAGGTCTCATCTCTGAGTTAGAGTAAACTATCAATACTTAAAACTTACTTACTTTACCTTTTACCATGGGACTTGTAACTGTCACTTCTGTCTTGAGTAGTTAAAAGTTAGAACGGTCTAGCCAAGTGCCATGTCTCTTATTCTTGATTAGCTATAGCTCTGGAGTTTTTGCAGATTTTCAAATAAAACTCAGAGATTCCTTGTATGACTCTCTCAGATCTCTCTTTTGTGGTATTTCTGGATCCTTACCAAGGCAGTGATGGTATATGCCTTCTCTCAAAATATGTGGTATTTATGGTATAAGGCATAGTGATATTGTCTTCTCTCTCACCCTACTCTAATATGTGGTATTTAATATCTGGAGCTCATAGGTGGGAGATAAAGTATACATACTTACAAGACATTTATTGCATAGTCAAACCATGGATCCAAAGAAACAAATCAATAAGTCAAATCAAGATGTGTATGTGTGGCGAATGAATGGTATATGGTGATGATAGTGATAACAATGGTGGAAGTCTAATTCTACTTTTGCTCTTTTGAGGGGATACATACCTTTCTTGCTCCTTGAAACTTTGTGAGGAGAATGAGATGCTCTTCTTTTTCTTTTCTCTCAGGCGGGTATCTTGTACCCCTAATTCTACTGTCGGACACTTGTCCATTTTACCTCTCGTCTTACTTTTTCTTTTCTTTCGAGGTTCCGGGCACTTGCCCCTTTTTATTTCCTCGTATCTCTCTTCTTCTTTTTTAGAGCACTCATCTTCTGAAATAATATAGCAAGTGGTAGTAACAAGATAACTTGAGCATTTATTTCACAGGGGAAAAACATAAATATTTTTGGCTACTCTCTCCCGGATTAGGAGTAGAATATTTTTGGGTGGTTCTGGAGATGGAAATGGGTGGATATATGTGGATGGTACTTCCGGAGTAGAAGCAGCATATGTGAGTGAACATGCAAGTGAATCTTGATTTAACCACATAACAAGCTCCTAAGGGTCTACACAGCTTGACCACACTCAATGCTCATAAGCAGTAAAAAGTAAATGTGTGGCTCAAAGTCTAGCAAGCATGTATATATGGTTGTGGTAGGAATTTAAACTCTCATCATACAGGAACTCATCATGTGTTATTTTAAAGATTTTCAAAGATAAAATTCTCCAGAATTTTAGCATTTCTATGAACAGATATACAGCAGCTCAACCTTCTCATATCATATCCGTTAACAACTTAGACTTAGACTTTAGATCAAGTTTTCTTCCCACAAGTTTAGGTTTAGAGCAAGCTTTAAATTATAACAGTTATGTCTAAACTTGAGAGAGAACTTCAAAATTTTAAAAATTAGGCAGAGCAACTATTCATCACATCCATGCTAGTGTTTTATTATTAAGGTCCAGTTTAGCATAGCCACTTTATTTATTTATTAAGCACACTAAGCAAAAGATATATATAAGCACAAAATCTTTATTTGGTTTTTCATAGTTATGTATTTTAATATAGTATAAGTATAAAGATAGATAGAAATACTTAGCGAGATAAATGGGGGTGCTCTCCCCCAAGCTGAATTTTGACGTAATTTCTCTGATGTAGCTAGCAGGTGGCAGAGGTGTATTTGGAAGTCAGCAGCATTCTGACAGCGATTAGAATGTCCTCCGTCTGCTAGTCTTCTTGATTCTTAAATTCTGTGGAGCTCAAATAGACAACAAAGCTTTGTGGAACTGATTAAGTGTTAGCATAAATATCTAGCCTGTATCATGTTGAGCCTCCTTAATAAATATTACTCCTTATTTTTTTTATTTTCGCTTTTATAAAGCAGAAAAAATATTTATTTTATTTTTATGCCACCACAGTGAATGTACTTATGGGTTTTATGCCACTCATATACTCACATGGGGTTTACTATTTTTTAACATTTTTATTTTCTTTTTAGGATAGTATGAACATAATTAACTAAGTAAACTATTTTAAATATTTGAAAGGAAAAAGGATAACTACCAAGTTTACCTCTTGGCAAGGCGTTCGGTGTTTTTAAGTCCTCCGAACGGGACTCTCCGTTTTCTCAGTTGTCCCGGGGTTCGTTGGGTGCGTAGTCGGTGCTTCCGGCAGCGCCTCTTCTTCATGTATAGTTATCTTCTCTCTCCACACCTGACTTGGTGCTATAGTTTCCTCTGGATAATTCTGTTTAAACTGTATGTCTTCTGACCTTATCACTTCTCCTTCGTAGTCTGCCCATCCGTCCTTGATGATTTGCCTCCTCTGGTTGCGGTTGCGTCGCTTTCTGACCTGCTTAGAGTCTGCAACGATATAGTTAGGGTCAGTAAAATAGCGGCATACCTTCTCTGAGGGGAAGTGCATATGGACTTCTCCAGTTCCAATGTAGATGATTGCTTTAACGGTGCTGAGGAACGATCTTCCAAGAATGATGGGTGGATCGTATTCGTCTTCTCCCATGTCAATAACCTGAAAGTCTGTGTAGACAAAATGATCGTCTATTTTGACTGGGACATCAGTTACTGTTCCTTTAACCTCTCGAAATATCTGATCTGCCATCTGGAGCTGAATGTATATTGGTTTTAAGGGCATGGTTCCGAACAAGAGCCGATAGGTGACTGCGGCCATTATGTTGACGCCCGATCCTGTGTCGCAAGTCGTCTTGTAGAAGTTGTATCCATTTATGGAGCAATAGATGCTTGGCATTCTTGGGTCGTCCTTCTTGGTCAGAAACGGTGACTTAAGTTTATGATCTTGACCTCCTTGAACTGCAGTGACCATCTTAGCTGACTCGGTCCACACTTGCTTGTTCCTGTTCCTCCTGTTGGTCCTCTTCCTTGATTCACGTCTGGATTGCTCTGGAATTTGTGTAGTCTTGTTCTTGAAGGAAAACGTCTTCTTCCTCCCTTTGATGTAGAAACTGATCTTGGCAGCACTAGCGTAGATGACAGCTCCCGAGGTGTTTAAAAATGACCTCCCTAAGATGATGGGTGCCCTCTCATCATTACCGGTCTCTATCACCACGAAGTCTGTTGGGGCGTACAAGGTACCAACTCGGACACAAAGGTTCCTCAATATTCCTTTTGGAAAACCTAACGTCTGATCTGCAAACTGCAAACACATGGTTGTTTCTAATAAAGGATATGTAAAGAATTTTTCATAGAGTACCCTGGGCATAATGTTGACACTAGAGCCAAAGTCGCAGAGTGCTTCTGGGAAGTCCACCATGCCGATAGAGATCGGGATGACGGGGCGTCCTGGATCGCCTCTCTTGACCGGTAGAAGGTCAGTAGTAACTTCAGTGACGGGGTTACTCCAGTTATTACCTGCATCAAACATGTCTACAAGATTTACAGATTCTAATCCTTTCGGTTGTGATGGTATACTGGGGTTAGTAGCAGGAACAACAGCAACTATTTGATTTAAGTGAGATTCAATCATTTTATTAAAGCTAATTTGATTCTTGATGGCAGTAGAAAAATTATCCATTCTATTATTTATATTTTCTAGCATTTTATCATTAGATGCCAATTTCTTAGATAGATTATCCATTAGCTTTCCTTGATTAGACACTAACTCTCTCAGAGGTGGAAAATTATTATTATTATTGTAAGAATTGTTACCTTGATAATTACCTGAGTAGTTAGGCCTCAGTTGATTCCAACCTTGATTTTGTTGAGGACGGTTGTAGTAGTAGTTGTTGTTGTTGTTGATGTAGTTCACATCCTCAAGCATCTCAGGACAGTGATTGCCTGAGTGTCCAGTGTCTCCACACTCCTCACAAGTCATGTGAGAGCCGTAGATGTACATAACTTCTTTCTTATCTCCACCTCTATCTTCGAGCTTCTTCATGAGCAGGTCTAGCTTTGCAGACAGCATGTCTATCTCCTTGAGCTGATGCATACCTCCACCTCTCTTGCGTGTCTGGGTCCTCTCTTCATTCCAGCCTTGGTTGGACGCCATCTTCTCCACAAGAGTTGTGGCTTGTGATATGGTGAGTGATAAGAATGCTCCTCTAGCTGCAGCATCCATGGTCTCTCGGGCACTGTTACCGAGCCCATGATAAAATGTCTGCATTAGTAGCCAGCTCTCCATTCCATGATGGGGACATTCTAGGATGTAGTCTTGGAAGCGCTCCCATGCTTCTGGAACAGATTCATCATGTTGTTGCTGAAAACTTGTAATCTTCCCACGGAGAGCATTGGTCTTGCCCCTGGGAAAGAACTTAGCCAGGAAGTTCGTGGAGCAGAGTGCCCACGTAGTATTCTCCTCCTTTGTAGCGTAGAACCACTGCTTCACTCTCCCTTACAGTGAGAATGGGAAGAGGCGAAGTAGTATAGCATCTCTGGGGACTCCTCATATGGTGAATGTGCTGCAAATCTCTAGGAAGTGTTGGAGATGAGCACTAGCATCTTCGTGTGCCTTCCCACAGAACTGGTTGGATTGCACCATGTTGATAAGTCCAGGCTTGAGCTCAAAGTTGCCGTCGATATCTGTAGCAGGTCCAGTATGGATGTTGTCCGTAGTGGGAGCTGAGAACTCACAGATTGATTTGTTCGCCATGGCTTCGAACTCTGAAGACAAGTTCCAGTGATCTTCTTGATTGGATGAAGCTTCTTGCTGAAGTGTTGATGATCTCTTCTTGAGCTTGGCTCTTGTTTATCTGAATAACACTTCAGGATTGTCAACAAAATTTCCTGGAACATGTCTTCTATTCATACATTACCCTGCATAAGATAAAATAGAAAAATATCGGGGTAAAATTGTATGAGAGAATTGATAAGCTCAATCAGATTAGTGATGCAAATGATAACTCCAAATTCTATATCCATTCCTGATTAGTAAGCAACCTTCCCCGGCAACGGCACCAAAAATGCTTGTTGGGTATTCTTAACGTCATTACCAAAAGTAGACTTAGTTTTCTAATTCTGATAACGGCGCCAAAAATGCCAAACCTATCCCTCATACCACTTAAGCCAAGTTGTCATCCCCAGCATGACATGAGAGACGCGGTATTGAAATATGTAATTGCTCATCTAAATAAATAATAAATGGGATCTGCAAGCGCACAGATTAATACCGATGTAGCATTTTAACCGGGAAGTACCGTTATTTATATTTTTACCACTGGGAAGGGATTAGTAACCATCAATGTTGATTATAGAATGGAATATGAGATTGAGTATCTATCATTGCATGTATAATTGAGAACATTTATCTAACTCTTTCATACAGCGATAAGTGTCACATAAAAGATATATGAAGTAATGAATAGTGACAAAGATAATTAATCTGATCAGCATAACTTAACCACATATAAATATGATAAGCACCTCAATTAGATATTCTAGCAAGTCATTAGCATGGTATTAGGACGAACTACAAGAATATTTCCTAAGTTATTCTTAACTATACAGTCTAGCATTATCATAGTTAGTGCAAGCATACTTAGCAATCATTGCGAGACAGGACTACGCCCATGCATAGTGATATTAGCAAGGAAAATGAGAAACATCGTAATCACTCCCCTGTAATAATGTTGCTCTGCCAGCCCAATACATGAGAGGGGGACTATATAAGAATCAATGAAGCTGTCACTATCACGAACTACCCCACGATCTGGCATATAGGGTACAATCACAGATAAATACGATATAAGCACCACGCCTACACAATATCTATCATTTACCCATGGATCTGATGGATAAACGTTATACGATCCTAAGCATGTATATAAATTCAATCTAACTAAGCCAAGTATATAACTATGATAAACTAAGAACAATATAATCTTGAATATAAACAAGTAGAGCAAAGTCATAAGCAATATATTGAAGTAGAACAAAGTCATATTCATAATATTGAAGAACAAAGATGAACAATTAGAAGAACAATTAGAGAATTACCAAGAATCCTCTTGACAAATCCAGAAACCAATCGAAGATTGACTCCTTCTTGTTCTAATCCTATGTAGCTATGCTAATCTAGATGTCTAATTGATGTGGTGGCTCTAGGCATGATCAGAGGCTTCTTCTCCCTTGAGGAATAATGAATTAGGGTTGAGAGGCTCTCTCCTCTAGGGGCCAGGGGGTCTGGTTTTATAGTCCCTCCAAGTGAATATGGGCCGTTGGATCAAACCGACAATGATTGAACGGTTATCCTTGATCCTTTAGGTCGGTGGAGCTTGATCCCGAAAGAGAGTTCTGATTGGACTCTGAAGGGGGGCGGGCGCCCTGGTCTCCTAGGCGGACGCCCTGGGCCAGGCCCCGTTTCGCCTCCGCTTCGTTCTCGTGGCTTCTGGATTCTTCTAGATGTAAGATAATTGCGCGGCACGTTAATATCTCTATGTAATCCCGACGTGTGGGCCTTTCTTCCATATTTCCTGATAACCCCCTGCAGAAATAGACAAACACCAAAACTCGTGGAATTCTGTCAGATAAAATCCTAAGTTTGGATGTTGATTTCATTTGGATCCTTTTCTTTGTTTATTTGATAATTAAATTTGATACTTAAGGACCGTCAACACCATGCTAAGACTTGCGTGGCAAATTATGTACTTGCCACGTCATGTCGTTCGTTGCAAATTATGTACTCGCCACGATACGACTTTCGGGGAAAATTATGTACTTGCCACGTTATGGCGTTCGTGGCAAATTATGTACTTGCCACGGCGTCGCGGTCGCATGGCAAGTACACTATACGCAACAAAACTGTAACGTAGCAAAACTATCATATTGCTACGCTAATGATCGTTGCATGTACGACCTGTTGCTACCACGAAACCCATGGCAAGTGCTCCAATTGCCACGCCCGTGAACGTTGCGTCAAAATCCTATTGCCATGCTTGGCAACGAAATTGTAACGTTGCAAAACTATCATATTGATATGCTAATGATCGTTGCATGTACGACCTGTTGCTACCACGAAACCCATGGCAAGTGCTCCAATTGCCACGCCCGTGAACGTTGCGTCAAAATCCTATTGTCATGCTTGGCAACGGATTGCAATGGTTGCAACAATCCTAAGCACTTGCAACGTCAAACTAGATATTGTGGCAATACCTTATTGCCACGTGACATCTTGCAACCCTTGGCAACGAACGAGATTTCGTGGCCCAAACTACTGCTTGCAACAAAATTGGGCATATCGCAACGGTTTTTGGTCGTTGCATAAGGGGTAGAATTTAGTAGTGAGGGCCGGTACTACCGGCTCACCCTGGCAGAGAAGAAAATTCCTAGTTGTTCGTGCGTGCAAGTGTGTCTCTCAAGCGCAAAAGCTAAGATGACCTGAGCACCCTTGTCCTCATCTTACCAACTCAATTTGCATCCCTCTTGATAGTGCGGTGTTTCCTATAAATCAACCAAGAAATAAAACTAGGTAGCTTCTTGAGTTGAAACGTCGCTTAGACAAGGAAAAATTTTGGGGTGCTGTGATTCACCAAATGTGTTTGTTTGATTCCATCAATGAACTAGCAACTGTAGATTACACTTGATAAACATGTTAGTTCCTAATTTGATTGTCATCAATTATCAAAACCCACATCGGGGCCGAATGCACTTACAAACTCCACTTTTTTGGTAATTGATGACAACCAACTTAGGCTTATAAAAGATTGAAAGAATTAAAGCTTTTGAATTCCAAAAATCAGGTTTAGCTCCCCCTTAATGTATGCATTGGATTTGGAATTTCAAATCTTGATTAACATCAAGATAGCATACATTAAGATCAAGCTCCCCTTAAATTTTGCAATTCGTGGGGTGCCTAAAAGAGTGTGTGAGCAACAAGAAATAAACCATGATGCGTGTGACAGGATATATCACAAAGAGTAAAAGAAGAATTTGAATGGTTATGCAAGAACTAAAGGGCTCACAATAACCATTCAAAAACAACATTGCATCAACAAAGGTCCAAATAAGCTAAAACAAGCAAGATATAATAATGAAATAAGAGTGTTTAGCTTACAATCAACCATCACACATAATTAGTTCTTGTTCACCACACATAGTTCACCACACAGAAAGGTTTAAAAGGACCAACAACTAACTTATTACAGCAAAGATAAGCCTAACACTCCCCCTTTGGCAGCAAGTGCCAAAAAGGGTAGGCTGCGAGAAGAAGCTAGGTAGACTACTCGTCATCATCATCAAGGTCGTCGTCGTCGTCGTAGTCGATCAAGGTACGCAGCGGCCCCTTACCATGAGGATCAGCGGAGGTAGACTGCTCGTGAGGGGGTGCAGCGGAAGCAGAGGCCCTAGTCACATCATCTGCGGGACCAAAGATGTCCTGAAACGCAAAGCCGGCCTCGGTGTCCTCCATGGAGAAACCAGCAGGGATCCCACCACCATAAGATGGATCAAAAGCAGAGGGTGGAGGAGGATCCTGCTGCTCCTCATCCTCATCAACAGAAGTCTTGTGCATGTTGTCATATTCATCATAGGGGTCCTGGAACTCACGAAGAGGAGAGGACGGAGGAAGAGCTGCTTTCTCCTCAAGATGACGAAGACGCTTATCGGTCTTCTTCTGACAATAGCAAAAATAAGAGAAGAACCGCTACAGCGCATGACGGGTAGGGCTGCAGCGTCCACGACCGCTGTCCGTAGGAGGGACAGCTTCCTCTTGAGCATCATCAGCACCAACAGCAGGAACATCACCAGCGGGAGGAGCACCACCAGTAGGACTGAGAGGTGGAGCATGAGGAGCACCCAAGTGCTTGGCACGAACTGGAGCATGAACACAAGGGTGCGAGAACTGCACTCCAGTAACTTGCTCAATAATGTGCATGAGATAGGGAGCATAGGGCAAGTACTTGTCAGGATCAACAGACGCATCCACAATCTTGTTCCACATGAAATCTGAGACACCAAAGCGTCCACCATTAGCACCAAAGCGAGCCAATATCTTAGGAGCATCAAGACGGAGGTGAATAGAATCTCCAAACTTGGGGTCAATGGTGTAACGAATCAAGTTGTTCAGCACATAGAAGAACGGCTTCAACTGAGTGGTCTTGAAATCCGAATGAGCTCTAGGCTTGTACATTTCAGCAGCATCAAGATCAGTCTCAGAAATCCCCTCAGCAAAGATGTTAGACAGCCGGGGTGCATCACGATCCGCATGATCAAAACCAAGCAAGCGAGAGAAGGTGATAAAGTCAAGGTGATAATGAACACCTTGAGTCATCCAATGCAGCACCCTAGAAGCTTGATCCACCCACAAGGTTGCCCAAAACTGAAAGATGATTTCTTCATTCCAATTCTTCTCAAAGGTCATAAGGGGAAGGATGTGCCATTCGTCAAGCTTGTGAATTAAAGCAGTGACCGCAGGATGATTGAATTCTTGCAGGGACTTGAGGACCACATACTTGTGCTGAAAAAGTGGACCATTCTTGGTGACTTTAGTGGCCTTGTAGAGGGCGGACTCATAGAAATCATTGTGAAACTGTGACCAAAACCGCTCCTCAACTCCCTCAAACTTGACAAACTTGTATGGGTTCTCGCTGTGCTGATTCCTTAAGTCCACAAGGCGCTTCTTGTAATCAATGCCAAGCTGGGGTTGGGTCATAGAGGGAATAGAGGGCCTCCTGACATGGGCATTGAATTGAGGATGCCAGGAGAGGGTCCAATGAGCACCAACCTCACTGAGATGCAGGGGTGATCAACGAAGGACATTGGGGTCCATGGCCCGTCCTTCCTCTTGCACAGGATCAGGAACGGTTTGACTGCGAACTCGCTCACGGTGAGAGAGAGGCAGACACGGGACAGTGTGGGTGTGAAGAGGGGCAGGAATGCCCTCATCACCGGTAGAAGCACCAGCCACACCCTGACCACGGGAAGGAGTCCCACGGCCACGCACTGCCCGTTCCGCAGACCGACTGCCGACATCACTGGATCTAGGGCGAGCACCACGGGGAGGGTTCTTGCGCTTCATGGATTCCATGCTGCAACACCACAAAGAGGGGCAGCAAAATTGATTACGAGAACGCAAAAGAATGCAGCAACGGATCGATCAAGGCGATGGGAGGAACTGCCTTGCTCACAAGGGCCAGTACCACCGGCGGCACCGAGGAGCATGAAAATCGCCTCCTATCGACCGAATCGACCACGGGAAAAGTGCATAAAGCATTCTAGAACCAAGAATACACTAAGGGAAGGGAAAGGAGTATGAGGAAACGGTCTAAAAGAAGGTACATTGAGAGATCGGGCGAGTTCAACGTGTACCTTGCGTCACTGAGAAGAAGGGCCAAATCCACGCAATCCCAAAGGACTTGGAGTCCACAGAGACTCCCCGCGAGTCCTCCATGGCCGAGGCTAAGACCCCCTTGAAGGTTGAGCGAAAAGGCCGGAGGAAACGGTACATCGGGGAAGGGAGCCGCCGCCGCCGCCGCGAGAAGAGGAAAGAAGAAGGGGTCGGGCGGGTGGGGAAGAGAAAAGGCAGATAAAGAAATTGTGGGTGGCTTAAATACCGCAGTAAAAAGTACTACCAGTACTACCGGCCAAGGAGCCAGTACCACCGGTGAGCCAAAGAGAGGGGAGCTGAGTTTTGCGGGATTTTGGCCTACCGGTGCTACCGGGCTTCGGCCGGTACCACCGGCTGGATCCGGTACCACTGGGGCAAGGCGCCGGTACCACCGGCAAGACAGGGAACAGCGCAGAAGTGAACTCAGTGTGGCAAACTTAGAACCAAATCAAACATGGCTAGATTTCATCAAGTCATTACAAAACAATGGTCATGCTTGAGGTGTGAAAAATAGATTTTGAAATAACACTCAATTTTTCATAAAGTTTTGACCTTTCTAATCAATCAAGTATGTGCAAGACATCAAGCCATGTTACGAGAATCAACAATATTTAGTTCACGCCTCAAAGCACAAAACCTTGACTCATCTAGAGGTTTAGTGAAGATATCGGCTAACTGAAATTCGGTTCTCACATGTTGTACAACGATAT
Source organism: Sorghum bicolor (assembly GCF_000003195.3). NCBI lineage: Eukaryota > Viridiplantae > Streptophyta > Magnoliopsida > Poales > Poaceae > Sorghum > Sorghum bicolor. The sequence goes on from NC_012871.2 coordinate 20,647,631, forward strand.
CTCCTTTGGATTGGTGGTCTCTCAGGAAGTGATGGCGAATGTCTATGTGCTTTGTTCTAGAGTGGTTTACAGGGTTATCAGCTAGCTTGATTGCCCCCTCGTTGTCACATAAGAGGGGAATCTTGCTTTGCTCACAACCAAAGTCTCTCAAGGTTTGCTTCATCCAAAGCAGTTGGGCACAGCAGGCACCGACCGCCACGTACTCGGCTTCAGCGGTGGAAAGGGCAATGGAATTTTGTTTCTTAGAACTCCACGACACCAAGGACCTACCAAGAAATTGGCAAGTCCCTAATGTACTCTTTCACTCTACCCTACAACCGGCATAGTCCGAATCGAAATATCCAAGTAGAGTGAAAGTAGAGCCCTTTATGTACCATAAGCCAAGATTAGGAGTGAACACAAGATACCGAAAGATTCTCTTAATAGCCATGAGATGGCATTCTTTCGGATTAGCTTGAAATCTTGCACACATGCACACACTAAGCATAATATCAGGCCTAGATGCACAAAGGTAAAGCAAAGATCCAATCATGGAGCGATATACCTTGATCAATGGCCTTGCCGTCTCCATCAAGGTCAAGGTGTCCAGTTGTTGGCATTGGTGTCTTTATGGGTTTGGCCTTGTCCATGTCAAACTTCCTTAGCATGTCGGTGGTGTACTTGGTTTGACTTATGAACGTGTCGTCCTTGAGTTGCTTATTTTGAAATCCAAGGAAGTACGTCAACTCCCCCATCATGGACGTCTCGAACCTTTTGGTCATGATCCTACTAAATTTTACACTGAAGTCCGCATTAGTACTACCAAATATAATGTCATCGACATATATTTGGCATATAAAAATATCATTATTGACTTTGCGAGTAAATAAAGTGGGATCGGCTTTTCCAATCTCAAACCCTTGTTTGAGTAGGAAATCCTTGAGACAATCATACCAAGCTCTAGGGGCTTGCTTAAGCCCATAGAGTGCCTTGTCAAGCTTGTAGACATGATCGGGATGATGTGGATCTTTAAAACCCGGCGGTTGCTCCACATACACGGTTTCGGAGAGGGGGCCATTGAGGAATGCACTTTTCACATCCATTTGAAACAACTTGAAATCATGGTGAGCAGCAAAGGCAAGTAATATGCGAATAGATTCAAGCCTAGCTACAGGTGCATAAGTCTCCCCAAAATCCAAACCTTCAATTTTAGTGAAACCTTTGGCAACCAACCGAGCCTTGTTTCTAGTGACCACGCCATACTCATCTTCTTTGTTGCGGAAGACCCATTTGGTTCCTATCACGTTTTGCTTGGGTCTTTCCACCAAGGACCAGACTTCATTCCTAGTGAAGTTGTTCAACTCCTCTTGCATAGCCATCACCCAATCTGGATCCTTCAAGGCATCTTCCACCCTATTTGGCAACATAGAGGAGACAAAAGAGTAATGTTCACAAAAACCAACTAAACGAGAGCGCGTTGTTACCCCTCTTTGTATGTCTCCCAAAATGCTGTCAACAGGATGATCCCGTTGGATGGAGTGATGAACTCTTGGGTGAGGCACTGCTGTTCTTGTTTGAATAGGGCCATCATCTTCATCTTCATGGTCTTGGTTGGTTGGAGAATCTAGATCTTGAATGTTTTGATCTCCATCTTGGTTTGGTTCTTATGCTTGAGGTGGATCTTGTCCAACTTGTTCTCTTGAGTCATGACCTCTTCTTGATGTGGAAGTATCATCATGGGCATTGGTTGACCCATGATGCAAGTTTGGGTCACGAGAAATTTGCATGTGTGCATCATCTTCTTCTTCTTCAATGGGTTTCACTTCACCGGTAGCAAGCTTTTTGATTACTTGGCGAGATGGCTCTTCTTTACCTAGAATTTCAGCATTGACTTGCTCCTTTTGAGAGCCGTCGCTTTCATCAAAAGTCACGTCTACCGCTATTTCAATTTGACCGGTGGTCTCATTGAAAACACGATAGCCGTGTTGATTAGTAGCATAACCAAGTAAGAACGCTTCATCAACCTTTGGTGAGAACTTAGAGCTTTTGGATCTTTTATTAAGTATGAAACACTTGCATCCAAAAACTCTAAAGTAATCCACCTTAGGCTTTTTACTGGTTAGAAGCTCGTAGGTGGTTTTCTTCCTCAACTTGTGGAGGTATAAGCGGTTGATGGCGTGACATGCCGTGTTAACGGCTTCGGCCCAATAGTCCTTTTCGGAAATCTTGTATTCATCCAACATTGCTCTTGTGGCTTCAATGAGTGTTCGGTTCTTCCTTTCCACCACACCGTTTTGTTGTGGAGTATATGCAACCGAGAACTCATGCTTGATGCCTTCTTCATCAAGGTATGCTTCAATGTTGGTGTTTCTAAATTTGGTCCCGTTGTTGCTTCTCACTTTCTTGATCTTCAATTCAAACCCATTTTGAGCCCTTCTTGCAAACTTCTTGAAGATCCCTTGGGTCTCACTCTTGTCCTTCAAAAAGAATACCCAAGTGAAGCGAGAAAAGTCATCAACAATTACAAAACCATATTTGTTACCTCCAATGCTTATGTAAGCATTGGGTCCGAACAAGTCCATGTGAAGTAGCTCAAGTGGTCTTGATGTAGTCACAATGTTCTTCGCGGGATGCTTGGCTCCAACTTGCTTTCCCGCTTGACATGCACTGCAAATTCTATCTTTCTCAAAAGAAACATTCGTTAGTCCAAGGATGTGTTCACCTCTTTGAAGATCGGCCAAGTTCCTCATCCCAACATGGGCTAGACGGCGATGCCACAACCAGCCCATGCTAGATTTTGCCACTAAACAAGTCTCGGACCCCACTCCACTAGCTGCGAAATCAACTAGATAGAGCTTGCCCTTTAGTTGACCCGTAAAAACAATAGAGGAATCCGACCTTCTAGAGACTTTCACACCCTTATCCGTAAAGAGACAATTGTAACCCTTCTCACAAAGTTGTGAGACGGATAACAAATTGTATCCCAACGAATCCACAAGCAAAACATTTGAAATGGAATTATCATTTGAAATTGCAATTTTACCTAAACCAAGGTTATCTCCTTTACTATTGTCACCAAAGACAATCCTTTCACTTGTGATTTGACTTGGTTGAAAGGAGGTGAACATGTTCTTCTCTCCGGTCATGTGTGTTGACGGTCCTTAAGTATCAAATTTAATTATCAAATAAATAAAGAAAAGGATCCAAATGAAATCAACATCTAGACTTAGGGTTTTATCTGACAGAATTCCACGAGTTTTGGTGTTTGTCTATTTCTGCAGGGGGTTATCAGGAAATACGGAAGAAAGGCCCACACGTCGGGATTACATAGAGATATTAACGTGCCGCGCAATTATCCTACATCTAGAAGACTCCAGAAGCCACGAGACCGAAGCGGAGGCGAAACGGGGCCAGAGGCAGGGCGCCCGCCCTCCTGCCCTAGGCGCCCGCCCCCTCCCTGAGTCCAATTAGGACTCTGCTTCGTGGGAGATCTCCACCGACCTAAAGGATGAATCTAAACCATACAATCTATGTCGGTTTGATCCAACGGCCCATATTCACTTGAAGGGACTATAAAACCAGACCCCCTGGCCCCTGGAGGAGAGAGCCTCTCAACCCTAATTCATTGTTCTTCAAGGGAGAAGAAGCCTCTGATCAAGATTAGAGCCACCACATCAATTAGATATCTAGATTAGCATAGCTACATAGGATTAGAACTAGAAGGAGTCAATCTTCGATTGGTTTCCGGATCTGTCAAGAGGATTCTTGGTAATTCTCTAATTGTGCTTCTAATTGTTCTTCTAATTATCTTTGTTCTTCAATATTATGAATATGACTTTGTTCTACTTCAAAATATATTGCTTATGACTTTGCTCTACTTGCTTATATTCAAGATTATATTGTTCTTAGTTTATCATAGTTATGTACTTGGCTTAGTTAGATTGGATTTATATACATGCTTAGGATCGTATAGCGTTTATCCATCGGATCCATGGGTAAATGATAGATATTGTGTAGGCGTGGTGCTTATACCGTATTTATCTGCGATTGTACCCAATATGCCAGATCGTGGGGTAGTTCGTGATAGTGACAGCTTCATTGATTCTTATATAGTCCCCCTCTCGTGTATTGGGCTGGCAGAGCAATATTATTACAGGGGAGTGATTGCTATGTTTCTCATTTACCTTGCTAATATCACTATGCATGGGCGTAGTCTTGTCTCACAATGATTGCTAAGTATGCTTGCACTAACTATGATATGCTAGACTATATAGTTGAGAATAACTTAGGGAATATTCTTGTAGTTTGTTCTAATACCATGCTAATGACTTTCTAGAGTATCTAATTGAGGTGCTTATCATATTTATATGTGGTTGATCAGATTAATTATCTTTATCACTATTTATTATTTCATATATCTTTTATGTGACACTTATCCTTGTATCAAGAGTTAGATAAATGTTCTCAATTATACGTGCAATGATAGATGCTCAATCTCATATTCTATTCTGTAATCAATATTGATGATTGTTAATCCCTTCCTAGTGGTAAAAATATAAATAACGATACCTGGAATACTTCCCGGTTAAAATGCTACATCTGTATTAATCTATGCGCTTGCAGATCCCATTCATTATTTATTTAAAAGAGCAATTGCATATTTCAATACCGCGTCTCTCATGTCATGCTGGGGATGACAACTTGGCTTAAGTGGTGTGTGTGGGGGGATAGACCCCTATACCCTTACGGCTAGACTTGGGCCAGGAGGCTTGGCCCATTACGAGACGAGTTCAAGGCTTGATCCGACAGCCTGGAGTTTCGCGCAAGGAAGCGAGATGTGGAGATCAAGCAGGATTCTAGTCGGTTAGAATAGGAATTGATATCGAACTATCTATGACAATTGTAACCGACTAGGATTAGTTTCCAGATCTGTAACCCTGCCCTTCAGACTATATAAGGAGAGGCAAGGGACCCCCTAGGATATCATATTCTCTCAACACAAATCAATACAACCAGACGCAGGACGTAGGTATTACGCCAACTCGGCGGCCGAACCTGGATAAAAAGCTTGTCCGTGTCTTGCGTCACCATCGAGTTCGTAGTTTGCGCACCATCTACCGATAAACTACTACCGTGGGTATACCCCAAGGTAGACTGCCGACCAGCTTTCGTCGACAGTGGCGCGCCAGGTAGGGGGTGTGCGTGCAACTTTTCCGGCGAACAAGATGGTCACGATCCCAGCTTCCGCGACCGTGCCTGAAGGCCTCACGTTCACCGTTGGCCAGATCACGTGGACGACGTGCAGCGGCGGCCTCACGACCACGGTTTCGAAAGAGACCCAGATCCAATCTGAGATCACGCCGTCTCCGACCACACACGTGGCGGCACCGAGCGCCCGACCACCGTTCCCGCTCTACAAGGGAAAGAAGATCGACAGCTCGGACCTTCTCCAAGCGCTTGATCGCGCTGACTCCAAGCTACTCGAAGTTTCCCAACTAATAGACAGAGTTCTGCATCGGCCCGACCAAGCTGCTCCAGCGGATTTTTTCAAATCCCGCCGGCCAACTCGTGTCGCCACACACGAACGGCTGGGAACGTCTCTGACGATAACCTCAACCCCCTCAGGACGATCCGTCGAGCTCAAGAAGGAAGATTATCCTTGCGGCCTGAACAACTCGGCCTCTGTTTACTCACAGCACACCCAATCCGTTTTTAGCAAGGCGGGTTGGTCGCCGACAAGGAACGATCGTCACTACGTCAACATGGTGACAATCCGAGAACTACGGGACGGCCAGGTTTCCAGCACCAACTCAAGCACCGGTTCCGTCCCCACCGAGGTTATAAACACCGAAGACGAGGACTACGACCTGGATTTTCCTTCACACCCTCCGGGTTTCAACCGATTCCCGATATTTCCCCCCCGGCGAGGGGATATTGTGTTCAATGTCAGCGCCGACGAACCGGTCGTTGATGGAGAAACAGATGACCAGAGGCAACTCCGCGAACAACGCAACGCCGATCGCGCCCGACGACGCGCAGACGAGCAACAACAAATGGCACCAAATAATCTCAACGATGCATTTGACATGGTCGGGGACCAGCCAGTATACAAAACGCCAAGCGCCAACGTGGCTGTCGCCATGGCTAACCTAGATCGGCTTCCTGATACCCCCGAGTGCCAGGGAGTCCGGACCAGCATCCGAGCACACCTGATCGCTGCAATGGGACAGACAGCCACTCTGCTCAAGAGAGTCCAGGACGTCTCTTATACGGAAGCCGCCTCCGACCAGACTAATCGTAGCCGGGCCTCACCGTCTCCCAGCAGGCGTCACCGCAGCCGCTCCCCCGACAACCGTCGAGGGGACTCACGGCGCGACGATGGTGGTCGGGACGCCGACGGTCGCCGCAAGCAGAACCGCGTACGCGGCCAAGAAGTAAACCAGCACAGGGATCTCCGCCACAACATCCCTCCCAAAGATGCCCGGGACCGCATCAACAGGCGCGCCGCAGAGAGAGCAGTCCACGAAAACCTACGCCGCATCGAGTACGATGCAACGCACGGTCCTCCGGGCCTAAGACAGTTCTCCTCACACCTCCGCCAGGTCGTGTGGCCCCACAATTTCAAGCTCGAAAAACTTAAAAAATACAACGGCAAGGAAAATCCAGAGAACTGGATCACCCTCTATGAAATCGCCGTCCGATCAGCGGCAGGGGATGAGCACGTCATGGCTAACTACTTCCCCGTAGTCCTCGACCAGGCTGGTCATCAGTGGCTGCTCGGCTTGCCCGAGGACTCCTTCGACTCTTGGGAAGAGCTACGCCAGGCTTTCATCGACAACTTCATCGCCACATGCGAGCAGCCTGGAAACAAGTATGACCTTGAAAGGATAAGGGACAGGAAGAACGAACCTCTGCGCGATTACATCCGACGATTCTCGGATATGCGCCTCAAAATCCCGAAGATTTCCTACGACGAGGCCATCTCAGCCTTCATCAAGGGCCTGCGTTTCCACGAAGCGCTGAGGAACAAGCTATTGCGTAAGCGTCCAACAATGGTAGCAGAGCTCCTCGCCACGACCAAAAATTACGCCGATGCCGATGACGCAGAAAAACTAATCCGAGACGATGCGAGAGGTCCCGACCAGCCTCCCCGGCGAGATGACAGTCGTGGTCGCTACGACAGCAGAAACCACCGCCGCTCCGACAACCGCGATCACCGAGAGGGTTGGGATCGGCGGCGCGACAACCGCGACGATTTCAGAGGAAAGCGCCCTCGCGACTACGACCACGAAGTAAACACGGTCAAGCGTCCCAATGGACGACGGGACTACCAAGAAGACTACAACAAAACGTTGAAGGGACCATGCCAACTGCACCCAAAGTCTAATCATACCATGGAAGAGTGCCGCGTCCTCCAAAGCATCTATACACGGCAGGCCGCCCAAGACGACTCCGCCAAGAAAAACAACTGTGGGGGTATAAACCCCTATACCCTTACGGCTAGACTTCAGCCAGGAAGCTTGGCCCACTACGAGACAAGTTCAAGGCTTGATCTGACAGCTCGGAGTTTCGCGCAAGGAAACAAGACGTGGAGATCAAGCAGGATTCTAGTCGGTTAGAATAGGAATTGATATCGAATTATCTATGGCAATTGTAACCGACTAGGATAAGTTTCCAGATCTGTAACCCTGCCCTCCAGACTATATAAGGAGGGGCAAGGGACCCCCCTAGGACATCATATTCTCTCAGCACAAATCAATACAACCAGACGCAGGACGTAGGTATTACGCCAACTCGGCGGCCGAACCTGGATAAAAAGCTTGTCCGTGTCTTGCGTCACCATCGAGTTCGTAGTTTGCGCACCGTCTACCGATAAACTACTACCGTGGGTATACCCCAAGGTAGACTGCCGACTAGCTTTCGTCGACAGTGGCGCGCCAGGTAGGGGGTGTGCGTGCAACTTTTCCGGCGAACAAGATGGTCACGATCCCAGCTTCCGCGACCGTGCCCGAAGGCCTCACGTTCACCGTCGGCCAGATCACGTGGACGACGTGCAGCGGCGGCTTCGCGACCACGGTTCCGAAAGAGATCCAGATCCAATCTGAGATCACGCCGTCTCCGACCACACGCATGACGGCACCAAGCTCGCGACCACCGTTCCCACTCTACAAGGGAAAGGAGATCGACTGCTCGGACCTCCTCCAAGCGCTCGATCGCGCTGACTCCAAGCTACTCGAAGTCTCCCAACTAATAGATGGAGTTCTGCGCCGGCCCGACCAAGCTGCTCGAGCGGATTTTTCGAAATCCCGCCGGCCAACTCGTGTCGCCACACACGAACGGCTGGGAACGTCCCTGACGATAACCTCAACCCCCTCAGGACGATCCGTCGAGCTCAAAAAGGAAGACTATCCTTGCGGCCTAAACAACTCGGCCTCTGTTTACTCACAGCATGTCCAATCCGTTTTCAGCAAGGCGGGCTGGTCGCCGACAAGGAACAATCGTCACCATGTCAAAATGGTGACAATCCGAGAGCTACGGGACGGCCAGGTTTCCAGCACCAACTCAAGCACCGGCTCCGTCCCCACCGAGGTTATAAACACCGAAGACGAGGGCTACGACCTGGATTTTCCTTCACACCCTCCGGGTTTCGACCGATTCCCGATATTCCCCCTCGGCGAGGGGATATTGTGTTCAATGTCAGCGCCGACGAACCGGCTGTTGACGGAGAAACAGATGACCAGAGGCAACTCCGCGAACAGCGTAACGCCGATCGCGCCCGACGGCGTGCGGACGAGCAACAACAGATGCCACCAAGTAACCTCAACGATGCCTTTGACATGGTCGGGGACCAGCCGGTCTACAAAACGCCAAGCGCCAACGTGGCTGTCGCCATGGCCAATCTGGATCGGCTTCCTGACACCCCCGAATGCCAGGGAGTCCGGACCAGCATCCGAGCACACCTGATCGCCGCAATGGGACAGACAGCCACTCTGCTCAAGAGAGTCCAGGACGTCTCTTATACGGAAGCCGCCTCCGACCAGACTAATCGTAGCCGGGCCTCACCCAGCAGGCGTCACCGTAGCCGCTCCCCCGACAACCGTCGAGGGGACTCACGGCGCGACGAAGGTGGTCGGGACGCCGATGGCCGCCGCCAGCAGAACCGCGTACGCGGCCAAGAAGAAGAAGATCAACACAGGGATCTCCGCCACAACATCCCTCCCAAAGATGCCCGGGACCGCATCAACAGGCGCGCCGCAGAGAGAGCAGTCCACGAAAACCTACGCCGCATCGAGTACGATGCGACCCACGGTCCTCCGGGCCTAAGGCAGTTCTCCTCACACCTCCGCCAGGTCGTGTGGCCCCGCAATTTCAAGCTCGAAAAACTTAAAAAATACGACGGCAAGGAAAATCCAGAGAACTGGATCACTCTCTATGAAATCGCCGTCCGATCAGCGGCAGGAGATGAGCACGTCATGGCTAACTACTTCCCCGTAGTCCTCGACCAGGCTGGTCATCAGTGGCTTCTCGGCTTGCCCGAGGACTCCTTCGACTCTTGGGAAGAGCTACGACAGGCTTTCATCGACAACTTCATCGCCACATGCGAGCAGCCCGGAAACAAGTATGACCTTGAAAGGATAAGAGACAGGAAGAATGAACCTCTGCGCGATTACATCCGACGATTCTCGGATATGCGCCTCAAAATCCCGAAGATTTCTCATGACGAGGCCATATCAGCCTTTATCAAGGGCTTGCGTTTCCATGAATCGCTGAGGAACAAGCTGTTGCGTAAGCGCCCATCAACGGTAGCAGAGCTCCTCGCCACGGCTAAAAATTACGCCGATGCTGATGACGCAGAAAAACTAATCCGAGACGACGCGAGAGGCCCCGACCAGCCTTCTCGGCGAGATGACGGTCGTGGTCGCTACGACAACAGAAATCACCGCCGCTCCGACAACCGCGATCACCGAGAGGGTTGGGATCGGCGGCGCGACAGCCGCGACGACTTCAGAGGAAAGCGCCCTCGTGAATACGACCACGAAGTAAATACGGTCAAACGTCCCAACGGACGACGGGACTACCAAGACGACTACAACAAAACGTTGAAGGGACCGTGCCAGCTACACCCAAAGTCTAACCATACCATGGAAGAGTGCCGCGTCCTCAAAAGTATCTATACACGGCGGGCCGCCCAAGAGGACTCCGCCAAGAAAAATAACAAACACGACGGGCACGACCACGAAGATGAGGATGAGGACCAAGACAGGGACCCCCGACACCAATACGTCAGCCCCACCGACGTGGTCCACTCCATTTTCGGGGGCAAGGTCTCCACTGAGTCCAAGCGAGAAAGAAAGCTGTTAAAGAGAGCCTGCCTCAACATAGACAGCACGGACGGGCTGATCGCAGATCCGAAATTTCCCGCGTGGTCCCACAGGGAGATCTCGTTCAGCAGGAAGGACCAGTGGGCCGCTATCCCAGAGCCGGGTCGTTTCCCACTGATTCTTGATCCCTGCATCAATAGCATCAGATTCGAGCGCGTGCTCGCGGACGGGGGAAGCTCCATCGACATCCTCTTCCGCAACAGCCTGCCCGCCCTCAAGATATCACCGGCACAACTAAAACCTTACGACGCCCAATTCTGGGGGGTTTTGCCAGGTCAAAGTTCGGTGCCCCTCGGACAGATAACATTGCCTGTCCAATTCGGCACACCCGATCACTTCCGGACGGAGTTCATCAACTTCGTAGTCGCGGATTTCGACGGGACCTACCACGCCATACTGGGCCGCCCATCGCTGACAAAGTTCATGGCAGTCCCGCACTACTCATACCTAGTCCTTAAGATGCCCACGGAGAAGGGTGTCCTAACCATCAGAGGCAACGTCTACACTGCGTACACCTGCGAAGAAGAAAGCTTCAAGATCACCGAGGCAATTGACCTCTCAATCCGCATGGCGGAAACAGCAAACCAAGCCGCACAGCTGCCTCCCGACCAGCTCCGATTACCTGAGCAGGAGACAGCCAGAAAGAATTCGAAATCCAAGGAGTACAAAGAAGTGCAGCTGGTCGAAGGCAACCCCGAGAAGACAGCCCTCATCGGGGCTAACCTGGATCCAAAATAGGAAGACGCGCTCGTCAGGTTTCTAAGGGACAACGTGAGCGTTTTCGCATGGAAACCCGCAGACATGCCCGGTGTCCCACGAAACCTGATCGAGCACTCCTTAAATGTCTCGAAGACCGCAAGACCAATCAAGCAAAAACTGCGACGGTTCGCTCGTGACAAAAAGGAGGCTATTAGGACAGAAATAACACGGCTTCTAGCAGCCGGATTCATAAAAGAAGTGTATCATCCCGATTGGCTCGCCAATCCGGTTCTTGTACGCAAAAAGAATAATGAATGGAGAATGTGCGTTGATTACACCGATCTCAACAAACACTGTCCTAAAGATCCTTTTGGTCTTCCTCGCATCGACGAGGTGGTCGACTCAACGGCCGGATGCGAACTCCTCTCCTTTCTAGATTGCTACTCTGGTTATCACCAGATCTCGTTAAAGGAAGAAGATCAGATCAAAACATCCTTCATCACACCCTTCGGCGCATACTGTTACACTACCATGTCTTTCGGACTTAAAAACGCCGGGGCCACTTATCAAAGGGCCATCCAGCAATGCCTCCACGACGAGATTCGCGATGACCTCGTCGAGGCCTATGTGGACGACGTGGTCGTAAAAACAAGGGACGCGAGCACCCTAATCGACAACTTAGACCGAACCTTCAAGGCACTCAATAGGTACAAGTGGAAGCTCAACCCCAAGAAATGCATTTTCGGCGTTCCTTCCGGTCTACTGCTCGGCAACGTCGTCAGTCGCGACGGCATATGACCAAACCCTTCAAAAGTCAAAGCCGTACTCGACATGCGACCACCGAAGAACGTCAAGGATATTCAGAAGCTAACCGGATGCATGGCCGCCCTCAGTCGTTTCATCTCAAGGCTGGGAGAAAAAGGCCTCCCTTTCTTCAAACTACTGAAAGCGTCAGAAAAATTCTCTTGGACAGAGGAAGCCGACGCTGCGTTCACTCAGCTTAAGACCTTCCTCACTTCACCGCCTGTCCTCACAGCGCCTCAGCCCAATGAAGACCTACTCCTTTACATTGCTGCAACCGACAGGGTTGTTTCCACGGCAATAGTGGTCGAGCGAGATGAACCAGGTCACGTCTTCAAGGTCCAGAGACCCGTTTACTTCATAAGCGAAGTTTTAAACGAATCCAAGGCCAGGTACCCACAAATACAGAAGCTTATATACGCCATCCTGATAACGTCAAGAAAGCTGAAGCACTACTTCGACGGCCATCGAGTCCTGGTGACAACCAGCTTTCCTCTCGGGGACATCCTGCGCAATAAAGACGTCAATGGCAGAATCGTGAAATGGGCAATGGAATTATGTCCATTTTCCCTAGAGTTCCAGAGTCGCACCACTGTCAAGTCTCAAGCCCTGGTCGATTTCATTGCCGAATGGACGGATCTCAACGAGCCTTCCGTTCCAGATGTCTCAGACCACTGGTCAATGTTCTTTGATGGGTCCTTGAACATCAACGGTGCAGGCGCTGGGATATTGTTCGTATCACCCAACAAGGACAAACTCCGTTACGTCCTTCGGATCCTTTTTCCGGCGTCAAACAATGTCGCCGAATACGAAGCATGCTTACATGGCATACGACTAGCCGTTGAACTGGGGGTCAAGCGCCTCTATGTCTACGGCGACTCCGCTTTGGTCATCAACCAGCTCAACAAGGAGTGGGACGCAACCCACGAGAAGATGGATCTCTACTGCAAAGAAATTCGCAAATGGGAAACTAACTTCTATGGCATAGAGTACATCCACGTGGTCCGGGATAAGAACCAAGCAGCAGATGCGTTGTCAAAGTTAGGCTCATCTCGGGCCCAAATCCCGCGGGGTATTTTCGTCCAGGACATCCATGAGCCGAGCGTAAGCTCCCCCTGGTCGACAAGCAACCCACCGAGGCAATGCTCATAGATGACGCCACTCCGACAACCGGTGGGCGTGACTGGCGTACCCCGTTCATCAAATACATATCAGACGGGACAGGCTTTCAGGACAAAACGGAGAACGAGCGCCTCATCCGACGATCAAAGAACTACATCCTGGTCGACGGAAAACTCATGCGGAAAAACGCAAGCTCCGAAGTACTGCTCAAGTGCATACCCCAAGATGATGGTATCAAGCTCTTGGAGGACATACACGCCGGATCCTGCGGCAACCACGCCGCATCTAGAACGCTGGTCGGAAAGGCTTTCCGAGCAGGTTTTTATTGGCCAACCGCGGTCGGCGACGCAGAAAAACTGGTTCGGCATTGCGAAGGATGTCAGTTTTTCGCTAAGAGGACCCACGTACCTGCCCATGAAATTCAAACCATCCCGTCATCTTGGCCCTTTGCTTGCTGGGGGCTCGACATGATCGGACCATTTAAACCAGCCCCGGGCAATTTCAAGTTTGTCTTCGTGTTAATCGACAAGTTCTCCAAGTGGATTGAATACATGCCCCTGGTCAAGGCAACCTCCGAGAAGGCTGTGGAGTTCCTCAATCAAATCATACACAGATTCGGCATCCCGAACAGCATAATCACCGACCTGGGCACTCAGTTTACTGGCACCACTTTTTGGGATTTCTGCGATGACAGAGGCATAGTCATAAAATATGTGTCAGTGGCACATCCACGTGCCAACGGTCAAGTTGAACGTGCTAACGGAATGATCGTTGACGCCCTAAAGAAAAGGTTGTACACCGAAAACGACAGAGCACCCGGTCGATGGATGAAAGAATTGCCGGCAGTGGTCTGGGGCCTCCGAACTCAGACCAGTCGAAACACAGGGGTGTCTCCCTACTTCATGGTGTACGGTGTAGAGGCGGTCTTGCCGTCTGACATACACTTCGGATCTCCTAGAATCGAGCACTTCGACCAGGCGACCGCCGACAACGCCAGAGAACTCGAAATCAATTGCATGGAGGAAAAGCGTTTAGTTTCGTGTCTCCGAACAGCAAAATATCTCGCAGCAGTCAGACGATACTACAACAGGAATGTCAAGGACCGTTCTTTCGTGGTCGGCGATCTGGTGCTTCGATGGAAAACAAGCCAGGAGGGAATGCACAAGCTATCCACTCCCTGGGAAGGACCCTTCGTGGTGACCGAGGTCACACGACCTACGTCCTACAGATTGGCATACCCAGACGGAACACGAGTGCCTAACTCTTGGCACATCGACAAACTGCGACGTTTCTATCCATAAAGTTTTAATGACTTTCTTTTGTAAGTATCTTATAATTTTTGATAATGAAATTCTCTATTTTTGGCCCATACCTTGTCACACACAGCAATCGGCAAAACTCCTGCAACGGATGCTCTTAGCGACAACCAAGACAAATACGGTGACACGTCACTCAGATATTCTTACAGCGCTCAACACAACAGTCATGACAAAAAGCAAACTTTATTACAAACTTTACATACAAAGTTTACAATAAATACCCTGACGGGCAGACACTAGTCTATTCCTACGGACTACTTTATTGGCCTAGCTGCTCGGGCTGATCACCCGCCTGGCCCTGCCGCCCGGACGAAGGGGTCGGGGCCACCGGCGCCTGGCTGGTCGAGACCGCAGGCGTCGACCGCCCATCTCCCGCAACGGACGCGCCCGACAACTCCCTGGCCGACCTATCTGAACTCGGCTGGTCTGGAGGAGTGGCCGTTCCGCACAGATTGATGTCGCCGATCACTGTCGACGACAAGTCCAGCAGACTACCCCGAAGTTCGTCCGCTTCCTGTGGGCCGACTTCCTTCGGGTACCCCTTCTCCAGCCTGCTCAAGTCGACCAGGGGGTAGTGGGCGCGCACCATGCTGAGGACGTGCGCGCCGGCAAACTCCCCGGCGTCCTTCACAAACTGCTGGAGCCAGTCCCACGCCCGTTGCGCCTTCTCGACCGGGGTCAACTGCGGCGCGCGGGGCTGGCTCTCCGGGAGCTCGGGACTGATCAGGTCTAGGACCGGGGACACTCCTTTCCAGATCCTGCAACAGTTGACCTTCCAGGAGTCCCGGTCCTTGATCAGATCATCCAGGTGCTTTTTGGTGTTCACCTTGAGCACTGCAAACGAAACAAAGCGTTACTTTCGGCATACCAGACAAAGAAAGGGGCAGGCAGCAACCAACAAGGCGGCACCCATTACCAGATAGCTCCCGGTCTTTTCGACCCAATTCCTCTTCTGCTCGCCGCCCGGACTCCAGCGCACCGGCGAGCTGTTGGCTGAGCTGCTCCTTCTCTTGTCGGAGGCTCGCCACCTCCTCCTCCAAGTCTGCGTGAATCCTAAACTGGTCAGCAAAGCAAACTATACAAGTACGCGAAGCTGCTCGGAGCGTGTGACTAACCTTCTTGCAGCCGGTACTGGTCGGCCAAACGACGAGCGAGGTCGAGACGACGCTCCTTTTCGGCACTCATCTCGACCACCTTCTCCCCGACCTCCGCCCGCAACCGGTCTACCTCCGCGGCAAGGGCCTTGTTCTCGGCCATGACGCCTTCTATCTGGTCAAAGCACCGTTTCCGGTACTTCGCCGTTTTCATTACGTCCTACAAAGCAAGCATATAACGACCATGCAAGACAAGGCAAAAGAATGCGCAGCAGTACAAAAAGCCGCTTACCTTGACTTCGTCGATGAGGCGCTTGGCCGCGCGCTCCACCCTGGCGGCCTCTTCGGTCTCGGCGAGCTCCTCATGCCCGATAAAGTGATCCCCGCGTTGGCGCCACACATACACGTGTTGGCGGCCATCACGGGGACGACCCTCGATCTCTTCCACCTCGTCATCGGAGGCCGCCCGGGTTTCCTCCTCCTGTGCTGCGTCACCCCCGGTGGTGGTCCCAGGTATTACTGGCCCTTGGTCCAGACCTGGGGAGCCCGCAGCCGAAGAGGCTCCTGCTCGGGGCGGCGGGGGGACTTCACTCCCCCCGGCAGGAGGAGCGGTCGGAGATCTTCCCTTCTCTGAGGAGTCAGTTGGGGGAGCCTCTCCAGCCCTGGTCGGGCTGCTTGTTGTAGTCGGCGCCGCGCTCGGGAGCCCCTCGGTGCTCCCAGGCGCGACTGCAGCTGTTGGCTGCTCTGTGGTCTGGGGGGCCGCATCCCCAGAACCGTGGGCAGGCTCGCCCGTTCCCTGGCTGGCAGTTTGGCCAGGGTCGACATCCGATGCCGCACTACAGGAACAAAAGTTAAAAAAAAAAGAGGAGTCCAAAATACGTAAGTCGAACACTTACAGGTCTGACCGACGGTGGGTCGCGGTGAACCTCCTCCTCGCTCGGCCGGTCGGCACCTGTGCCCCCATCTCGACAACTTGCGGGGCAGCGGCGCCGCTGGCCACTCGATCAGTGGCGACCGGCGCAGTGTCTGGGCGGCTCCGAGGCCGTCGGACCAACGACGGCGCAGCCTCCTCGTCATCGTCGTCGTCGACGATCCGCACGAGCCGACGACGCTTCGGTGCTTGGCTGCTCTCCGCCGGTAGATCTGCCGGCAGCTCCGGTGTCGGCAAGGGATCTGCCGGCAATGGCCTTTTCCTCGCTACCCTCTCCTCGGAGGTCGGGACGGGGCGGGCTTGGTCTTCCTCACTGCTGGTGTAATGAGTACACCGAGCAGCGTCCTCCTCTGGCGGGACCTCTCCCGCAGGATTTTCCATCCCCGGTGCCAGTGATACATACACTGTGCACCGGTCGACATCGCCGACCTGCAAAAGCAACAGAGATGAGTCAACTGCAGACGATATATGAATGATCAAACAGAATCTGCTACATACCTTTGGTGCTGGTCGTCCTAACTTGAAGGCTTGCACCCGATCACTGCCACGGATGAAGCCCCCATCCGCGAAGTTAAACAGCTCGTTCAACAGCTGTTGTACCTCCGCTTTCTCCAAGATCTCCGACCGCATCCTGGTCGGGTCTGCGCTTCCGGCATACTCGTACGCCGAGTGCACCTTCTTCTGGCAGGGCATCACCCGGCGGCAAATGAAGTTGCCGACCACGCCAAGCCCGTCTAGGCGCGACCAGTCGATCAGCTTCATGAGATCCGCCACTGGACCGTCGAACTCCGGGCGGTCGGTCCAGCTCGTCCTCTTCTCAGGAATGTATCCCACGTCGCAGAACGTGGAGCTGCCCGGTTCCTCCCTGATGTAGAACCACTTCCTGTACCATTCGGTCAAGGAAGTGTTCCATGGGCAGTGCAGGTAGCGATTCTTCATCCCATCACGAAGGTTGAGGTATACTCCACCTGCAACCTTGGAGCCTCCCACTGCTCCCTTCTTCCTCAAGCAGAAAAGATACCGGAAAAGATCGAAGTGCGGCTCTATGCCAACATAGGCCTCGCACAGGTGGATGAAGGTGGAAATAAGGAGAATTGAGTTCGGGTGCAGATTGCAAATCCCGATCTCATAGTACAAAAGAAGACCTTGAAGAAAAGGATGAACAGGAACACCAAAGCCTCTCTTAACGAAATCTTCAAAAACGACGATCTCACCGGCGCGAGGGTCGAGGTAGCTCTCCCCCTCCGGTGCCCTCCAGCCGCCGAGCTCTGCGCCGTGCAGAAGCCCCATATCGACGAGGTCACCAAGAGATTTTGTGGTGCTGCGAGACTTCTTCCACTCCTTGGCCATCAGTTCGGCCCTCTTCCTGGAGTCGCTCTTCGCCATTGGAGGTGCGAATGTGGGCTTGAGTTAGGAAGATGCAGGAGATTGGAGAAGATGAGAGCGGAAGGTTTGAAGGCAATGGCAGGCGAAGCGGTACAGGCGGACCTATTAGGCCCTTATAAACCCGCGACTCCACCTCTCCCACTTCCTGTATTCTCGGGAAGTGGGCAGGCCATGCGGCGGACGCGGCGTTTCGGTTTACAATGATTATAGACAATTAATGCGGCGGAGTTTTCGTACCAATTGATGGTTTCCTTTTCTCAAACCATGCAAAGAGCGGTTGTACAGTTGCCAGGTGCAACTTTTCATGCATCCGTCTGACATATCGTCAGGAGACCTCGTCACGTCAACTTTAACTGGAAAGATCTTTTCAAAAGTAAGAAGACACATACGCCAGTGAGTCAACAATCCGGGGACTGCACCGACCACCGAGCACTCGACGCTCGGGGACTGGTCGCCCAGTCTATCAGCTCGGAACTTCAAGGACTGCACCGACCACCGAGCACTCGACGCTCGGGGACTGGTCGCCCAGTCTATCAACTCAGAACTTCAAGGACCGCACCGACCACCGAGCACTCGACGCTCGGGGACTGGTCGCCCAGTCTATCAGCTCGGAACTTCAAGGACCGCACCGACCACCGAGCACTCGACGCTCGGGGACTGGTCGCTTAGTTTATCAGCTCAAAGCTTTAAAGCATGCTCCGACCACTGAGCACTCGACGCTCGGGGACTGGTCGTACAGTATAGCAACATATAATTCTAAGAAGCACACTAAGTGCTTGGGGACTGGTCGATTGGTCTTTTTAATTGCAGACGAGCATGACATGCTCGGGGACTGGTAAATTCACTTTAGACCTTGCTACAAGACTCATAATTCGCCTTCCAGCAAGCTCGGGGACTACATCGGTACGATGCATCTAGCGATGCATCTCAGTCTCAAAACTACTTTGGGGAATTTTCTTTTGACCCTGGCACCACGTGCCTACGTCACCTACTACCAGGCTCGGGGACTAAGTGGGCACACTTCACCTAGCGGTGAATTTGCTTGCTTTTTTGATGCTTTTACCTTTCAAAAAGGTAAAGTGGGCACACTTCACCAGGAAAGAAATTTTTTTTAAGAGCACCATGAATTCTTCGAACAACCTGCTTCTTCGATGTCAATGTTGATCAACTGTCTTTTGAGTTGGTCAAGGAACCGTTGCAACTGTTTGGGCGATCTTCCCACTTATTGAAGACGCCAAGCCTCGCTGATCGAAGAAGCTCAAGACGGCGTGTTGCATCACAATACATGGTGCTCGGGGACTAGCTGTGGGGGTATAAACCCCTATACCCTTACGGCTAGACTTCAGCCAGGAAGCTTGGCCCACTACGAGACGAGTTCAAGGCTTGATCCGACAGCTCGGAGTTTCGCGCAAGGAAACAAGACGTGGAGATCAAGCAGGATTCTAGTCGGTTAGAATAGGAATTGATATCGAATTATCTATGGCAATTGTAACCGACTAGGATTAGTTTCCAGATCTGTAACCCTGCCCTCCAGACTATATAAGGAGGGGCAAGGGACCCCCCTAGGACATCATATTCTCTCAGCACAAATCAATACAACCAGACGCAGGACGTAGGTATTACGCCAACTCGGCGGCCGAACCTGGATAAAAAGCTTGTCCGTGTCTTGCGTCACCATCGAGTTCGTAGTTTGCGCACCGTCTACCGATAAACTACTACCGTGGGTATACCCCAAGGTAGACTGCCGACTAGCTTTCGTCGACAACAACAAACGAGACGGGCACGACCACGAAGATGAGGACGAGGACCAGGATAGGGACCCCCGACACCAGTACGTCAGCCCCACCGACGTGGTCCACTCCATTTTCGGGGGCAAGGTCTCCATTGAATCTAAGCGAGAAAGAAAGCTGTTAAAGAGAGCTTGCCTCAACATAGACAGCACGGACGGGCTGATCGCAGACCCAAAATTCCCCCCGTGGTCCCACAGGGAGATCTCGTTCAGCAGGAAGGACCAGTGGGCCGCTATCCCAGAGCCGGGTCGTTTCCCCCTGATTCTGGACCTTTGCATCAACAGCATCAGATTCGAGCGCGTGCTCGTGGACGGGGGAAGCTCCATTGACATCCTCTTTCGCAACAGCCTGCCCGCCCTCAAGATATCTCCTGCACAACTAAAACCTTACGACGCCCAATTCTGGGGGGTTTTGCCGGGTCAAAGTTCAGTGCCTCTCGGACAGATAACATTGCCTGTCCAATTCGGCACACCCGACCACTTCCGGACGGAGTTCATCAACTTCGTGGTCGCCGATTTCGACGGGACCTATCACGCTATACTGGGCCGACCATCGCTGACAAAGTTCATGGCAGTCCCGCACTACTCATACCTGGTCCTTAAGATGCCAACGGAGAAGGGCGTCCTAACCGCCAGAGGCAATGTTTACACTGCATATACCTGCGAAGAGGAGAGCTTCAAGGTCACCGAAGCACTCGACCTCTCAATCCGCATGGCAGAAACAGCAACTCAAGCCGCGCAGCTGCTTCCCGACCAGCTCCGATTACCTGAGCAGGAGACAGCCAGAAAGAACTCAAAATCCAAGGAGCACAAAGAAGTACAACTGGTCGATGGCAGCCCCGAGAAGACGGCCCTCATCGGGGCCAACCTGGATCCAAAATAGGAAGACGCGCTCGTCAGGTTTCTAAGGGACAACGTAAGCGTTTTCGCATGGAAACCCGCAGACATGCCCGGCGTCCCACGAAACCTGATCGAGCACTCCTTAAATGTCTCGAAGACCGCAAGACCAGTCAAGCAAAAGCTGCGACGGTTCGCTCGTGACAAAAAGGAGGCTATTAGGACAGAAATCACACGGCTTCTAGCAGTCGGATTCATAAAAGAAGTGTATCACCCCGATTGGCTCGCCAATCCGGTTCTTGTACGAAAAAAGAATAATGAATGGAGAATGTGCGTTGATTACACTGATCTCAATAAACACTGTCCTAAAGATCCTTTTGGTCTCCCTCGCATCGACGAGGTGGTCGACTCAACGGCCGGATGCGAACTCCTCTCCTTTCTAGACTGCTACTCTGGTTATCACCAGATTTTGCTAAAGGAAGAAGATCAGATCAAAACGTCTTTTATTACACCTTTCGGCGCATACTGCTACACGACCATGTCTTTCGGACTCAAAAACGCCGGAGCCACTTATCAAAGGGCCATCTAGCAATGCCTCCACGATGAGATTCGTGATGACCTCGTCGAGGCCTATGTGGACGACGTGGTCGTAAAAACAAGGGACGCGAGCACCCTAATCGACAACTTAGACCGAACTTTCAAGGCACTCAATAGGTACAAGTGGAAGCTCAACCCCAAGAAATGCATTTTCGGCGTTCCTTCCGGTCTACTGCTCGGCAACGTTGTCAGTCGCGACGGCATACGACCAAACCCTTCAAAAGTAAAGGCGGTACTCGACATGCGGCCACCGAAGAACGTAAAGGATATCCAAAAGCTAACCGGATGTATGGCCGCCCTCAGTCGCTTCATCTCAAGGCTAGGAGAAAAAGGCCTCCCTTTCTTCAAACTATTAAAAGCGTCGGAAAAATTTTCTTGGACAGAAGAAGCCGACACCGCATTCAACCAGCTTAAGACCTTCCTCACTTCACCACCTGTCCTTACAGCGCCTCAGCCCAATGAAGACCTACTCCTTTACATTGCTGCAACCGACAGGGTTGTTTCCACGGCAATAGTGGTCGAGCGAGGTGAACCAGGTCACGCCTACAAGGTCCAGAGACCAGTTTACTTCATAAGTGAAGTCTTAAACGAGTCCAAGGCCAGGTATCCACAAATACAGAAGCTCATATACGCCATTCTAATAATGTCAAGAAAGCTGAAGCACTACTTCGACGGCCATCGAGTCCTGGTGACAACCAGTTTCCCCCTCGGGGACATCCTGCGCAATAAAGACGCCAATGGCAGAATCGTGAAATGGGCAATGGAATTATGTCCATTTTCCCTGGAGTTCCAGAGTCGTACCACTGTCAAGTCCCAGGCCCTGGTCGATTTCATTGCTGAATGGACGGATCTCAACGAGCCTTCCGTTCCCGATGTCTCAGACCACTGGTCAATGTTCTTTGACGGGTCCTTGAACATCAACGGTGCCGGCGCTGGGATACTGTTCGTATCACCCAACAAGGACAAACTGCGTTACGTCCTTCGGATCCTTTTTCCGGCGTCAAACAACGTCGCCGAATACGAAGCATGCTTGCATGGCATAAGACTAGCCGTTGAGCTGGGAGTCAAGCGCCTCTATGTTTATGGCGACTCCGCTTTGGTCATCAACCAGCTCAACAAGGAGTGGGACGCAACCCACGAGAAGATGGATCTCTACTGCAAAGAAATTCGCAAATGGGAAACCAACTTCTACGGCATAGAGTACATCCACGTGGTCCGGGATAAGAACCAAGCAGCAGATGCGTTGTCAAAGTTAGGCTCATCTCGGGCCCAGATCCCGCGGGGTATTTTCGTCCAGGACATCCACGAGCCGAGCGTAGGCTCCTCCCTGGTCGACAAGCAGCCCACCGAGGCAATGCTCATAGACGACGCCACTCCGACAACCGGTGGGCGTGACTGGCGTACCCCGTTCATCAAATACATATCGGACGGGACAGACCTTCAGGACAAAACAGAGAACGAGCGCCTCATTCGACGATCAAAGAACTACATCCTGGTCGACGGCAAACTCATGCGGAAAAACGCAAGCTCCGAAGTACTACTCAAGTGCATACCCCAAGATGATGGTATCAAGCTCTTAGAGGACATACATGCTGGATCCTGCGGCAATCACGCCGCATCCAGAACGCTGGTCGGAAAGGCTTTCCGAGCAGGTTTTTATTGGCCAACCGCGGTCGGCGACGCAGAAAAACTGGTCCGACATTGCGAAGGATGTCAGTTTTTCGCTAAGAGGACCCACGTACCTGCCCACGAAATTCAAACCATCCCGTCGTCTTGGCCCTTTGCTTGCTGGGGGCTCGACATGATCGGGCCATTTAAACCAGCCCCAGGCAATTTCAAGTTCGTTTTCGTGTTAATCGACAAGTTCTCCAATCGTTAATCGACAAGTTCTCCAAGTGGATTGAATACATGCCTCTGGTCAAGGCAACCTCCGAGAAGGCTGTGGAGTTCCTCAATCAAATCATACACAGATTCGGCATCCCGAACAGCATAATCACCGACCTGGGCACTCAGTTTACTGGCACCACTTTTTGGGACTTCTGCGATGACAGAGGCATAGTCATAAAATACGTGTCAGTGGCACACCCACGTGCCAACGGTCAAGTTGAACGTGCTAACGGAATGATCGTTGACACCCTAAAGAAAAGGTTGTACACCGAAAACGACAGAGCACCCGGTCGATGGATGAAAGAATTGCCGGCAGTGGTCTGGGGCCTCCGAACTCAGACCAGTCGAAACACAGGGGTGTCTCCCTACTTCATGGTGTACGGTTCAGAGGCGGTCCTGCCGTCTGACATACACTTCGGATCTCCTAGAATCGAACACTTCGACCAGGCGACCGCCGACAACGCCAGAGAACTCGAAATCAATTGCATGGAGGAAAGGCGTTTAGATTCTTGTCTCCGAACAGCAAAATATCTCGCGGCAGTCAGGCGATACTACAACAGGAACGTCAAGGACCGTTCCTTCGTGGTCGGCGATCTAGTACTTCGATGGAAAACAAGCCAGGAGGGAATGCACAAGCTATCCACTCCCTGGGAAGGACCCTTCGTGGTGACCGAGGTCACACGACCTACGTCCTACAGATTGGCATACCCAGACGGAACACGAGTGCCTAACTCGTGGCACACAGGCAAACTGCGACGTTTCTATCCATAAAGTTTTAATAACTTTTCTTTGTAAGTATCTTATAATTGTTGATAATGAAATTCTCTATTCTTTGCCTATACCTTGTCGCACACAGCACTCGGCAAGACTCCTGCAATGGATGCTCTTAACGACTACCAAGACGAATACGGTGACACGTCACTCACATAATCTTACAGCGCTCAAAACAACAGTCATGACAAAAAGCAAACTTTATTACAAACTTTACATACAAAGTTTACAATAAATACCCTGACGGGCAGACACTAGTCTATTCCTACAGACTACTCTATTGGCCTAGCTGCTCGGGCTGATCACCCGCCTGGCCCTGCTGCCCGGACGAAGGGGTCGGGGCCACCGGCGCCTGGCTGGTCGAGACCGCAGGCGTCGACCGCCCATCTCCTGCAACGGACGCGCCCGACAACTCCCTGGCCGACCTATCTGAACTCGGCTGGTCTGGGGGAGTGGCCGTTCCGCACAGATTGATGTCGCCGATCACTGTCGACGACAAGTCCAGCAGACTACCCCGAAGCTCGTCCGCTTCCTGTGGGCCGACCTCCTTCGGGTACCCCTTCTCCAGCCTGCTCAAGTCGACCAAGGGGTAGTGGGCGCGCACCATGCTGAGGACGTGCGCGCCGGCAAACTCCCCGGCGTCCTTCACAAACTGCTGGAGCCAGTCCCACGCCCGTTGCGCCTTCTCGACCGGGGTCAACTGTGGCGCGCGGGGCTGGCTCTCCGGGAGCTCGGGACTGATCAGGTCTAGGACCGGGGATACTCCTTTCCAGATCCTACAACAGTTGACCTTCCAGGAGTCCCGGTCCTTGATCAGATCATCCAGGTGCTTCTTGGCGTTCACCTTGAGCACTGCAAACGAAACAAAGCGTTATTTTTGGCATACCAAACAAGTAAAGGGGCGACAAGCAGCAGCTAACAAGGCGGCATCCATTACCAGATAATTTCCGGTCCTTTCGACCCAATTCCTCTCCTGCTCGCCGCCCGGACTCCAGCGCACCGGCGAGCTGTTGGCTGAGCTGCTCCTTCTCTTGTCGGAGGCGCGCCACCTCCTCCTCCAAGTCTGCGTGAATCATAAACTGGTCAGTAAAGCAAACTACACAAGTACGCAAAGCTGCTCGGAGCGTGTGACTAACCTTCTCGCTGCCGGTACTGGTCGGCCAAGTGACGAGTGAGGTCGAGACGACGCTCCTCTTGGGCGCTCATCTCGGCCACCTTCTCCCCGACTTCCGACCGCAGCCGGTCTACCTCCGCGGCCAGGGCCTTGTTCTCGGCCACGACGCCTTCTATCTGGTCAAAGCACCGTTTCCGGTACTTTGCTGTTTTCATTGCGCCCTACAAAGCGAACATATAACGACCATGCAAGACAAGGTATAGAATGTACAGCAGTACAAAAAGTCGCTTACCTTGACTTCGTCGACGAGGCGCTTGGCTGCGCGCTCCACCCTGGCGGGCTCCTCGGTCTCGGCGAGCTCTTCATGCCCGATAAAGTGATCCCCGCGTTGGCGCCACACATACACGTGTTGGCGGCCATCATGGGGACGACCCTCAATCTCCTCCACCTCGTCCTCGGAGGCCGCCTGAGCTTCCTCCTCCCGCGCTGCGTTGCTTCCGGTAGCGGTCCCAGGCATTACTGGTCCCTGGACCAGACCTGGGGAGCCTGCAGTCGAAGCGGCCCCTGCTCGGGGCGGTGTAGAGACTTCACCCTCCCCGGCGGGAGGAGGGGTCGGGGCCCTTCCCTCTCTTTCCGTGGTGCTGGCTGGGGGAGGCGTCCCCGTAGCCTCCTCAACCCTGGTCGGGCTGCTCAACGTAGCCGGTGCCGCGGCCGGGGACTCCTTGGCGCTCTCAGGCACGGCTGCAGCCGTAGGCTGCTCCGCGGTCTGCGGGGCCGCGTCTTCAGCAGCGCAAACCGGCTCACTCGTCCCCTGGCCAGCGGCATGGCCAGGGTTGACATCCGACGCCGCGCTAAAGGAACAAAACTACAATAAAAAAAAACATCGGTGAAATACGTAAGTCGAGCACTTACAGGTTTGAGCGGCGTGGGTCGCGGTAAACCTCCTTCTCGTCCGACCAGTCGGCACCTGTGCTCCCGACTCCCCAGCGCCAGGCGCAGGTGGATCGACGGCCACACGGTCGGCAGTGGTCGCCCCGCCGTCCAGACGGCTAGGAGGCCTCCGGACCAACGACGGAACGGCCTCCTCCTCCTCGTCGTCGTCGTCGATCCGGACGAACCGACGCCGCTTCGGCGCTCGGCTGCTCTCCGCCGGCAGTGTCGGCATCGGCGACGGATCCACAGGCATTGGCCTTTTCCCCGACACCCTTTCCTCGGTGGTTGGGACGGGGCGGGCTTGTTCCTCTTCACTGCTGGTGTAATGAGCACACCGAGCAGCGTCCTCCTCTAGCGGGTCTTCTCCCGCAGGATTCTCCATCCCCGGTGCCAGTGATACATACACTGTGCACCGGTCGACATCGCCGATCTGCAAAAAGCAACAAAGATGAGCCAGCCACATACGATATACAAATACTGAAACAAAATAATCTGCAACATACCTTTGGTGCTGGTCGGCCTAACTTGAAGGCTTGCACCCGATCACTGCCACGGATGAAGCCTCCGTCCGCGAAGTTGAACAGCTCGTTCAACAGCCGTTGTACCTCCGCCTTCTCCAAGATCTCCGGTCGCATCCTGGTCGGGTCCACGCTTCCGGCATACTCGTACGCCGAGTGCACCCTCTTCTGGCAGGGCATCACCCAACGACAAATAAAGTTGCCGACCACGCCAAGCCCATCCAGGCGCGACCAGTCGATCAGCTTCATCAGATCCGCCACTTGACGGTTGAACTCCGGGCGGTCGGTCCAGCTCACCCTCTTCTCGGGAATGTACCCCACGTTGCAGAATGTGGAGCTGCCCGGTTCCTCCCTGACGTAGAACCACTTCCTATACCATTCGGTCAAGGAAGTGTTCCATGGACAGTGCAGGTAGTGATTCTTCATTCCATCACGAAGGTTGAGGTATACTCCACCTGCAACCTTGGAGCCTCCAACTGCTCCCTTCTTCCTCAAGCAGAAAAGGTAACAGAAAAGATCGACGTGCGGCTCTATGCCAACATAGGCCTCGCACAGATGAATAAACGTAGAGATAAGGAGAATTGAGTTCGGGTGCAGATTGCAAATCCCGATCTCATAATACAAAAGAAGACCTTGGAGAAAAGGATGAACCGGAACCCCAAATCCCCTCTTGACGAAATCTTCGAACACGACGATCTCACCGGCACGAGGGTCGGGGAAGCTTTCTCCTTCCGGCACTCTCCAGCCGCCAAGCTCCGAGCTGTGCACGAGTCCCATGTCGACGAGGTCACCGAGGGATTTGGTGGTGCTGCGGGACTTCTTCCACTCCTTGGCCATCAGTTCGGCCCTCTTCTTGGAGTCGCTCTTCGCCATTGGAGGTGAGAAGTGGATTTGGGTTACGAAGATGCAGGTGATTGAAAGAGGCGAGAATGGAAGGCTTGAGGGCAATGGCAGGGTAAGGAGTACAGGCGGAACTGTCAGGCTCTTATAACCCGCAACTCCACCCCTCCCATTTCCTGTATTCTCGGGAAGTGGGCGGGCCATGCGGCGGATGCGGCGTTTCGGTTCACAATGATTATAGACAATTAATGCGGCGGAGTTTTCGTACCAATTGATGGTTTCCTTTTTCTCAAACCACGCAAAGGGCGGCTGCACAGTTGCAAGGCGCAATTTTTCATGCGTCCATCTGACAACCCATCAGGAGGTCTCGTCATGTCAACTTTAACTGAAAAGATCGTTTCAATAAAAAGAAGACAAATATGCCAGAGAGTCAACAATCTGGGGACTGCACCGACCACCGAGCACTTGATGCTCGGGGACTGGTCGACCAGTTCATCAGCTCAGAACTTCAAAGACTGCACCGACCACCGAGCAATTGATGCTCGGGGACTGGTCGCCCAGTTCATCAGCTCGGAACTTCAAAGACTACACTGACCACCGAGCACTATACGCTCGGGGACTGGTCGACCAGCCCACCAATTTGAGAATTCGGGGACTGTACCGACCACCGAGTGTTATATGCTCGGGGACTGGTCGATTAGTCTATTCAATTGCAGACGGACTGGTAAATTCAACTTTTTAGACCTTGCTACAAGGCTCATACTTCGCCTTCCAGCAAGCTCGGGGACTACATTGGTACGATGCATCTGGCGATGCATCTCAGTTTCAGAATTTCTTTAAGGGCTTTTCTTTTGACCCTGGCACCACGTGTCTACGTCACCTACTACCAGGCTCGGGGACTAAGTGGGCACACTTCACCTTGCGGTGAATATGCTTGCTTTTTGAAAGACTATACTTTTCAGAAAAGTAAAGTGGGCACACTTCACCAAGAAAGAAATCTTTTTTAATTTAGAGCACCATGCATTCTTCAAACAACCTGCTTCTTCGATGTCAATGTTGATCAACTGTTTTTTGAGTTGGTCAAAATACTGTTGCAACTGTTTGGACGACTTTCCTGCTTATTGAAGACGTCAAGCCTCACTGATCGAAGAAGCTCAAGACGGCGTGTTACATCACAATACATGGTGCTCGGGGACTAGCTGTGGGGGGATAGACCCCTATACCCTTACGGCTAGACTTGGGCTAGGAGGCTTGGCCCATTACGAGACGAGTTCAAGGCTTGATCCGACAGCCTGGAGTTTCGCGCAAGGAAGCGAGATGTGGAGATCAAGCAGGATTCTAGTCGGTTAGAATAGGAATTGATATCGAACTATCTATGACAATTGTAACCGACTAGGATTAGTTTCCAGATCTGTAACCCTGCCCTTCAGACTATATAAGGAGAGGCAAGGGACCCCCCCTAGGATATCATATTCTCTCAACACAAATCAATACAACCAGACGCAGGACGTAGGTATTACGCCAACTCGGCGGCCGAACCTGGATAAAAAGCTTGTCCGTGTCTTGCGTCACCATCGAGTTCGTAGTTTGCGCACCGTCTACCGATAAACTACTACCATGGGTATACCCCAAGGTAGACTGCCGACCAGCTTTCGTCGACAGTGTGAGGGATAGGTTTGGCATTTTTGGCACCGTTACTAGATTTAGAGAACTTAGTCTACTTTTGGTAATGATGTTAAGAATACCCAACAAGCATTTTTGGCGCCATTGCCGGAGAAGGTTGATTACTAATCAGGAATGGAATAAAGGATTTTGAGTTATCATTCGCATCACTAATATGATTGAGCTTATCTATTCTCTCATACAGTTTTACCCCGATATTTTTCTATTTTATCTTATGCAGGGGAATGTATGAATAGAAGACATCTTCCAGGAAATTTTGTTGACAATCCTGAAGCATTATTCAAGAAGACGAGAGCCAAGCTCAAGAAGAGATCATCAACACTTCAGCAAGAAGCTTCATCCAATCAAGAAGATCACTGGAACTTGTCTTCAGAGTTCGAGGCCATGGTGAACAAATCAATCCGCGAGTTCTCAGCTCCCACTACGGACAACATCCGCACTGGACCTGCTGCAGAGATCGATGGCAACTTTGAGCTCAAGCCTAGACTTATCAACATGGTGCAATCCCAGTTCTGTGGGAAGGCACACGAAGATGCTAGTGCTCATTTACAACACTTCCTGGAGATTTGCAACACATTCACCATATCAGGAGTTTCTAAAGATGCTATACTACTTCGCCTCTTCCCATTCTCACTGTTAGGAAGAGCGAAGCAGTGGTTCTACGCTACAAAGGAGAAGAATACTACGTGGGCACTCTGCTCAACAAACTTCCTGGCTAAGTTCTTTCCCATGGGCAAGACCAATGCTCTCCGTGGGAAGATTACAAGTTTTCAGCAACAAAATGATGAATCTGTTCCAGAAGCATAGGAGCGCTTTCAAGACTACATCCTAGAATGTCCCCATCATGGAATGGAGAGTTGGCTATTGATGCAGACATTCTATCATGGGCTCAGCAACAGTGCCCGAGAAACCATGGATGCTGCAGCTAGAGGAGCATTCTTATCACTTACTATACCACAAGCCACAGCTCTTGTGGAGAAGATGGCGTCTAATCAAAGCTGGAATGAAGAGAGGACCCAGACACGCAAGAGAGGTGGAGGTATGCATCAGCTGAAGGAGGTAGACATGTTGTCTGCAAAGCTAGACCTGCTCATGAAGAAGCTCGATGATAGAGCTGGAGATAAGAAGGAAGTTATGCACATTTACGACTCTCACATGACTTGTGAGGAGTGTGGAGACACTGGACACTCAGGCAATCACTGCCCTGAGATACTTGAGGATGTGAACTACATCAACAACAACTACTACTACTACAACCGTCCTCAACAAAATCAAGGTTGGAATCAACAGAGGCCTAATTACTCAGGTAATTATCAAGGTAACAATTCTTACAACAATAATAATAATTTTCCACCTCTGAGAGAGTTAGTGTCTAATCAAGGAAAACTAATGGATAACCTATCTAAGAAATTGCCATCTAATGATAAAATACTAGAAAATATAAATAATAGAATGGATAATTTCTCTACTGCCATCAAGAATCAAATTAGCTTTAATAAAATGATTGAATCTCAGTTAAATCAAATAGCTGCTGCTGTTCCTGTTACTAACCCCGGTATACCATCACAACCGGAAGGATTAGAATCTGCAAATCTTATAGACATGTTTGATGCAGGTAATTGGAGTAACCCCGTCACTGAATTCACTACTGAACTTCTGTCGGTCAAGAGAGGAGATCCAGGACGCCCCGTCATCCCGATCTCCATCGGCATGGTTGACGTCCCAGAAGCACTCTGTGACTTTGGCTCCAGCGTCAACATTATACCCAGGGTACTCTATGAGAAATTCTTTACATATCCTTTATTAGAAACAACCATGTGTTTGCAGTTTGCAGATCAGACGATAAGTTTTCCAAAAGGAATATTGAAGAACCTTTGTGTCCGAGTTGGTACCTTGTATGCCCCAGCAGACTTCGTAGTGGTAGAGACCGGTAACGATGAGAGAGCACCCATCATCTTAGGGAGGCCATTCTTAAACACCTCGGGAGCTGTCATCTACGCTAGTGCTGCCAAGATCAGTTTCTACATCAAAGGGAGGAAGGAGACATTTTTCTTCAGGAACAAGACTACACAAATCCTAGATCAATCCAGACGTGAATCAAGGAAGAGGACCAACAGGAGGAACAGGAACAAGCAAGTGTGGACCGAGTCAGCTAAGATGGTCACTGCAATTCATGGAGGCCAAGATCACCAACTTAAGTCACCGTTTTTGACCAAGAAGGATGACCCAGGAATGCCAAGCATCTACTACTCCATAAATGAATACAACTTCTACAAGGCAACTTGTGACACCCGATCGGGCGTCAACATAATGGCCGCAGTCACCTATCGGCTCTTGTTCGGAACCATGCCACTAAGACCAACATACATTCAGCTCCAGATGGCTGATCAGACATTTCGAGAAGTTAAAGGAATAGTAACTGATGTCCCAGTCAAGATAGACGATCATTTTGTCTACACAGACTTTCAAGTTATTGACATGGGAGAAGATGAGTATGATCCACCCATCATCCTTGGAAGACCATTCCTCAGCACCGTGAAAGCAATTATCTACATTGGAACTAGAGAAGTCCATATGCACTTCCCCTCAGAGAAGGTACGCCGTTATTTTACTGACCCTAACTATATTGTTGAAGAATCTAAGCAGGTAAGAAAACAACGCAACCGCAACCAGAGGAGACAGATCATCAAGGACGGATGGGCAGACTACGAAGGAGAAGTTATAAGGTCAGAAGACGTAGAGTTTAAACAGAATTATCCTGAGGAGACCAAAGCACCAAGTCAGGTATGGAAAGAGAAGATAACTATACATGAAGAGGAGGCGCTGCCGGAAGTACCGACTACGCCACCCAACGAATCCCAGGACAATTGAGAAAACGGAGAGTCCCGTTCGGAGGACTTAAAAACACCGAACGCCTTGCCAAGAGGTAAACTTGGTAGTTATCATTTCCCTTTCAATTATTTCAACTAGTTTACTTAGTTAATCATGTTCATGCTATCCTAAAAAGAAAATAAAAATGTGAAAAACAGTAAGCCCCATGTGAGTAGACGAGTGGCATAAAACCCATAAGTACATTCACTGTGGTGGCATAAAAATAAAATAAATATTTCTTTTCTGCTCTATAAAAATGAAAATATAAAAACAGGGAGTAATATTTATTAAGGAGTCTCAACATGATAAAGGCTAGATATTTATTCTAACACTTAATCAAGTTCCACAAGCTTTGTTGTCTATTTGAGCTCCACAGAATTTAAGAATCAAGAAGACTAGCAGATGGAGGACATTCTAATCGCTGTCAGAATGCTGCTGACTTTCAAATACACCTCTGCCACCTGCTAGCTACATCAAGAGAAATTACGTCAAAATTCAGCTTGGGGGAGAGCACCCCCATTTATCCCGATAAGTATTTCTATCTATCTTTATACTTATATTATATTAGAATATTAAAATACATAACTATGGAAAACCAAATAAAGATTTTATGCTTATATATATATATATTTTTTGCTTAGTGTGTTTAATAAATAAATATAGTGGCTATGCTAATCTGTATCTAAATAAAACTCAAGCATGGATATGATGAATAGTTGCTCTGCCTAATTTGCACATTTTAAGTTCTCTCTCAAGTTTAGACATAACTGTTATAATTTAAGGCTTGCTCTAGACCTAAACTTGTGGGATGAAAACTTGATCTGAAGTCTAAGTTGTTAACGGATACGATATGGGAAGGTTGAGCTGCTGTCTATCTGTTCCTATAGATGCTAGAATTCTGGAAAATTTTATCTTTGAAAATCTTTAAAAATGTTGCATGATGAGTTCCTGTATGATGAGAGTTTTAAATTCCTACCACAGCCATATATACATGCTTGCTAGACTTTGAGCCATACAATTACTATTTACTGCTTATGAGCATTGAGTGTGGTCAAGCTGTGTAGACCCTTAGGAGCTTGTCATGTGGTTAAATCAAGATTTCACTTGCACGTTCACTCATATATGCTACTTCTACTCCGGAAGTACCATCCACATATATCCACTCATTTCCATCTCCAGAATCACCTAAAAATATTCTACTCCTAATTCGGGAGAGAATAGCCAAAAATATTTTTGTTTTTCCCTTGTGAAATAAATGCTCAAGTTATCTTGTTACTACCACTTGCTACATTATTTCAAGAGATGAGTGCTCTGAAAAAAAAATGAGGAAATAAAAAGAAGCAAGTGCTCGGAACCTCGAAAGAAAAGAAAAGTGAGACGAGAGGTAAAAATGGACAAGTGTCCGACAGTAGAATTAGAGGTACAAGATACCCACCTGAGAGAAAAGAAAAAAAAATAGAGCATCTCATTCTCCTCACAAAGTTTCAAAAAGCAAGAAAGGTATGTATCCCCTCAAAAGAGCAAAAGTAGAATTAGACTTCCATCACCATTGTTTTCACCATTGTTACCACCATCATCACCATACACCATTCATTCGCCACACATGCACATCTTGATTAAACTTATTGACTTGTTACTTTGATCCATGGTTTGACTATACAATAAATGTCTTGTAAGTATGTATACTTTATCTCCCACCTATGAGCTCCAGATATTAAAGCCTTATTAGAGTAGGGTGAGAGATAAGATAATGTCACTATGCTTTATACCACAAATACTACATATCTTGAGAGAAGGCATATACCATCACTGCCTTGGTAAGGATCCAGAAATACCACAAAAGAGAGATATGAGAGAATCATACAAGGAATCTCTGAGTTTTATTTGAAAATCTGCAAAAGCACCAGAGCTATAGCTGATCAAGAATAAGAGACATGGCACTTGACTAGACTATTCTATCTTTTAACTACTCAAGATAGAAGTGACGGTTATAAGTCCCATGGTAAAGGTAAAGTAAGTAAGTTTTAAGTCTTGACAGTTTACTCTAACTCAGAGATAAGATCTTATTTAAAAAGCATGTGTACCGTAAATTTTTAAAGATATTGCAACAACATATGATCCATAGATGAGTCTATCCTTGCTCAGGGACGAGCAAGAGGTAAGCTTGGGGGAGTTTGTTAACGGTCCTTAAGTATCAAATTTAATTATCAAATAAATAAAGAAAAGGATCCAAATGAAATCAACATCTAGACTTAGGGTTTTATCTGACAGAATTCCACGAGTTTTGGTGTTTGTCTATTTCTGCAGCGGGTTATTAGGAAATACGGAAGAAAGGCCCACACGTCGGGATTACATAGAGATATTAACGTGCCGCGCAATTATCTTACATCAAGAAGACTCCAGAAGCCACGAGACCGAAGCGGAGGCGAAACGGGGCCACAGGCAGGGCGCCCGCCCTCCTGCCCTAGGCGCCCGCCCCCTCCCTGAGTCCAATCAGGACTCTGCTTCGTGGGAGATCTCCACCGACCTAAAGGTTGAATCTAAACCATACAATCTATGTCGGTTTGATCCAACGGCCCATATTCACTTGAAGGGACTATAAAACCAGACCCCCTGGCCCCTGGAGGAGAGAGCCTCTCAACCCTAATTCATTGTTCTTCAAGGGAGAAGAAGCCTCTGATCAAGATTAGAGCCACCACATCAATTAGATATCTAGATTAGCATAGCTACATAGGATTAGAACTAGAAGGAGTCAATCTTCGATTGGTTTCTGGATCTGTCAAGAGGATTCTTGGTAATTCTCTAATTGTGCTTCTAATTGTTCTTCTAATTATCTTTGTTCTTCAATATTATGAATATGACTTTGTTCTACTTCAATATATTGCTTATGACTTTGCTCTACTTGCTTATATTCAAGATTATATTGTTCTTAGTTTATCATAGTTATGTACTTGGCTTAGTTAGATTGGATTTATATACATGCTTAGGATCGTATAGCGTTTATCCATCGGATCCATGGGTAAATGATAGATATTGTGTAGGCGTGGTGCTTATACCGTATTTATCTGCGATTGTACCCAATATGCCAGATCGTGGGGTAGTTCGTGATAGTGACAGCTTCATTGATTCTTATATAGTCCCCCTCTCGTGTATTGGGCTGGCAGAGCAATATTATTACAGGGGAGTGATTGCTATGTTTCTCATTTACCTTGCTAATATCACTATGCATGGGCGTAGTCTTGTCTCACAATGATTGCTAAGTATGCTTGCACTAACTATGATATGCTAGACTATATAGTTGAGAATAACTTAGGGAATATTCATGTAGTTCGTTCTAATACCATGCTAATGACTTTCTAGAGTATCTAATTGAGGTGCTTATCATATTTATATGTGGCTGATCAGATTAATTATCTTTGTCACTATTTATTATTTCATATATCTTTTATCTGACACTTATCCTTGTATGAAGAGTTAGATAAATGTTCTCAATTATACGTGCAATGATAGATGCTCAATCTCATATTCTATTCTGTAATCAATATTGATGATTGTTAATCCCTTCCTAGTGGTAAAAATATAAATAACGATACCTGGAATACTTCCCGGTTAAAATGCTACATCGGTATTAATCTGTGCGCTTGCAGATCCCATTCATTATTTATTTAAAAGAGCAATTGCATATTTCAATACCGCGTCTCTCATGTCATGCTGGGGATGACAACTTGGCTTAAGTGGTGTGAGGGATAGGTTTGGCATTTTTGGCACCGTTACTAGATTTAGAGAACTTAGTCTACTTTTGGTAATGATGTTAAGAATACCCAACAATGTGATTGGTGCATCCACTATCAAGCACCCAACTTGGCCCACCGGAGGAATAGACCTGCAAAAGAAGATTAAGCCTTTGGTTTAGGTCCCGAGTTGGAACCTAGGGGGTTAGACACATAAGATTTGGGCACCCAAACACTCCTCAAGATTTGTCTCTTCTTGAGGGCGCCCACATATTTCACAACAATCTTGCCATCCTTATCCCAACAACACATCTAGTCACAAATGTGATTGCGTGAGATAGGTGCTTGTTGCTTGGACACTTCCACTTGCTTCCTCTTGATGCTCTTGTTGTTTGCAAGTGGAATTGTAGGAGTGGCAACACTGTTCACCTTATCAATAAGGTCAACAAGAGGCACACTCTTGTTGAACTTCACACAAGCCACCCCATTTATCATGTTTCTTCCATTGGCCTTACCATTGTACCGATTATATCTAAGGCCATCCTTGATTATGGGGTGCCTTGATGCCTTGAACACATTTGCCGGTTGCTTGTCTTTGCACTTGCAACCAATCTTGACAATAGTGTTCAGTCTTTGAATCTCTTTGTCCTTCTTGGCTAAGTCATCAAGGTTAGTGGCACATGCATTTATATCAACATTTATGCATCTTTCACAGCTTTTACTTGTAGACGCCTTTGAATCCTTGGAGGCGGCAGAGGTGCTAGACCAAAGCTTTTCATAGTTTAGTTCAAGCTCATGATATTTTGTTGTCAAGCTTGTGAGGCTTTCTTGAGCCAAACTATGATCATTCTTTAGGCT
Organism: Sorghum bicolor; assembly: GCF_000003195.3. Taxonomy (NCBI): domain Eukaryota; kingdom Viridiplantae; phylum Streptophyta; class Magnoliopsida; order Poales; family Poaceae; genus Sorghum; species Sorghum bicolor. The sequence goes on from NC_012871.2 coordinate 20,683,773, forward strand.
AGCCAAAGAGCCATTGAGTGAGGAATGTTCTTTAGTCAATCGCTCAATGGAGTCTTTGACTAGAGACAATTCTACACCCAATTTCCCAACCCTCTCCTTTTCCTTGGAGAGACATACTTTGAGCCCTTGGTTCTTCTCCCTTTCCTCTAGGAACAATTCCCCTTGCGACTCGATGCATGACTCAAGCTTGTCATTAGTGTATATTAGCTTTAGAATTTTAGTTGCAGCAGTTTTACCATATTTCTTAATGAGATTTGTAGCATAGTTTTCATCATCTTCATCATCACTATCACAATCACTAGTGGTTTGAGGAGAGGAGTCAATTTGTACCTTGTCTCCTTTTGCCATAAGGCATGTACGAGAGTTATCATCGTCATCGGAGAGATTGGCAAAGAGCCTAGGCGATGAGTGGGTGTCGGAGATGAGTGCGGTGGATGAGGCATTGTTGGTGAAGATCTTGGTTGAGGAAGATCTTTCTTGTACGGCGATGGCAGCCATACTCTTCTTCTCATTATCATCATCATCATCACTGTCACTGTCCGATTGCCATTCTTGCCCGAGGTGTGCTTCCCCTTTCTTCTTGTCCTTGTACTTCTTGTCACTTTGTTTGTTGTACCTTGACTTCTTTCCTTTGTTGGGACAATCAGCTGCAAGATGGCCGGTGTCACCACACTCATAGCAAAAGCTCTTCCTATATGGTTTGTTTCCTCCATATCTCCTCATCTTCTCTTTCTTCATTCTTAGAAAATTCTTGTAATTTTCCACTAGCATGGCTGGTTCTTCATCAAGATCATCATCATCTTTGTGCTTATGCTCACAACATCCTTTGTTACAATGACTTGACTCACTTCCATGTGAAGCGGTGAGTGCTATGTTCTTCCTTTGATTTAGGGCTTCTTTGGCTTCATCATCCAAGACTTCATGGTGCATCAACTTTGCTAGCATTTCTTGAGAAGACATAGTGTGATAGTTGTCTTTCTCCATGATGACGGATGCAAGCATGTTGTTCCTTTGTCTATACACTCTACAAATTGTTCTTGCTGCAGAGTTATCATCCCATGTTTTTGCTCCAAGTGCTCTAATTTGATTGATCAATGACATGAATCTATCAAACATGGTTTTTGTTGTTTCTCCCTCAAGTATGCAAAAGTTCTCAATCTTACTTTGTAAGAGCTCAATGTTTACTACTCTTACACTTTTGTCTCCCTCAAATGACACTTTCAAGGTGTCCCAAATTTGCTTAGCATTCACCATACCATTTACTTTGTTGTTGTCCTCTGGGGTAAGACATTGTAGGATCAAGGTGGCAGCTGTTGCATTAAGATGAAAGTCTCTCTCATCTTCGGGAGTCCACTCATTTGGATCTTGCGGTGGATTCACACCAATGTCCACTACTTCCCAGCATCTTGCGGCAATGAGGTGTAACTTCATTCTATGAGCCCAATCGGTGTACCTTATACCATCAAATGGAGGTGGCGTTTCGGGGTTGATCATCGGCAATGTTGGATTCTTGCATGAGCTGCTGTAATCAAACCCAGTTTTGTTGTAGGTCTTTGACACCTTGCTAGCATCTTCATTTCCACCTTCACTATCCAACTCGTGATTCCTTTTACCTAGGAGTTCTTTCATCTTGTCTAGCTCTTCTTGCATCTTCTTCATTTGCTCTTTCTGCTGCAGCTGCAAGGACGCTGTGATCTGTGCTGTGATTTCCTCAACGATTTGTTGTTGAGTTGTTGGATCCATCTTGGCCAAAGTTGCTCCACACGTGGTGAAGCATTTGTACGAGGAACCTTGCTCTAATACCAATTGAAAGGATCTAATTGGCCTAGAGGGGGTGTGAATAGGCGTATCTAAAAACCTGAAACTAAAAAACTCAAGTTGCGGATGTTAAATGCCTGTCGGTACCACCGACAGTTTGGGCCGGTACTACTGGTGTAAGACAGCCAGTACTACCGATGCAAACTACTGGTACTACCGACTCCCTAAGATAGCTATGAAATCAGAGTAAGATGAGCTTAGATTTCAGATCTGAGTGTTATCCCACTTTTCTAGATGTAGGAGAGGATGTTGTTGAAGATTCCTTAGCTTGGTTCTTCTCCACAACGTAGATCGACCCTTGTTTACCTGTTAAAGAGTGGGAAGAGAAAAAACACAAAGAACACAAGACCAAGGGTAGTCGAAGCTACCGCCACAACAAGACAAGGTATTTTTCTTGAGGTTCGGCAATCTCCACTGAGGAGTTCCTACGTCCCCGTTGTTGAGGTGACCACGAAGGTCCGACCACTTAGGTCTCCTCCTCAAGCAACCACAAAGGTTAGCTTGATAATTCCACTAAGAATCAAGGGGTAATACAAACACTTTGGGGTGCCCTCACAAATGAATCAACATGAGCAACCATGAAGAACGCCTAGCCGGCTAGGGTTCCAAGAACCCAAGAGTAACAAATGCAAACCAAACCGGCAAGACGAGGAACCGAGTGCTCAGTCACACATCGAAGCTCCCAAATCTCTAATCTCACTTCTCTAGCTCGAATCTCTCAAGAAGTGAAGTCTAGGAGCAAGAGGGAGAGAGAGTGGGTGAGACAAAGCTTGGGGACTGTTTTCTCAGATGTGGAATAGCTAGAATGAGCAAGACAACGGTTAGAAAAGAGGAGAGAGCTATTTATACTAGAGTACTGAACACCTGCCGGTACTACCAGTGTAACCACTGGTACCACCGGCGTCCTTAGATCTAAACGAGAGAAGGTTGTGGAAGATGCGAGAAAAAGGTCTACCGGTACTACCGGCCTTGAGCCGGTACCACCGGCAATTCAAATTCCCGCATTCAGCAGTTCTGCGGAAATTTGGCCTGCCGGTACTACCGGCGTTTCACCGGTACCACCGGTCAAAGCCCGGTACTACCGTAGTTCATTTTCTCGCAAAACTCAGGAGAAGGACTGGCACTGCCAGTACCACCGGCCTTGAGGGCCGGTACTACCGGCTCACCCTGGCAGAGAAGAAAATTCCTAGTTGTTTGTGCGTGCAAGTGTGTCCCTCAAGCGCAAAAGCTAAGATGACCTGAGCATTACCAACTCAATTTGCATCCCTCTTGATAGTGCGTCGTTTCCTATAACTCAACCAAGAAACAAAACTAGGTAGCTTCTTGAGTTGAAACGTCGCTTAGACAAGGAAAAATTTGGGGGTGCTGTGATTCACCAAATGTGTTTGTTTGATTCCATCAATGAACTAGCACCTGTAGATTACACTTGATAAACATGTTAGTTCCTAATTTGATTGTCATCAATTATCAAAACCCACATCGGGGGCGAATGCACTTACAGTATGTAATCTGTGATTGAAATGCTTAATCATGTACGATCTTGGTTGTATGTTGGTTAGAATGCGATCTTTCGAGGTCTCATCAGACTACCGGGTTTATATGGGTTCAAGTATATCAGTTTGACTGCCTAAATGGTTGCTGAGGTACTTAAGCTCTTATAAATTGGACGATTCTATTACAATTAGTATCAATGAAAAAAATCTTTAAGTCTAGTTTTTTAACAATTTTTTAGAGATACAAATATTGCACGTATTTTCTATAAATCGGGTAAAAAACGTGACACGAAAACCTAAAATGACACTTATTATGAGACAGAGGGAGTATATCAAATATACGATTAAATGAATTATATTTTGTATTTTTTATAGTAAACCTTTTTTTGCAAGACCCAGTTACAGATGCAGATGCTCATATACATGAGTGCACACTCACATCTATAAATACACACACCCTACCCCTATGAACACCTTCGAAGAAGACACCATAGACATCTCGCTGTTGACGAATACATCACCTACTATTAAAAGTATAACATCGTTAAATCCTAGAATAAATCTAGAAAAATGCAAGACCTGGGTGAACATGTTTCCACCACAATAGATCCAACCATCTAATCTATTATCAATTCACATAGTAAACCTATTTAATGATACAAGTGTTAATATTATTATTTAAAAATTGAGAATATTTGACTCATGAGGGTCATGAAATTTTCAAACGCAAAATGGAGGAAAATGTGAAAATGCCAAAAGGGGTTTTGAACACCTCCCCTGAGGAGCGCTGCCGCCGTGTGCCGACAATCCACTGTCCTCCTCGACTCATCGGCACCTGACTGTCCCGGTAGGCCTACTTTGGTAGCAAAAGAAAATCTGCCCTGGAATGATTTTCCCTACGTGGAATTATTTGGACTTTTGATTCCCACCTCCACCGTGGGGGAGGAATCCACGCATGGGGTAACATCCCTGCTGCTGTTTGGCAAGCGTGTCAAAGCCAGTACAGATGAAGAAAATAAAATAAAAAATAATGTCTCAAATATCTGAAAAATCAAAGAAAAATCAGAAAAAGTAAAATACTATACAAATTCACCGCTGATCTATGTCAGAACCACAAAATCATGAAAAATAGCTGGCATAGACCCATATCTATACAAATACATAGATATTTCAAAGCATAAATCAAGGAGTAACATAACAAAACATGCAGTCATCACCAAATGTCCAACCAGCTAGTCCAGTCATCACCAAGTCAAAGTCATCTCCATACCACACATCTAAATAGACAATGATAAATAAAACAATATTTTTTTGACCAAGAACTTTGGCACTAGATTAAATTATTGTTTAACTCCTTTTCATAAGCAAGGTTCGAGGGAAAAAAGTCTATATAAGCTTCTCATAGGAACAACATTTGTATTTTTCTTCTCAAATCGTAAATTGCTTCCACCAAGAGCTCTACAAGGAAAAACATTAGCATCTCCAGACATACCTAAAGTAAACAAGAATGTGTATGGTTCTAAAAAATAAACATGAATGTGTATGGCTCTAAAAAAACAAATGTAAGGTTGTGAACAACAGCTCACTGAACTGAAACTGATATGGGCTGAATTGACTGAATGGTGCTCCATCTCTGCCCCCTAAGCTTACATCAGTAACTATCACTGTGAATGGATCTACTCTAGCAATTAGTGATTAGAAGAAATGTTTTTGTTTTCTTATCTAGGAACTGATGACCAAATCGAGCAGCTAGCTACAGATGCAAAAGAACTGGCATAAAAACAGGTGTAAAATCTACCACTGGGTAACTAACAATGATGTCAAAAATTAAAGAAGGAACGTAACACAGCAGAACAAATTCAAATTCAATCAGACAAGATCTCCAATCAGACATGTATACAAGGGCAGATTCAAACAATATACCTGCATACAATGACTGCAACTGCCTTTTTTTTCTCAATTCAAATATTGCCTCCACTGATAGCACTGCAAGTAAGCACAAGGAAAAGCATTAGCAGCTAAGGCACACAAAGTAAACTAATCGAGTGGCAGCAAAACATTACCTAATCTGCTGTTTGAGCCAAATCAAGCGAACATTTTTGTTTTTCATTTTCATGAATACCTCCCTATCAATCTCAGATTTGAAGACGTTCATAGTATATGCCTTCTGCACATCAGTAAGCTGCATTGCATCAACTTCATCGAGACACTTGTCGACTGAAAATTATTCATCTTGCTTCTTCTTTTCCTCAAGAGCTTTCATGGTTTTAGTTGTTTGTGTCTTCTTAAACTGCACAAAACCATCAATAGCAGCACCAAGACTTTGCTTACGCTTTCTCCCACCACTCGCTTCTCGCATAGAATCTCCTATAGACTGAGCTTCATTGTATGCACTTGAGATGTCTAGCCCATCAAAAGGAGTAGTTAGACTTGTGCCATCAGCAAGAGCAGCTGGAGCAGCAGGAGCAGTGGGAGCAGTTGGAGCAGCGGGAGCAGCTGGAGCAGCTGGGCCAACAATAGGAACAAGGGGAGCAGCGGGAGCAGGCAGCAAGTGCTCAGTTGATGTGAAGTTTAGATCTCCTGTAGCAACACTTTCTATGCAAAAAAATAGTGCACAGTTATACTTCAACTATAGGCATACTATTTTTTAATGGGATGAAATCAATCTATACATGTTTCAAACACTACATCAATACTACAAATTTTTAAAGAGAAGATTCAAATAATATACCAGCATACAATGATGTAAAGGAAACGGCTTCTTCTGAAACTTAGCCATATTTCCATTATCCTATTTCATACCAAGACAACATTGTAGTTAGTGCTTGCAACTAGAATATAGCAACAATTTTTTGGTTTAGTGAAAAAATCTTACACTGATCAGTTTCTTCCATTTTTCTGGTTCCGCAATGACCATGGCCAATGTGTCATTCCAGCCAACACCACTTTCCTTTCTCGCTACATGTATTGCCTTGCAACTGCCCTTTAGCTCCTTCTCCTTCTCTTGCAGCTACTGCTTTGTGAAGCGTGCTAAAGGATACATTTGGGTAACCTTCTCAGAGATACTTCTCCAACCCTCTACGGTCCATCCATTCTGACCCCTGAACAAGGGGATGTTCACATTATCCCTCATAATGTCAACAAGCCCTTTTTCATATCTAGAGTTCTATGTAGCCCTTTCCTTCGACATTGCTGCAAGTAATTTATTACAGTAATACATAGCTCATAACATATTATAGAATGTATTGAAGAATTTATTACACAATATTACATCACACAAAAATACATAACTCATAACATATTATAGAATGTATTGGAGAACTTATTATAGAATGTTGCGTCATAGAATGTATTATTGAAATACATAACTCAGAACTGATAAATTACATTCCTAACACTACTATCCTACACATGGTAGGCAACCCACATCTGATGGGCTATCTGGTCTCGTAGGATATTTCCATGGTTTGATTCCATCTCACTTGGGTAGTTAGTGTCTCCCTCTGGCAAGTCGACATAATCTGATGGGTTGATATTATCACGTAGGAAGTCAAACCACTCTTCACTCCCATTCAACCCTCTAATGATGTTGTGAAACATAGCAGCTGCTGCTGGAATCTTAACTTGGGATTCAATTGGGTAATGTGTCCCCACTTTCAGGATTGGAAACCACTTTTTAAGAACCCCAAAGGCCCTCTCAATGTGATTTCGAAGAATTGCATGCCGATGATTGAACAATTCCTTGTAGTTGGCATATGCATTTCCCCTCTGGCCACGTCTCCTAAACTCACTGAGATGATACTTAACTCCTCAGTAGGGAGCAAGGAATGATGGTGTGTTTGCATATCCACCGTCTACAAGATAGAATTTACCAGCCGGCACAGTAAACCCCTTGCTAAGAGCAGACCGCAACACTCCTGCATCTGATGCGGATCCTTCCCAACCAGATGAGATGAAAGTAAACTTCAGGTCAAAGTCACAAGCAAACATTACATTCTGCGATAGTGTTCCCTTCCTATTTCTATAGGGACTGGCCTTGTCTTGTCCAATTGTGATTGGGACATGCGTACCATCAATAGCACCTATGCAATTCTGCAGGTAAGAAAAATTACTGAAGATTTGGATTGTATTTAGGAATGGTATTAAGGAAAGTGTACTGTATGTATGAACCGACCTGAAAGAATGGCATAAATCTAGGGTCACATGTAATCTTCACGTGTGTGTTGCTTGGGTTCGGAAGTCTGATGAATCTTTGAATTAATGCTGGAATGATATCAAAGACCTCATTTATTTTCCTATGCACTGTCTCACCGCTATGTTGAAACTCCTTCTTTAGCCTATCTGTGCTTGCATTATGAGAGAGCATGAACATAAAAAGTCCAAGTTGCTCCTCAATCTTCATGCCACGTGTGTCACGTAGCAAGTTCTCGGCTCTGAGAAAGTTTGCTATAGTTCTAAATATTTCAGTCTCCATCCTAAATTCTACCTTGCACCAATTCTCGTGCCCTTCGAGGATCTCTTTAACTTTTTTAGCTCCAGGAAGAGAAGAGGTATGCTCAGGTGTTTTCTCTTCTTCGAGAAAGGGCATTATAACAGGGAGAAGAACAAAGAATAGCTCCTCATCTTCTTCTTCCTCTTCCAACAAAAAATTCCTAGCAAGGTCTTCCCAAGAAGCCATCTAGTGTTGCATATATGAAATTATATCATTACATATACATAAAATAAAAGGCACAAGGCCAATACTCGTATGTATTAAACTCAAGCACAACACAAAAAATCACAGTGATCAAAAGAGTATCCACAAAATAGACTAGAAATCAAGAGTGACCAAAAGAACATCATATGCCTCTCACGCTTCAACGATCCATACAGATAGACTAGAAAGCAGATAAAAAACTGCTAGTAGAAATCCAAAAGAGTATCCACAAAATTCCATTACTTCTAATGCAGCAAGAATCATTGTACACCAACAAAAAGCAAAAAATAACAGATGCAACAGTTATTGTCAGCAAAGAGTACCTTTTTGTCAATTTCATAAACTTTCAGTCTGTCTATATATCGAGGTGCTGAGTCTATCGACTCAATCTTAGCTTACTAACCATTTTTTCTAACTAGTTATTCTAGCATATTTCAATCAAAAAAAGTTATTCTAGCATATGCACATGCAAAATATTAACTGAAATGATTTATTTACTTGGCTAAGCTGGTATATCTCTAGATGTTGAGAAATTGCTACTAGATTATGAGTGTGTTTATATACATAATTATATTACGGAGTAGCTTATTATCATGGTTTGTTGTTGTATTTTATTATTGAATACTTATAAGTAAAAATGACCTCATTTTAGCTATAGCATATAAGAGATGTTATGTCCTTAAGCATGCACAAGTAGATTCAGCCTAAGTATATATTTTAGTGGCCATATGGAGTAGAGTGTCAGTTTCTATTTACCTCGGGGCCGACAGGCTATCTATTCATAATATATAAGACAATGCAGACTGCCATGCATGCTGAGTCGATGCCAAAAAGAAGTGCATCCAAATCAGCAAAAACAAAGAGAATAAAAAAACAGGTAAAACTACCAATACAATCAAAAAAATAAGCATAAAGAATCCAGATCAAGTATACATATGAGTTTTTGTTTCATTTGGTGACACAGACGTGCAACAAATCAATCTCACCAAAAAAAGGATATGCAAAGCATCGGTTTTCTCATGAAAAATAAACTCAAGCACATCATAGAAAATAAACTTCAACTATTATTGCCCCATGATTAACTAGTGGGCAAAAAACATTTACAAGTACCACTAGTACTACTAGTACTATCTTTCAAAGCAACTGGTTATTCGAGAGGCACATCATACAGATAGACTAATAAAGTAGGAAAAAATAACAGATGCAGCCATACAGACAAACTAGAAAGCAGAAAAAACAATAGATGCAACAGGCAACAGTAGGGGAACTAACCTGACACCAGTGTCACCTCGTCCCAAGAGCAGCAGAAAATCACTCCTGCAAAAGCATCATGCCCTTATAAATTCAGGCATTTCTTTGGTAGTGACATATCTTGCGGGAAACAGCCTGTGAACTCTTTTCAAAGAGCACCAATTCTACCATACAGAAAGCACGAATGCTATTTAAAATATTTCCACTTATATGATAGAACTCTATAAAGGCAAAAGCATGTGAATCATCATTATCATCCAAGTTGGAAGCAGTTTATGTAGACCCCACCTTAGAGCAGAAATTTACTACATAATATAGTCTAATTCATACTTGGGAGGTAAGATTAGGAAAACTAAATACTTTTGCTGTGGCAGCAACGACAACTCGAATCAGATATATAGCATAATCAAATATGTGAGCAAAAGCAAAAAACCTGAGATAATGTTAGAGCTGAAGTAGATTTGCGGGATTGCGGCTGATCACTTGCAGAATCTTCTGACACTAGCGGAATCTGGTTACACTTGCAGAATATAAACCCCACGATGTGTAATCTCTCCCGACAGAATCTGGTTACAAATTTGAAACAGGCCAGAGACTAGTTCATTAATCCCAAGTTCCCAACCCAAAATGAAAATAATATCTTCGAAAGGCAAAATGAATTCATGGGATACATGTCCTAATTTAAGCTTACAATATTTGATGCTTTGCTTATGAACTGGATGAAAACTATTCTACAAACGGTGCAAGAAGCTAAATTGTTACGGATGTGGAGCATGCAGCACGAGCTTTTTGTCTAGTGCATAAGCTTTTTGGACGTTACCCAAACATGTCATCCTACTCTATTGCAGTGGTGTTCTGAACACAAACACCAACTCACAAATGAACATTACAATAGGTACACATCCAAGTCACAGAAAGCTCAATCTAGGGAGGAACAAGGAGAAGGGAGGAAGGACTTACCAGATCTTGGAACGAGGCAAGTGGCCAGGCGCTGGATCTAGAGAAACAACCTGTGAAAAGTGAGAGTCAAGAAACTCAAAACCCTAGCAGGAGGCGCTGTTGGCGTGAGAAGAGATGTCGGGCTCACTGTTGGCTTGACCAAAACGACGAGATGGCACAGGCGACGGGAAGCCAGGGCAGAGGAGACGGGGTGCCAGGGTGGGGGCGATGGGATGCCGGCGCGTCGTCGATGGGATGTCGGGGCAGCGTCGATGAGATGCCAGGGCGGAGGCGACTCGCCGTGATGCGGTGAGCTTCCCCGTCTCGATCTGGATGGAGCCCGTCGGCGGAGCCTGGAGAACCTAGGCGAGCGGCGGCGGAGCCTGCGGCGTCGCGAGGGGAAGAAGAGGAGCCGCGCGGCTCGCGAGCGCACGGGGAAACCCTCCCGAGCTAATGAGTCGTGGATTTGTTCCCCGAGGAAAACATAGAGAAGCGGGCCTCCATCCTCGACTTCATGGGCTGCCAAACGGTGCACAATTTTGGCTCGGAGGAGGCTGGCACGGGTCTGATTAACCCATGGAAAAGGCCGGGATCCCTACGGGATACTGGGCTGCCAAAGGAGCCCGTAGTGGTTTTTGTCCCGCTGACACACCCCATGGCGGATCCCATGCCAATCGACGGGATGGGGTCTGTAGTCGTGACGGTGAGCGGCTACCGCGGCCACGAGCGGCATAGGCTCGTCAACCTCATCGCGGAGATAGGAGCCAGCTAGGTCAGATCCATGAGCAGGTCCATCACCCACCTGGTATGCCACTACGAGTCTACGAATCTCCAGCTTCCTGGGCATTGATTTTTTAGTTGGTTGATTTGATTCCATGCGGTGTGAAATTGGATCTGGTGCGCGCTTCTAGCGGGCAAGTGTACTGGAGGCTTGAGGGGGAAGAAGTACGACATCGCGAGGAGGTTGGACACGAGCGTCGTGAGCCACCGGTGGTTCGCGGAGTGTCTCAGGGAGGGAAGGCGCCTCCCGGATGACCCCTACTTGATGGAAAGGTAGGGGGTAGGTTTTGTTCAACTGTTCCGAGGCTTGTTTAGTTCCCATCCAAAAAGTTTTCACCCATCACATCAAATTTTTAAACACATACATAGAGTAGATGAAAAATAAACTAATTACACAGTTTGGTTGAAAATCACGAGACGAATCTTTTAAGCCTAGTTAGTCCATAATTAGCCTTAAATGCTACAGTAACCTTATGGCACAGACGACGGAAAGTGGTGTGGATAATTCTCCGAACCGATCTGATCCGAATTCGAATTTTGAGGATATGGAGAAGAACTTTTAACATCCGTGTGGATACGGATAATCCGAATCCGATTATCTGCGGATACAGGGTAGGATATGGAATAGGTAAAATCCGGCGGATATGGATTATCCGCAAATTTTATGCGAATTCTCCGATGTTTAAAATAGGATATCCGAAGGTTTCTCTTCCAAGACTAAAAAATTTAGGATTTTAAAAAGTTTGTTAGTTGAGGACTTTTATTTTATGAGGTGGTTGTTTAATGTTCTAATTTTTAAATTAAGAAATTTGCTAGATGCTATTATTTATTGGCTAATAACTTATTATTTTTTGTGAAGATATCATGTTAAGTGTTAATTATTAGTGTGAGAGCAACAATATGGAATGCAGTGCAAGATTATTATCTATTGCCTATTCTTGTTCTGTACTAAATAAATTCTTCACAAGCATATAATTCTCTATGTATGCACATGTTACTCGACTATTAAAATCTGTCTCCGATCCGTTTCCGCTCCATATCCGTACCAGTTCCGACTACCGAAAAAAACCGTATCCACATCCACGTCCGTGTATTAACCGCTCCGCACCGAATCCGACAAAGAAAAGCGGATTAGGATATGGAAAAGACATTATCCGACCGATCCGATCCGTTTTCATCTCTAAGTAACCTACATGTGCTAATGATAGATTAATTAGGCTTAATAAATTCGTCTCGTAGTTTTCAAGCGAGTTAATTAATTTTTTTATTAGTATCCGAATTTTTTTTACTCCAAATTTTCGTACTCGCAGTTTCCAAGCGATGTGAACTTTTTTGTTCTTTGATTTGTGTCAGTATGTTGACAATATTTTGCAGATAAAACCTATCTTTCCTTTGGATTAATAGTGGCCAAAAAGCAGGGGCAGTCCCTGTAAACTAGAAGTCACAGATACTATTCTATTCCCTTATTCTGTAAAATTGTTGGCTACTTATTTCTCAGAAAACCTTCATTTCTGTGTGGTACACAGTGGTGAAGAAGCAGGGCCAGTCCCAGTGCTGTCCGCTCATCCCCGTACACGAGGCAAGAAAAATGCCGTTATGGAGGACAGAGTTTTCCAAGAATTACCTGATGTTAGGCTTGATGATTCTGATTTTGAGTCAGCCTTATTAAAAGAAGGATCATAACGTTCACTTCATTTTGTTCTTGCATACAGATCTTTGATGTTGTACTGTCCAATCCAATGTGCATTTCATCAGGTTCCGTAGATCTCCAGTTTACTGTTTTAATGCTGTGTCTAGCATATGTATAATATTGCCCAATCATGGTTCAGCTAGACTCTTTTGCAGTGCAAATGATTTTGCAGGTATATCAGAGCGGCAGTGGGCAGTTATTGTGTATCACAATATGACCCGCCATCTGTGCATAAAACATGGCTGCTCGCTGGTAGAGCTGATGAGTCTGATTATATCTGATGATTGGTAATTTATCAGTTGATAAATTCAAATTTTTGGATGGAGTTTGACTGAAAATGGGAGAAAATATGGAGTTGCAACAATCTTTGTTTCAATTTATGTCTGATGTATTGGTATGTATAGTTTATAGGACCTGTAGTAAAAGCCAAAATAGACTAACTATAGCGTGAATGATCCTACCCCTCGGAGGAGATAATAAAGAACTTAAAGCAGACAGTATTCTACTGCAAGGGTGGTCTTAAGAATCCAAAAGAGGTTGCTCAGAAGAGATAGATGTATCCCAACCTCTATTGCTCTTGCGTAAAGCCTTTTTTTTACACGACAGGAAAAAGTGACTATGAATTCCCCTTTTTGTTTGTGACCAAAATCCAGATCGCTGAGACCCTGGTAGAATTAATGCTGATTATATTGTAAGCTTCCAATTTGAATCAGCAAACTTTACATTATATGTACCCCTCCTACAGACCTAAGGGCCTGTTTAGATTGGGAACGAAAATTTTTTGGGTGTCACATCGGATGTGTCGGAAGGATGTCGGGAGGGGTTTTTAAAAACTAATAGAAAAACAAATTACATAACTCGTTAGGAAACTGCAAGACAAATTTATTAAGCATAATTAATCTGTCATTAGCATATGTGGGTTACTGTAGCACTTAAGGCTAATCATGGACTAACTAGGCTTAAAAGATTCGTCTCGCGATTCTCAACTAAACTGTGTAATTAGTTTATTTTTTTATCTATATTTAATGTTCCATACATGTGTCCAAAGATTCGATGGGATGGATGAAAAATTTTTGGGTGGGGAACTAAACAGGGCCTAAGCGTAAAATTAGTTTCCCTAAATTTTTTGGAAGTGCACTGGACCTGTGTTTTTTTTATCCATTTTAAAATTCTAGCATTGTTAATACCTTTTTACCCTTTCATAGTGTCATGTAGCAGTTGATAATCAAATGTGTTTCAGTGTGAACCTACTTTTCCAAAAGTACCAATGTGTCTTGTACTATCTATTTTTTGATGGAGATTCCTTGACCTGTTGCCTTAAGAAAAATCATTCACCAGACTTTAAGGAAAGAAGAAAGCGTTTGAAGCATGTCAACACAGCAACAGACAAAGATGTCCTAAGCATGCAGGACAATGTGTCAAGTGTCATGGTAATATATATATACTGTGTCAAGTAGCTTAATCGCATGAAGAAGAGAGTTCAGTACCATCTGTACAGCTGCTTAAAAAGAAGCTAACGATTAGACTCGAGGCACCACACCTTTATGGTGATATTGTTTTAGATTTATGCAGGTGACATTAATTATTTTGGCGTGTGGTCCATGTTCAAGATTACAAAATCAATGTTTTTACTGCTGCATCTCATGTAGCTTGCACCTGTTTGGGTATATGTTTTGATGAATAGATGCACACTTTCGCTTATCATCACATTTTTATTTGCAATCTTATGGATGTATCAAATGACAATACAGGCAAGACAACGCCTTCATGTGTCAAGCCACACAACATCCAATAGCACATCAAAGCAGAAGGGGAACTTATGGTTTCTTCAGAATGAAGTTCCTATCAGGATGGGAGAAAGAGACGGTTTTACTGGAAACTTTGACAATGATAGTTTGTCTGACAGCTTCAGTGAACCTCAAACTTCAGATACTCTGTCTATAGGAGCTCGAAAAAAATTTAATAAGACAAGTGCACCATCATCACCAATTCCACAAAGTACCCTGGATTCTCTATATGAATATGGTGAAACTAGCAGGCATGAACCAGAGGGAAGAAAAGAGCTAGATGACGTTGAATTAAGGGAGACTTCAGGAAGCTTCCTATCATGTGATTTGTCAGGACAGGAACCAGCTTTCTGTACTCAGGAGCAGGTTGATAAATGTAGCCTTGGCACTCTAGCTGATGATGAAATGGGAGTTGATAACAAACCCATGGAAAAATCATCTAATATAGAAATGCAAGCAGAATTATCATGTGTCATATGCTGGACGGATTTTTCTTCTACAAGGGGCATCTTACCATGTGGACACCGATTCTGTTATTCATGCATTCAAGGATGGGTAGATTGTCTGGTATGTATTAGGTTGATTCTTGTTTCTTGACCTTTGCTTATATTATTTGTTTTCCAAACACACATGAGATCTGAGTATCATTGTATTAAGAAGAAAAGCTTTTGCTTAGATATTAATATTATGTTCTCCATTTACGTAATCAATGTTTTGGAGACATGTCTGTTGCCCTACTAGAACTGATTTGTGTTCTTGAACCTGGTTTGGTTCAGATTAGGACAGTTGAGAATGTAGTAATGCAGATTCAAGTCAAGATAGCTTTATGGCATAACTGAAAGAAATGAAACCAACTTATAACATGTAGGGAACACGACTAAGAAGTAAAAAAAAGGCAACACAACTAATACGTTCCATCCAATCAATGGCATAATCTCACTTTGCTATAGTTTATTTCTTATTTAGTTTTTTTTCACCACCATTAATGTTCAACAAGAAATGCTTATATTCAATTATTCTTAGAGCTGCATCATGCTTTTCAGGCTTCTAACAGTAAAGTCTCAACATGTCCCCTTTGCAAAGCCAATTTCACAAGGATCAGTAAGGTGGAAGAGGCAGGCACTTCAGATCAGAAGATATACTCGCAGACCATTCCTTGTAAATCTTCTACTGATGTTTTCGTGTTTGGCAATGAAGGCTACGATTTATCGCGATCAACGGTGAGATCTTATTATTTCATATCTCCATGCTGCTTAAATCTATTTGGATCTGCGATGCTTACCCCTCCTGTAACTGAATCTGTTGTCTAGTCTGAGCAAGGAGCATGCTACCAATGCCACTGCCGTGAGCCTGAGGAGCTTCTTCTAAGCTGCCACGTTTGCAGATCACAGTGGGTACACTCGTACTGCCTTGGTCCTCCACTAACCCCGTGGACATGCATGCACTGTAGAGATCTTCGGACGCTATATCACAGATATCGCTAGCCTGAAACATTAGGATAGTCATGTCATAGCCCCTATTTGTATGAATTATGATTTGTTTCTTACCGGAGGTCTGTTTGAGATTGTTGTGAAGCAAATTGTATCAGAAGGCATGATGGACATCTGGGCTTGTTCTTTGGTGACAATTTCTCCCTGAAGAAGTTTGCAGTGTAGTTGCAATTAGCACAAACCGTGTTTAGCTTTATTACCAAGTTCCATTTGATGTCTATACTTGTAGTATTGATTGCTGAGGTGGATGAGACCTTATTGAACTCCAGATGTTATCTTCTTTGCAACCTTAAGCATTTCCACTAGATCCTCTTTTCTCTTCCCCTTAAAATTTTCTATAAGGGATTGAGAAAATATGATTTGTAGTTTTAGGAGAGTGTTGTTGTGGCAGATTGAGAAAAGTCATCCTCTTTATTTAAGTGGAACCCACATATCAATCGATGGGTAGAAATCTTCTTCTTTTTGCTTGAGCCTATGATGTTTGTTTCGATTGCCTCTGTTTTTCATGCCCCGGAGTTAGAGGCATTGTCTTTTGAACCTGTGCCTCGTTTGTCCCCCATGTAGTCTCTGTATTGGCTGAATGGACAATGATAGTGACTTGTGCGTTGTTTCCTCTTGGTTTTCTCCACGCCACCTTTGCTGTTGCCGACTTCCTCTGCTTGTTCATCAGCCACAGTTTGTGGAACCTTGCTGCTGCTCTCATTTGCGAGCTCTTGTTGGTTGATTAGTCATCGCTGGTGGAACTAACGTTGCTTTGCTACCCAGTTGTCTCGGGGCTCTCTGTGTTGCCTGGCCTTTGGGTGGTGTTGTTGAGGCGATTACTCTATCATCATAGGTTAGTTGACGTTTGGTCGTTGCTGATGTTTTTTTTTTTTGGTGATCCAAGGCCTAGGCCTTGTTGGGTCATTGTTTCTTGGTCGTTGCTTATGGAGTTGTGGTGGATGTGCTTGGGCATTGCTTATGGAGTTGATGTGGCTGTTCTCTCGCCGCGGCGATCGGTTATTTACTCGATCGTAGTACTTAGATACGGTACAGATATTATAGTTGGCAGCAGCAAGATTTGCAATTCGAAGCTGCGCAAAGTTGAATTGAATTGAAAAGAAAAGGGTAGGCAATAGGCACGGAGGCATGAGAGCAGGGAGACGATGAACGAGCATGAGTAGTGAGCTTCAATACAACAACGTCAAAGTAGCGATCAAAGTAACCAAAACCTTAAGCAGAGTAATGCGATTGCCAAAAACAAAGACGCTGAACTGAATCCTCAAGCCAAGAGCGGCATATGACCGAACACCTTGCGGGCGTCACAGCCCGGCGTGGCCGTCGCTAAGATCCTTGAGCCGCGCCGCCGCTTTCCCCGCGTCGATCGAGTACTGCAAGCGCAAGCCAGCCTTGCGTGCTTAGACGGTGGAGGTGGGCTTTTGAGATTTGAGAAGGGAGCAGCCATGGTAAGTACCTTGGAGAGGACCCATGTGGAGTGGGTGTATGCGCGGCGGAGGAGGGCGGCGAGGTCGTCGTCCGCGGAGAGGTCGCGGTAGTTGACGAAGTTCTCGCGGGCGTACTTGGCGTAGTAGGGCCGCGTCTCCGCCGGCAGCCGCCGCACCAGGCGCAGCACCTCACGATACGCGCGCAGCCCCGCGCTGGCCATCGTTTGCGGCAGTGCGTCTACCTACGTGGGCCGGAGGCGGAGGAGGCGGCGGCGCGAGCTGCTGATTGCTTGCTGCGGGTATGTACTCCACGCACAAGCCAAAAACCCAATGGAGCTGCTGAGAGATCCGTGTGTCGTTCTGCACGGTGCCAGCTCGCATCCGCCTGAAACCACTTACCCTTTGTCTAATTTCGTGGGGATCTTAAACCATTGTTTCACGAGTTTTGGCTTCAGAAATGCCATGGAAAAACACAAAGAACAATTCCAATGTGGATGCAGACTTCATTTGTTCATATGCAAAATGGCCGTGATAGCCCACTGATAACTGATTGGCCATTTGATGAGTAAAATTTGCATGCTCGAGACTTGATTGATTGGTTTGCTCTCTGACAAACTCAACCGGAGTCCGGAGAACGACTCAAATCATTCTGGCATTATTACAGATGAAGCAGGAGAAAATTTATCATGAATGGCAGGAAAGCAGATCATGTTTTGCTCTATATGGATTCCGATTCCCCTTCGATGATCCGAAGCATACATCCTACTTTATTCAAAGAAAATATTACCAAAGGCCACAACTAACAAGACATTGTATATGGGGAGAAAAAAGAAAAATTGTTTCGATCCCGAAGAAGCCCCGATCCTTGCGGCGATCTGACACCGTCCTCTCCTCTCTACTTCTCTAGGAGGAGGACTGCAGCTTGGAGCTGGTGCTAGGGCCGGCAGAGCAGGAGGAGCGGAAGGCGTCGATGTGCGCCTGGCACTTGACGCGGTCGCCCTTGTTCTCCTCAAGGCACCTCCGCAGCGCCTCCACGTCGCACGCCGCCGCCGCCGCCGCCGCCGGCCTAGGCTGCGTCTTCTCGTCCCTCCCTCTACCGCCGGCAACGGAAACAGATGGCGCCGCCGCCGCCGCCGCCGCCTCCATGCTGGGTCTCTTGCTCGGCGGCTGTAGCGTACGGCGTAGGGTAGATGTAGATCGAGAGTACAAGTCTGAACGCGATGGGAAAGGGAGGACCGGAGGAATTTTTTTTCCCCGCCCAGCGGAACGCGAACGCAGGCACGAAGATGGCGTAAAGCGTCAAAATACGCCTTTTACGCTTTTGGGACGGGATCGGCATGCCAAGACATATAGTGTTTCTATTTTAGATTAGCAAAACAAAACATTAGATTTAAGGCTAGTTTGGCAATTGGCATGACTTCTCGCGGTTTAGGCTACTCTTAATGCAAACAATGTAGCCTAAACTATAGTAAGAACTATTTCTGGCTCCTTCGTCCACGGTAGCATGAGCACTTCTAAGTATGACCTAGAGCATCTTCAACGGTTTACCATTCTAGTTTGGCATTTGTGTTTTTTAGCAAAAAGGTAAAAATCACTCATCCAACGGTTTTGCAAACGGGTTTGCCATTTTAGTAAACTTGGCATTTGAGAGGCTCTCCTTGGCATATTTGCGAGTTGGGTTTTGCCTTGGCAAACGCTTGCAACCGGTTTTCCTGCGTCAATCCCGCGCGCGACCAGGTCTCTTTGGCGCCGTTTCCTTCATCGCTGGGAGTTCTCGCGCCAAATAGAGTCTGCGCAACCATTGGGTTGCCGCGACTGAAAGACGTGGTACGTCCCTCCCTGAAGATCGCGACTGGACAGAAAGATGCGAGCACAAGGATTTGGCCGGGTCCACTAGGTAATTGCCAAGTCAAAAATGCCAAACCCTTAGGGATGGCCATATTTTTTCTTTGCATTTGCATTTGGGAGTTGGCAAACAACAACAAATGCCAAACTAAAATTGCCAAATCAAATTTGCCAAACCATTGGAGATGCTCTTATAAGTGTGGATCTATTTTGCTTGCGAAACCACTATAGCCTAAACTAGTAGGCTTCTTGGCATGACTTTGATTCATATCGTCCGGTCCGATGGTCCTGCTCCGGTACAGTAGATCTATCCTGCTTGACCTTTGAAAGGCTAAGTCATCACATTTATTTGTGTTCCGACGAGAGACGTTGGCCATCTTTGTTGATCCCTTTGCCAGCTCCATGTGCATTCGTCAAAGTAGAGGCACGCCCGCACAAGTGAAGGAAAAAGATATAGTAATTTCTCCTGTACCAAAACAAATGTGTTTTTAGGATTCTTAGATTAGAAGAGATCTATAGTACTCAGAAATTACATGTTTACACATATGACAACCTATTTTAGCATATAATGATTGTATTTTAAAATTAAAAAACTTGACTGGGGATGATGGCTCCACTCACAGTTGCTACCGGCTGTGGAACAACCCCTAAACCCTAACTTTGCTAGGGAGGAGATTTTTATTTACCCCTAGTCTAAAATTGACCTCACTAGGGCCTTGTTTACTTCTCAGAAAATTTTACAAAATTTTTCACATTCCCCATCACATCAAATCTTTAGACGCATGCATGGAGTATTAAATATAGACAAAAATAAAAACTAATTGCACAGTTTGGTCGAAATTGACGAGACGAATCTTTTGAGTCTAGTTAGTCCATGATTAGACAATATTTGTCAAATACAAACGAAAGTGCTACAGTGTCCATTTCCCAAAATTTTTCGGAACTAAACAAGGCCTAGGGATTTAAACTTAGGACCTGGGGATGCCGCTGGAAAGATGTAACCAAATGGAGGAAAAGAAGTCTAGTATAATTAATTAGTTTGGATCATGTCATCCCTAAATACATTTATTTTGAGATAAATTTCAAATGTTAGAAGTATATTTGTTTTAGGATGGAAGAAGTATAATGATAGGACATCAAGTGACATGTTTCGTATCATTGCATATGACATTATTATATATGTTCACTCTGGCCTTGTTTAGTTGCATTTTTTTTGCAAAACGAAAACGGTACCATTTTCATCTATATTTGACAAATATTGTCCAATCATGGATTAACTAGACTCAAAAGATTCGTTTTATAAATTACAAGTAAACTGTGCAATTAGTTATTTTTTATCTATATTTAATGTTTCATGTATGAGTCGCAAGATTCGATGTGACCGAAAATTTTTAAAAATTTTGGCCTTGTTTAGATGTGAATTTTTTTTAGATTTTGCTACTGTAGCACTTTCGTTTGTTTGTGGTAAATACTCTCCAATCATAAACTAACTAGGGTCAAACGATTCGTCTCGCGATTTGCAGTTAAACTGTGTGATTAGTTTTTGTTTTTATCTATATTTAATGCTTCATGCAATAATTGCAAGATTTGATGCAACAGGGAATCTTGAAAACTTTTTAGATTTCGGGGTGAACTAAACAAGGCCGTTGTAAAGTTTTTAGAAAGTAAACGATGCCTCTGTCAGCTTGATTGGGTTGGCCTTGTTTAGTTCCAAAAATTTTTAAAAAATCGACACTGTAGCATTTTTGTTTGTATTTGACAAATATTATCCAATTATGGACTAACTAGGTTTAAAAGATTCATCTCGTCAATTCCGACCAAATTGTGCAATTAGTTTTTCTTTTTGTCTATATTTAATACTTCATGCATGCGTCTAAAGATTCAATGTGATAAGAATTCTAAAAAAAATTTGTAAAATTTTTTGGAAACTAAACAAGGCCATTAGTTGGCCGCAAGCCACAGGAGGGTCGGTCTGACCAGGCAGAAGCGCCAGTCTGGCAATGGGTGGCAGGAAGACGACTGACCCGACCAACCATTAATCAAGCGGAGGACAAAGGAGGACCGCGAGTCGCAAAGGTATGGTCTGGATCATGGGTTCCAGTAGTCAAAGTCAGGGTAACAGATGCGTTATGTGTATGTGCAGTGTGTGACGACGAAAGGAACATCTAAAATGATACCCATGGAGTCATGGACCGACTGATCTCGGTCCAAGAAATAACAGAAATGATCAAACAAATGACGTGCGTAAAAGAAATCAATCGTCCCCCATTGGACGTTGGGTTGACCTGATCGACTCCTGCAGAGATACTCTACACTATATACATGCTAGTCCATATGGCATGCAATCACTAATTGTAACTGCAAGTTAGTTCCACTTATAAATAAATCATGGCCATGGCTATGCCGTCAGCGATGGTGACGTCGATAGCCTGAGATAGACACGTTCCGGGCGGCTGCATAAATTAATGACACGCACACACACGGTGCTTCGGTTAATTTCAACACACACTCATCAACGACACGCGTTATCATTCCGTGGAGACAAAAACAAAACGCGATGAAGAAGCAGGCGAGGTATGCATCGTCGTCGTCGTCGTGGAATATCCCATCCATTATTCGTCCATATACCTGCCTTCGATGGACAATATACATATGCAAGCATTATATGTATTGCATTGCTAGCTTGCTGTTCAAAATACATTGTATAAACAGCTGATAGTCAGTATTGTTTTTCTCTCATAACAAATCTGTGAATAATACTTTTAGATATAACTTTTCAGATCAGCGATATGCGTTGCCAATTGGAGAACAAACGTTTGCAGCTCCAAGTGTTGACCTTACCCTTACCAAGAAGCTAGCAAGCACCCATCCAAGTTAGTACAACAGGATGGGATCATCCTCGAAATACGTGCATCACTACCAAATTAAACCACCAACAACGCAAGCAAGCGGCCGAGGTCGAGAGCAGAATCAATGACTAGATGCAGGTATATTCTCCCAGGACAGGCCAGCAGCTTCGTTCCTGCGCAGCTAGGCACAAGAGAAAACCAACAACTTGTACTGTTGTTGACCGGCAAGAAAAGTACAAAGAGAGGAAACTTCCGCGAAATTTAGACGAAAATTATACTATTGGTGTCTTAAATTCAATTGCTCACGACCAATAACCATCTTCCTTTTTTCTTCCTTAATTTGCAAAATAACGTAGCATCGATCTTCGTTGGGTTTAAGTTAATTAATTCTCTCATGACAGAATCCTTTGTTTATCACTAGCTAGTACAATGACATATACCATGATGCCAGGAATTAATGATGTATGATGCACAGCCGAAGCGTCTTCGTGGCAGTACGATGAATCCAAACACCAGAGGCTGAGAGAAGCATGGCTCGCAGACGCACACATAGGACAGGAGTGGCCTTTTTGTTTGTTTCTTCATGGGCGTCTCTATCTGCTGCTTTAATTAATTCTTGCATGCCTTAAAATATTATGTTTTTTCTTGCCATGTCGTCATTTTTTTCCCTATGTGGCGTCTCATTTAATGAGCTAATTAAAACCCTCATTAAAAATGGTCTCATAAATATTTATAGAAACTTTGACTAAGTTTGTCTAAATCACTTCCTTAAATTTAAGTAGCCATATCTATTAAAAAAATATGTTACTTAAATAAAAATATAAATACATATATACCATAAAAGTAGTTTTCAATTTCATTTGACACAACTTTATTTCACCAGTGAAGTTATTTTTTCTTCAGCTCCATGAGCAGACTTACCACTGGAGCTTTTTCATTAACAATTTGGCAAAACAGCTCATACATAGAGCTCTTTTAAACATGCTCTTACAGAGTTACACACAGTGCTCACCATAGTGAGTTAGAGCTCGGTAAAACTACTACTTTCAGCTCCATCTCTCGTTATGTTTTTTTTTTGAAGAAGCTGGAGGGGTGCACACCCCTACAGAGATTTATTAAAAAAGGCCGAAGCCAAGGTAAAAGTTAGAAAGCGAAAGATACAAGTAAAAATCAGAAGAGAAAGAAAGAGTCTATTAGGTAAATATGTTTTAGTTTATTTCGTTTGGTATAAAACAACTTCAGCTTGTGAAGCCAATAGAGTACCTGTGTCAAACAATGCCATATATAATGAATTACGGAGTATAATCATTAAGCTTGTGTTGTCGATTTAACTAAATTTCTGATAAACAATTGATGTTAACAAGTATATATATACGCGTATAGCGCTTTCGCTTGCTTCTTCTCTAGTGCTAACTGGACAATCTGTAGAGTAATAACAGCAAGCACTTGCGGCACATGGCAGTGGTCAGCGCCCGCGGCTCTCCCAATTCCTTCCCCTCCCCACGGTTGCCACCGTCGCCTCAGCCTCGGCCGGACGCCGAGAGGATGTTCATGCGCGGAGGGAGCAGCCGCTCCACCGGCACTAGCGGTAGCCTCAGGAGCGCCAGCCTCAGAGACATTGACGAGGAGGCTGCCGTGGTGGTGGCCGACGACGATGGAGGCGGCGGGAAGCTCTATGTGGCCGTCGGAAAGGACCGAAAGGACGGCAAGTCCAACGTCAGCGCCGCTCAGAGCCTCGGCCTCGTCGGCGGCGATCTCAAGCTCGTCCTGCTCCATGTCCACCAACCTGCCGACAGGATCATGAACGGTAAACAACAAACCATCAACTTTATTTTATTTGTTTGTTTAATTCCTAGCCCTTGTCTCTTTTCCATAGCCTAGCCTAGCTATCTGAGCTAACAGAGTCGCCACGCCTGCAAAATAAGCAACAAAAATTGTGATCATAAATGGCTTAACACCGATCTATGTTTTCTACTATGTTGATTTCTGGGTGTGTAGGACTAGGTTGCAAGGTTCTTGCAAGCCAGCTAGAAGAAAAGGAACTCAAAGCATACAGGCAGATTGAACAAGAAGAGATGGACAGACTTCTCAACACCTACGTGAACCACTGCAGGTCGTATCTCAAGGTCAGTCAATTATTTAATTTCCTTGAGCCATCTGTAAAGTTCTACTTCGTACTTCTCAGCATCATAGTCACGTAAAACGGGTTCATCACCTTCGACCCTTGACCCGGGTTCCTCGACCCCAACCCAGGTCCAAGGATTCATTTTCGACCCGAAGTGTAAAGATCTCTTGCAAATAGCGTACCACGTACCGCGACCCCGTACCTCGACCCCATCGACCCAGAAACTTTGTGACTATGCTCAGCATTTCTTTATTTTATTGTGCTTATATGCGCTCTGGTCAACTTAATTACCATGCATCTATGTGTCATCAGGTCTAGTTGAACTTCGTGGGGGCAAAAAACAGAGTACATCATGAAAAAACCCTCAACTAGTAATGAGGAAATTGCTAAGGCAGGATTTCCAAAAAAAAAAAAAATGATTTATATGGCATTGCCATCCCACTAAAACTTTAACTTTTACAGGTCGAAGCTGAAACATTGATCATTGAGAAGAACAATGTCGCAAATGGCATTGTAGAGCTAATTAATCAGCATCGCATCACAAAGCTTGTCATGGGAATGTCTTCCTTCTCAACGTATGCAGACATACAATCATTCCAACGCTATGATAAGCTTTATGATAAATCATACACAAGTTTATCCTAAACTGCATAGATTGTTATCAGATATTAACACACCATCTTTTGTTTAGTGGAATATCGGAGCATCATCTGAGTTGTGAAAGTTTTCGTGCTTGAATATAGAGGCCGAATTATTTTCCTATATATAAAAATCTGAGTTCTGAAAGTATTATTTTCATTCATTTCCACATCTGTTGCTTTCCATGTTAATAAGTTGAAGAAAGGCAACAGGATTGATAGCCAACAGAAAAGATACTTCTTGCCAAAATAAAGTATCAGTAACAAAATCCAGTTTTTTTTCCGTGTATACTTGTTACATGGTACATGGCAATCACAAGGTGTGATTGAACTTCTTATAAGCAAAATATGATTTATTAGTTACCATCGTCACCCTGTCTAAATTAGAGGTCAGCTCCGTTCTTTATGTTGTTGACCATTGATTTCCATGAACAGGAAGAGGAAAGTACCCAAGTCAAAAGTTGCAGCCATTGTGCATCAACAGGCCAAACCGTATTGCCAGATCTTCTTCATTTGCAAAGGGTCTCTTGGTTGCACTAGGTATTTACCCTTTGACCTTCATGCATCCCTGCTGTTCAAAAGTTGTATATCAATCCTGACTTGTGCAATGACTCACCATCATGTTTTTTGGGCAACCTAGTAAAACCATGTTGTTGTTGATTCGTCATCATTTTCAGGGATGCCAATCTGGGCTGTACAAAAGCCGATTCACCTAGAAGCAGTTCTGCAAGCACTCTCTCAGATGAAACTGAGATACCTACAAGATCGGTGTCACTGCCACCAGGGCATCCTGGTTACAGGGGCTCCCCTGATGAATCATTCCTACCTCGACGGTCACACTCAGTTAGTTACCCCTCGTCAGGATTGATAACCAATGTGGAAAGGATGTCACCTATAGCACCGCAGTCGATACATGTGAAAACAACATATTGCTCTCCGAACTCCAGCCTGCCGAGCAATGAAGGGTCCTCCTCATCGAGTCTAAAGGATTCAGACAGTTTAGATGGGTCGCCAGTACCAGCCTCAATTATCAGCTATGAGGAGCAACAAATGTCTATGGTAAGTCTAGAACTGACTAGTGTTCTCTAATAACGAGCTTGCCAAAATAACTACTGGTATAGTGTTAACCTGAAACCATTTGCTATGCTTCAAAGCAAGGTCAACTGAAACCAATTGCTATGTGTTAAAAAAAATATCAGGTACCAGGTGCCCCTGTGCTCAAAAGGATCTCAAATACATAATTACTATGAGTTCTAAACTATACCTGATGACCAATTCATACACAAATAATTATTCTTGAATGTCCGAATCGCATGCAAAATTTCCTAGTAATCATTGAGCCATAGAGATTTTTATGACCAAATGCCATAAACAAGTTGTACTTTGAACTCTTTTTTCTCTCTCTCTACATTTCTAGGAACAAATTAAAACCTTTTGAAGTTTTGGGAATGCAAACTTAAAATGCTACTAATCATGTGGCATTGATGCCAATATGGTTGTAACTCAATGTAAATACGTGGGATGTTGATATTTTATTCCAAGATCTAAAGAAAATGTAAATATGCGGGATAGCTCCCTTGTTATGATTGATGGTGTTATCTGGTGTAAACAAAGGCTCACCATTTGTTGATAACTTAGAATATGTTGCTTTGCTCTATCATATATTTGCAAATTTGTAACAGTCATCGGACATTTGGCTGATATTCTTGATTTTGCACAAGATACAGTTGGATAATGCTCTGTTATTTGTTGAACTCAAAGCAGATCTTAACCTTTTGTAGGTGGAAAACGGCATGCATAATGAAGTGTTTGAGCGTCTACAGCAAGCCCGCACTGAGCTAGAACGATCAAGAAAGGAAGCATGTGAGGGCCGGCAAAAAGCAGAAAGGGACCTGTTTGAAGCTTCCATGAAGGTATGACTTCTGTGCTTTCGTAAACTACTTTCTTCTTGCTTAATCATAATGTTACAGGTTTACCCTTACCCTTATCCCTGAATAGAAGAAATCCTTTTTTTTTCTTTGAGAAAACAAAAGATCCAAATGCCAGCAAGGTAGTTTTTTTTTTCTCGAAAATGTGCGCTGCACGTACCTCATTAAGCGAAGGGGAATAGTTCATTACAAGCTTGCTCGTTAGCCATGGCGCTAGAGCAAGGCACACTACACAAGTCGCCGGTTCTACGGTGCCGCTGTTTGGTGTACTTAAAAAAATAACAATTGGGCAATAAGGGGCTTAATCGAGCAAGAAAAAGAACAGTATTTGAGGCTCTTACTGAGGGGAGGTGGGTTGCAGACATAAGGGGATCTGCACTTACAGTAACTGTTTTAATTGAATATCTTGATCTGTGGGAGTTGTTGATAGAGGTGGAGCTGCAGCCTGAGGCAGAGGATTCCCACACCTGGCTATTTTCTTCTAACGGGAAATATACGGCTAAGTCAGCTTACGAAGCAATGTTCACTGGGGCCATTCAGTTTCGGTCGTGGGAGAGAATATGGAAGAGCTGGGCGCCGAATAAATGTCGTTTTTTCATGTGGCTGGTCGCGCATAACAAATGTTGGACAGCGGATAGACTTGCAAAGAAGGGACTCCCACACCCTGAACATTGTCCCTTATGCAGCCAGGAGGAGGAGACAATTGACCATCTGCTTGTCTCTTGTGTCTTCTCACGTCAAGCTTGGTTCTTTGTACTGCAACGCTTTGGTCTTCAACATTTGGCTCCGCAACCTGATGAGCAGTCCTTTGAAGATTGGTGGGAGGTGGCCTCCACTAGGGCGGCTGACTATATGAATCAAGGCCTGAACTCTCTTGTCATCTTAGTGGCTTGGGCGATCTAGAATCACAAGAATCGCTGTGTGTTTGAAGGAAGGCAACCAGATTTGATTGGGCTTATCGCCTCCATTAGAGAAGATCTAAACTCTTGGGGCTATGCTGGGGATCGAGGGATTTCACATCTCCTCGCCTTGCAACCGAGTTGATGGCTTTGTGTAGTTCGGGTCTAGGCGTGTGTTTATTTTTTCAGTAGGTATTTTAGTGGGTTTTGTTGGTTTTGTGGGTTCGAGCCCCCTGCCCAACCCCCAAAAAACTGATTTTGTATTTGGATGATCCACCCTTTTTTCTCCTTCTTAATATATTGATACGCAGCTCTCCTGCGTGTTCGAGAAAAAAAAAGGGGGGCTGGAGGCTTCGGGCTGAGCGATCAGCTGGATGAGCGGCCCCAGGGCGCGGAAGCCAGCGCTGAATTCACCGCAAATAATTTTTTTTTCTTAAAAGGTCAACAAGGAAGCCAGCAAGGTAGTTTTTTTCTTAAATGGTCAACTAATCTTTCGTGCATTCAAATAAATTTCTTGCAGTCCAAAGCACGGGAGAATTCACTCCACAAAGAAAAAAAGGAGGTTGAGGAAAAACTGACCAAAGAAAAGTCTATTCTTGAAAAGGAGAAGTTGCAGATATACAATGAGCTACAGAAGGCAAATGAGCAAAGGGCACAACTGGAGAATAAGCTTCTCCAGACCAACTCTCTTTTGGAAGAGCTCCAGCAGCTGCAAGGAGAGCTGCAGCGTGAGAAAGAAGATGCTCTACGAGAAGTTGAAGAGATGTGCAAACTATATTGCAACAGAAATTTTGCCTCTGCTGGTGAAGTTTCCTTGACAGAGTTTAGCTACAGTGAGATTGAAGAAGCAACCAACAATTTTGATGGCTCTAGGGAGATTGGACAAGGTGGATGTGCAAGCGTCTACAGGGGTTTTCTCCGTCATACCACTGTGGCCATAAAGAAATTCAACCGAGAAGGCGCAGTAGGAGAGAAAGAGTTCAATGATGAGGTAATTTAATTTTCAGCCACTTCAAATTTAGGCTTCTTTCAGTACAGGCTTCTTTCAGTAGAAACATGAACCTAAATCTGTGACTTTTGCAAATATTACTTACAGGTGGAGATTCTATGTAGGATGAGACATCCGAACCTTGCCACTCTCATTGGATTGTGCAGAGATCCCAAGGTGCTGGTTTATGAATTCATGCCAAATGGAAGCCTAGAGGACCGCCTCCAGTGCAAGCTACACACTGAGCCACTCCCATGGAGAATGCGCGTCAGAATTGCTGCCGACATCTGCACAGCGCTCATCTTCCTTCACTCCAACAAACCAAAAAGCATCGCCCATGGTGATCTGAAGCCTGACAACGTCCTCCTTGATGCTAACTTTGTAGGCAAGCTGGGTGACTTTGGAATTTCTCGCTCCCTAGACCTGACAAACACCACTGTCACCCCTTACCACAGAACGGACCACATAAAAGGCACATTGGGGTACATGGATCCAGGGTACATTGCTTCGGGGGAGCTTACAGCGCAGTACGATGTCTACTCCTTTGGAGTTGTGCTGCTGCGTTTGCTAACAGGCAAGAGCCCACTAGGACTTCAGAGTGAAGTGGAGGCATCCATGAGCAGCGGTGTCTTGCATGAGATACTTGATGCCTCTGCAGGGGAATGGCCTCTTGAGCACGCCGAGGAGTTGGCAAGACTAGCTCTGAAATGTTGTCGATTAAACAGAAAGGACCGCCCTGATCTTGCAAAAGAGGCATGGGGTATCCTGCAAGCTATGATGAATGAGCCGCCACCTTCTTCAGCGCATCCTCCGAAGGCAGAGGCACCATCATATTTCATCTGCCCAATGACACAGGTCAGTTGCAATTGTTGAAGCTGACTCTATATAATGCTAATACTCAGCAGGACTGCAGGAGTAGCTAGCGTAGATGAAAAATAAATCTTCACCCAGTATCACAGTCACATCACCTATATATATATATAGCCTATAATCTCCTACCTATAAGCCTGACAGTAAATTTACCACACAGTAATTACATACAACTCTTAACAGTCAGCCACCAGAGTAAAGTTTTAATTCCTTTCAACTAATATAATGTTGCATATGCATTATTGCAATGTTTCAGGAGATTATGCGAGATCCACATATTGCCGCTGATGGATTCACATATGAAGGTGATGCCATTAAAGATTGGATCCAAAGGGGGCATACAATGTCTCCCATGACCTACCTTAATTTGTCACACCATGAGTTAATTCCCAACAATGCCCTTCGCTTCGCTATACAAGAATGGCAAATGGGACAGCAGCAATAATTTTGAGTTTCTGATTGACCACACATTTGGTTTGCGCTGTGTCGTGTTTCTGAAGTGAGTAAAGTGATGCCAACTTCGAAGGTGTACATACACATTCTAGGCAGCCTTTTTTTCTCTTATATCAAAAATTTTATCAAACTTTAGAGCTCGGAAATAAAGTTTGATGTGCGTGCCACTCTGACAGCTCACGTATTTGGGATAAAGTGATATGTAATGCTCTTTCCATTCCAAATTATAAGATGTTTTAGGTTTTCTAGATGTGTAGCTTTTGCTATGCACTTAGAGCATGTTTGGGAGCATGGCCTAGGAGCCCGGCTGCGCTCCTAGGCTGCAACTCCCGTGGCTTGGCCCGCTCTGCAGCTCGGGCAGCGGGAGCCAAAAATCCCCAAGCGCCTAGCCCCGAGGAAACAAAATTAGGGTTCATTTTTCCTAGGCACGGCTCTGTGCGGCGCGAGGACGGGGAATTTGGGGGCGATTTTGGCGGCGGTGGGTGGCTCGCGTGGGAAGAGGGAAAACTCCACGCATGCTCTCCCTACCAGCGAAATCCTCTGCCTTTATAAGCGACGCTTGGTGCTGCTTCTCCTTCCTTCCTCTCTGAGCTCTTCGCCTTCCTCTAGCCACGTGAGAGATTGGCAGCGGTGGTGAGCTGGTGTGCATCATGGAGGCATCTCCCCCAGCGGCCTTGGTCTCCGTTCTTCCGCCTTCGATCTGCTACGACGTGTCGCCGCTCCGTCGACCGTAGGGACTCCGTGTAGGTGGCCGTCTTCTTCCCTTTTCTTCCTTGGTTGCGGTGGTTGCTTCCTCGCCGGCCTGATCTGCTTCCTCTGTCTCGCCTGGCTTCTTCCTTCCATTGCACTGCTCCTTTGCACCTACGCCAACACCGAGGTGAAATCAACCCCCAAACTTCTCTCCTTCACAGTGATGATGTTAGTGTCGACAAAATATGGTTGACGGTCTACCTAGGGGTATGCCCGAGGTATTAGATTGTCGGCAGACACATGCGCAATCTACGAACTAGACGGTGATGCAAGACAAAGACAAGGATTTATCCAGGTTCGGCCGTCGTGAGGACCTATGTCCTGCGTCTGATTGTATTATTGTATGATGATATGAGAGATGACAATGACACTGCCCCTCCTTATATAATGTAAAAGGACAGAGTTATAAGTAAAATATATTAATTAGTATAATATCTTCTTGTAGCCTTGTGGTGCACATCGACCAACGTCGTGCATCGCATTTCTTCATCCTGTGGGTTGGGCTACCTTCGATGGTGCGGCCCATGTCGAGCCAGGAGGGTATAGGGGTTTATACCCCCACAGCTTCTCTGAGCTCTATGTATTGTGATGCGACGCACCATCTTAAGCTTCTTTGACCGGTGAGGTTTGAGTTCTTGTTGTCCCTGAGGAACGTTGCCCAAGCAGTTGCAACAGTATTTCGACCAGCGTAGACGAGAGTCGACCACCGTTGATGCCGAAGAAGTAGGTTGTCTGAAGAATGCATGCATTATGCTCTTAAGAAAAAGATTTCTTTCCCTGTAAAGTGTGCCTAATTTATTTTCTACGAAGAAAAGCAGTAGTAACTTGTATAGGTGTGATTTTAATCATCAGAAGCGTAGGGGTTGAGAAACACATTCACCGTAAGGTGAAGTGTACCCACTTAGTCCTCAAGCCTAGTAGTAGGTGACATAGACACGTGGTGCAGGGTCCAAATAGAAAGAATCTTCAACATGGTTGAAAAATTCAATCATCGTACGAGCGATATAAGATGCATCGTCAAGTGCATCATACTGATGTAGTCCCCAAGCTTGCTGGAAGGTGAAGTATAAACCTTGTAGCAAGGTCTAAAAATAAAAAGCATCTCTCGGTTGTATATGTGTCTAATTTATATGTAACTGAAAAGAGCAGTCCCCAAGTAGTGGTTGGAGAGTGACCGAAGGAGTACCTAAGCATAGCGTAGGGAGTGGTCGACGAGTCTCCGAGCGCGGTTGGAAACGTAAACATATTTAGTGGTCGGGGCAGTCCCTGAGCATAACATAGGAAATGGTCGACGAGTATCCGAGCGTGGTTGGAAACATAAACATGCTTGGTGGTCGGGGCAGTTTCTGAGCACAGCGTAGGGAATGGTCGACGAGTCCTCGAGCGTGGTTGGGAACATAAACATGCTCGGTGGTCGGGAAGTTCCCAAACTTGGCATCCGAGGAGTACTAAGGGGTCCTCAAGCATAGCTTGTTGACTGAGCCAAGCTCCTAAAAATAAATATGGAGAATAAGTAGTATATGATGTACAAATGAACTCTAGAGAAAAAAATTTAGCACTAGTATAATATGCAATCGTAACTTTAAGCAAAAAAAAATCTATTTTTAGCTTTTTTTACTAAAGTTAGCATGAGTAGTTCTCGAGTTTCACCAGCTTTAGTCTAACCAATAATATGGAGCATGAGACGCGGAGCCCAGGCATGCGTAAGATTGCGGGCCTCGCCAAAGAGATACTTTCGACCACCTGGAATGTAAAGGATAAATCTCGTACACGTGTGGGGAGGAGTCAGAGATAGTGCCAGCTCTAGGAAACTCAAGTAGGAGAAAGAACTGGTCGGCTAACTATTAAGCAAAAAATATTTGGAGATGATATACATAGAGAAAAGTTGTTTGGAGAATAATCATGTTGAGGATATTATGGAGAACATCATGCTAAAATTATATTAAATAAAATATTAGAAGTGTACTTATCTTTGGACAGAAATCTAGTCGGTGGTGATAAAATTGTTTGGCCCTAACGCTGGTTAGGTAGATCTATTGTGGCCTTGTGGGTACCTGCTCGGTAGATTGATTCTAGATTGAGTCTACTGGAGCTAGGGTTTAGAGAGCCTATGGCCGACTTGATCGATAGCCTCGAGCATGTCGATGTAGTCGATTCGCCTCCCTTCGCAGCAAGAAAGCGGGCGACGAGTTGTCGACGTGGTCAGAGATGTTGCTAGAGTGGTCGGAGCTATAGCCAGCATGGTCAGAGCCACAACCGATGTTAGTGAAGAAGTAATCGACACAGATCAGATCAACGCCTCCTCCATGGTCGTGGTGGTGAAGCTGTTGAAGCTGGTGGTCTAGGTGATCTGGCCGATGGTGAACGTGAGGCTATTCACCACGACCACAGAGTCAAGGATGATGACCACCTAGTTCGCCTGGAAAGCTATACACATACCCCCTACTTGGTGTGCCACTGTCGATGAAATATAGTTGGTAGTGTACCTAGGGGTATACCCAAGGTAGTAGATTATCGGCAGACAAGTGCGCAAGCTACGAACTAGATGGTGACGCAAGACAAAGATAAGGATTTATCTAGGTTCGGTCGTCATGAGGACGTAATACCTACATCCTATGTCTGATTGTATTATTGTATGATGATATGAGAGATGACAATGACCTATCCTCTAGGGCACCCATGCCCTCCTTATACAATGTGAAGTGATAGAGTTACAAGTAAAATATCCTATTTGGTACAATATCTTCTTATAGCCTTATCGTGCACATCGACCAGCATCGTGCGCCGCATGTCGTCATCTTGTGGGCTAGACCACCTTTGATAGTGCAGCCCATGTCGAGCTATGAGGGTATAGGGGTTTATACCCCCACAGTTAGGGTTTCTTATCGTAGTTGTTGTTCCTAATTCGTTGATCTAATTTCAGTACAACTTGTTGTTCTTATATGGATTAGGGTTTGCTACCATTGTAGTTGATGCTCATTATTACGGTCTTTCTTCGTTGCTACTATAATGTGCTTGTTCATGCTGATGTTGTTGTTCATATGGTTTGCTTCTGTATTTCTATGATATGTCAATGACGTTATCCTGAGCACTTGGAGGCATTGACCTAAATGCGGCCGTGCTTATTGCTAACTGAATCATTGTACAATCATGTTGAGGCCAGGCAGGGTATGATGATCCAAATTTGTGTTACATTGTTATATGCATGTGGATGGATCCCTCTTTGAGCCATGAGATGATGTGTAGGCAAGCAACTACCCTAGTTGTAATGATGTTATTTGCTGTTACTAGCAGGCTTAAAAGGAAAAGACCTAGAACTGATAGTGAACCTAACCCTCTTATCTATACACTTAGGGATGGAGCTGACCAGCACATGCATCACACACTTAACCTGATTTTTAACTATAGTGACATAGAATGCCTAGCCATGCTTAGGATGACCAGAGCCCCTTTTTTCCTTGTGCAATTTGTTTAGAGCTTGGAACCTATTTACTGATAGAGAGGGTGTAACAGTGGAGGAGCAGGTTGCAATGTTCCTTCATATGGTAGGTCACAACCAAAGATTTAGAGTTGTCCACCAGTTTTTTACGAGGTCCAATGAGACAGTATAGAAACACTTCCATCATATTTTGCATGCTATTGGTGAGCTTAGGAATGAGATGATCAAGCCTCCGAGCACTGCCACACACCTAAAGGTACTTGGAAGCCATAGATGGAATCCTTACTTAAAGGTAATTGTAAGCACATTCTACTTGATTAGAAAGGTGTACATATTCACATGTATTGTTATCTCACTTACATGGATTTTAGGACTATGTTGGTGCCATTTATGGCACACATGTATTGGCAAGGGTGCCTAGACACATGCAACAAGCTTTCAGGGGTAGGAAAGCAAATCCCACACAAAATGTTATGGCTGCTATGGACTTCGATCTCAAGTTCACATATGTCCTTGCTGGATGGGAGGGCTCTACCCATGATGCACTTATCCTGGCAGATGCCATAGAGAGAACTGATGGGTTCACACTACCTAAAGGTAATTGCACTATCTAGTCACTGCACTTATGTCCAAAACATTTTCACACACACACACACACACACTCATAGTAGATGTCCAATTGTAGGCAAATTCTACCTGGTAGATGTTGGCTATGCATGCAG
This sequence comes from Sorghum bicolor, assembly GCF_000003195.3. Classification (NCBI taxonomy): domain Eukaryota; kingdom Viridiplantae; phylum Streptophyta; class Magnoliopsida; order Poales; family Poaceae; genus Sorghum; species Sorghum bicolor. The sequence continues at coordinate 20,718,647 of NC_012871.2, forward strand.
AAGTGGTTTCCTACCCCCCCTATAGGGGGGTCAGGTATCATCGATTGAGTTTTAGAGCAGAAACCACCCAACCAATGCAAGGGAGCTTTTCAACCTAAGGCACTCTTCACTAAGGGTCACTATGGAGAGGGCTTTTGGTGCTTTGAAGAACATGTTTAGAATCCTAGACAATAAGCCCTTTCACACATACAACGCACAGGTGAAGTTTGTATTGGCCTACTATATTTTGCACAATTGGATCTTAGGTTTTGGCATGGACTAAGTAGTGCCACCTGAGGAAGGTTTCACTAGAACCCAACTTGACCCATCCACTTCACACACTGGTTGACAATGAAAGCCAGTCCCAAGACTCCAATGCCATGGCACTTAAAAGGGATGCCATCTGTAATGCTATGTGGGAAGGGAGGGGTGCCACTAGGGTGTGATCATTCATTAACTATGTTCTTAAATTCAGTTTGTGTACCGTACCCTGCTATTGAACTCATGATTGCATAATAACTATGTAATAACTTGTTGGACACGGCTGAGACCAAATTTATTTCCTTCCCAACTATTTTTGTTTGGATCATATTGTTTCTCATCATGTATGACTGTTGCATGGTCTTTGGCTATGAAACTTAGCCATTCAGTGGTAGCACCATAGATCAGTTATGTTGCTCCTATTGTATGGCTATGTCCCACTGCCAAAGCCTAAAAGGTACTGGTGCAGCAGCTGGTGCTAATGATGGTGCTACTAATGTCTGAGGCCTGGTGCTGATAACAACACTAATTATATGGTTAATTTATTCAAAATTGTTGTCATGGATATCAATCTCTTGCTCATTGCATTACCACATCACGATTTGTGCATCGTGACTTGGGGCCTAGATGAATGTACCTTGTACCCAAACAAAATCTTGGTTTGGTAATTGAGGTAGTTGGCTTCTTAGCTCGGTTACATGTGGACAAACAAATACAATCTCATCTAGGCCTGACCCGTTTCATACATGTTGCCAAATATGAGCACTACTTGCAGTAGTTGGGGCAGGCCTATCATGACCTATGCTTGGTGGGTGGGCCAAGCTAGCCTCAGCCACCCTCCCAAACATGCCTTTAGGGTCTATTTGGATCCATCCGTGACTTAGTTGCATGGACATTTTACAAGTCTGTGACATGTCTGCCAGTGGTTGCAAAAATGCTTGGTCAGGCAAATCAAGAATTAGCTCAATTGTTTGGTTTAATCCCACGGTATGTGCATGAGCAGGGGAAAGAGACTAGCGGCATTTGGTTTCTTAGTTGCATGGGGATGCACTCAGTTTTATTTAGGCCTTGTTTAGTTCACCCAAAAACATTTCAAGATTTCTCATCACATCGAATCTTATGGAACATGCATGGAACATTAAATATAGATAAAAAACTAATTGCACAGTTTGCCAGTAATTTGTGAGACAAATCAAGTGGACTAGCCAGACAGTCCAACCGAACCACACTGTTGATATTTGGGAACGCAATAAGGAATTGATCCGCAAGCGCACGGATATCGGTGAGCACTTCACCCGGGAAATTATCCAGAGTATCGTATTTATTTTTTTACCACTAGGAGAAAGAGTGCATCTTACTAACCGGTCTATTACTACTAACCTTTAGGCACAAAGAATGTCTTTCGATGTGAGTGATAAATAGAGAAGACTGCAACCGTAGTCTCCTTCTAACCTTGGTAAGGATGATCTACTGTTCTAATGGGGAGGCTAACGGAATCTAGACACCACAAAGGATGTTCAACCCGCACCTATAAACCCTATCCTTCCTGCTAACGAGATGTGATCTACAAAGGTAGCTCGGAATTGTCACGTTCCTCACTACTACCACGGTCCAGCTAGTCAGGGAATATCTATGAGTACCCCAGCCTAAACACCACGTTTACGCCAGCAATGATTACTCTAAACTCTACGCGAAGAGATTAAAGTAAACTCATAAACCATAAGAACAATACTTACTAGAATTTAGAAGTTGAATTACTGAAGAATCCTAGGAGCAAGCTTCGGGTTAGGAGAACTTGATCCCGCAGGTACAAGCTTGGAGTAGACACCGACAGGCCGGGCTTCCTCCAATCTACACCTCCACTCTATCTCTCTCAATCTAGTAGAAACTAGAAGATCTATTTCTACCTTACATTGGTTGCTAAGCCCTAAAAGAAATATTAATTAGAGAAGAGGTTTTCCTTCGAGGGCACCCCTCAGTCTCTATGATAATTTCTTCATGTCTTCTCCAGAGGCCAGGGGGGCCTTGCTTATATAGTCCTCCCCTTCTATGCGTTTTTTGGGACGATAGGCGAGGTGGTACTATGTTTTTCTTGATCCAATAGGTCGGTGGAATATCCCGAGCGAAGAGAGTCCTGATCTGGCTCCAGAGGGGGGCGGGCGCCCAGGCTACCAGGGCGGGCGCCCTGGGCCTGGCCCAGTTTTGCCTCCGCTTTTGTCTCGTGGCTTTTGGAGTCTTCTAGATGATGCAAAATTACGCGGTGCGTTGATATCTCTATGTAATCCCGACATGTGGGCCTTTCTTCCTTATTTCCTGATAACCCCCTGCAGAAACAGATAAACAATAAAACTCGTGGAATTCTGTCAGATCAAACCCTAATTCTAGGTGTTGATTGCATATTGGTCCTTTCTCTTGTTTATTTGATAATTAAAATTGATACTTATGAACCGTCAACAAATACCCCCATACTTAGGCTTTTACTCGTCGTCGAGAAAAGGATGGTTAAGAAAAATATCTGGGGTAAACATTTAAAAATATTCTTTATATTTGCAGGGTGTTAAAAATCCACTGTGTACCATAGTCAGGAAGTATATGGTTAAGAGTAAAGATCCTTTCTTCTCAATCCTATCACTTGGAGTTTTTGTATATTTTTGAAAGAAAGTAGCATACCTTTTGATCCTCATAGGTTCTCTCAGATCACTCATTATCTTTTATATATATCTCACTGAGGCTGTTTTATTTTGCAAAAATTCTCAAGCAATCTTACTTTGCATTTATTGCCTGATCAAAACGGGATCCGAGGAGGGGAATGTCATACTCTTAGATCAAAGACTTTGGAAAAAAAACTTTGTCAACTCTTGCTGGCATATTGCTTATTAGAGGGACCATGGGCTATCATTTTTTTCTCTTTTCTCTTTTCTCTCTTTTTTTTTAAGTGGATACCGAGGTACCCCTAATTCTACTGCCGGACACTTGTCCATTTTTTTCTGCGAGGTTGTCGAGCACTTGCTCCTTTTTATTTCCTCGAAATATTTTCTATTTTTGCATAGCCCATGCCTCTAATGCAATAATACTTCGGAAGAGTGAATCTTACTGAAATAATGTCTTGATCTTGGGAGCATGATAAATCTCTCAACAAGGGTCTAACTCATTTTGAACAAACTCAATACAGAGCAGATAGCTTTTATAATCATAATTAATATTTTCATTTTTATCAGGCATATGAAACACTGAGGATGGTAGCTAGAAATTTGAATATTTTGAAATAAATTCTCCAAGCAACAATGATATCAAGAATAAGAAACTCATACTCTACCATCACATATTCCAATTGACTTAAGTAACACAGGGTTTTTAAAATAATTTTATAATAATTGCAAGTTTTCAGGAAATATCATAAATTGAGATTAATCATGATTAGGAATATTTTAATCTTTTTATCTTATCATGTCGGAAACAGTAATCTGCATAATTAAAGTAAAGTGTGCAGAGTGTGTACCTGAATCGTGGAATGGTGTAGTCGGAGTGTGTTTAGCATGTTGAGGGATCTCCCCCATACTTGTTTTCTGCCTTCTTGCACAAAAATAAAGTAGAGACACACAAGACATAATAATAATAATACTCTTTATTGATCTTGAGGCATTTATTACAAAAGACTGATGGCAAAATGATGATAATAGCAAACTGATGATAATTGCAAACCTAAACCGAATTTAAAGATAAATGACTAAGATGCATTGCCTCAAGGTCTAATCTAGATAACTTAGCGGCGCTCTAATTCCTTGATCTTCTTGTTGGCACTGGCAAGATCCTGTCTAAGGCCTAGTATAACGGTGTTGTGGTTAGAGAGCTGCCTAGTGAGGGAATTAATCGAGGACTGGAGGTCTATGATAACTCTATCTAGCCTGCGAACTTCCTCATCAATATCCATTATAGCCTTGCGACGCTTGGGAGGTGTCTCAAAAGCATTGAGAGAGTGCTTCGGGGCTGTCTTTGGAGGGATGAAACGGACTTTGGCTGCTCTAATCCCTTCAAAGTAAGGCCTTTCCTCCTCTGTAGTGTAGCAAATACTGCTGATCTCGCCGCTCCGGTTGGTCTTGACTCCAACGACCCTCTCATTGGGTCTAGGTGGAAGGATCCTTGTGCTGATTGGCACCTTGATAGTGGTCTTCGTCTTGGATGATGATCCTTTAAGGAGTAGGGGTTGTGGTTGTTGACGGTCCTTAAGTATCAAATTTAATTATCAAATAAATAAAGAAAAGGATCCAAATGAAATCAAGATCTAGACTTAGGGTTTTATCTGACAGAATTCCACGAGTTTTGGTGTTTGTCTATTTCTGCAGGGGGTTATCAGGAAATACGGAAGAAAGGCCCACATGTCAGGATTACGTAAAGGTATTAGCGTGCTGCGCAATTATCTTACATCTAGAAGACTCCAGAAGCCACGAGACCGAAGCGGAGGCGAAACGGGGCCAGACCCTGGGCGGCCGCCCAGTTGGTCAGGGCGCCCGCCCACCTCCTGAGTCCAATCAGGACTCTGCTTTGCGGGAGATCTCCACCGACCTAAAGGATGAATCTAAACCATACAATCTATGTCGGTTTGATCCAAGGGCCCATATTCACTTGGAGGGACTATAAAACCAGACCCCCTGGCCCCTGGAGGAGAGAGCCTCTCAACCCTAATTCATTGTTCCATCAAGGGAGAAGAAGCCTCTGATCAAGATTAGAGCCACCACATCAATTAGACATCTAGATTAGCATAGCTACATAGGATTAGAACTAGAAGGAGTCAATCTTCGATTGGTTTCCGGATCTGTCAGGAGGATTCTTGGTAATTCTCTAATTGTGCTTCTAATTGCTTTCTAATTATCTTTGTTCTTCAATATTATGAATATGACTTTGTTCTACTTCAATATATTGCTTATGACTTTGCTCTACTTGCTTATATTCAAGATTATATTGTTCTTAGTTTATCATAGTTATGTACTTGGCTTAGTTAGATACGATCTATATACATGCTTAGGATCGTATAGCGTTTATCCATCGGATCCATGGGTAAATGATAGATATTGTGTAGGCGTGGTGCTTATACCGTATTTATCTGCGATTGTACCCAATATGCTAGATCGTGGGGTGGTTCGTGATAGTGACAGCTTCATTGATTCTTATATAGTCCCCCTCTCGTGTATTGGGCTGGCAGAGCAACATTATTCAAGGGGAGTGATTGCTATGTTTCTCATATTCCTTGCTAATATCACTATGCATGGGCGTAGTCTTGTCTCGCAATGATTGCTAAGTATGCTTGCACTAACTATGATAATGCTAGACTATATAGTTAAGAATAACTTAGGGAATATTCTTGTAGTTCGTTCTAATACCATGCTAATGACTTTCTAGAGTATCTAATTGAGGTGCTTATCATATTTATTATGTGGCTAGATCAGATTAGTTATCCTTGTCACTATTATTATTTCATATATCTTTTATGTGACACTTATCCCTGTATGAAGAGATAGATATAATGTTCTCAATTATACATGCAATGATAGATGCTCAATCTCATATTCTATTCTGTAATCAATAGTGATGATTGCTAATCCCTTCCCAGTGGTAAAAATATAAATAACGATAGCTGGAATACTTCCCGGTTAAAATGCTGCATCGGTATTAATCTGTGCGCTTGCAGATCCCATTCATTATTTATTTAGAAGAGCAATTGCATATTTCAATACCGCGTCTCTCATGTCATGCTGGGGATGACAACTTGGCTTAAGTGGTGTGAGGGATAGGTTTGGCATTTTTGGCACCGTTGCTAGATTTAGAACTTAGTCTACTTTTAGTAATGATGTTAAGAATACCCAACAGTGGTGGTGCGGTGAGAACTGGTTGAGCATGGTAAGATTGGGCGGAGCTGCGTTGGCGTAATGGCATGGCTTCTAGCTGACGCTCTGTGTTGGCCGGGACGAGAGCACGGGCATCGGGGTCTTCCACAGGCTCTATGTTGAGGTTGAAGGGGACGACTTCCCAATCATCGTGGTACTTCTCGGCCATTGGAGTAGCAAGGAACTAATAAAATTTTAATTGAAGGAGAGCTAATCAAGCTCTAATTGAAGGAGAGAAAGCTTGGTGGCTTGGTGTTTGAAAACTGAGGTCAGGGGTCTGTTTATATAGGGGTCAAAAGGGTGCCTCTATGGGTTGTTCGGGTTGCTCCCGTCAATGTGCGTGCAAAACTTTCCATCCGAGGGATTATTCGGATCACCCTAAGTGCATTTTCCATAACAGAGAAAGTCGGGATCGAGAGGGAAGAGGGGCTGGGCGCCCGCCCACTTGACCTGGGCGCCCGCCCTCTCTCTGGCCCCTCTGTGGGCCCACTTTTCCGAACGCGTTTCTAGATGCGAAATTATTTAGAAATATATATATGACCCAAAACCATCAGACCAAAAGTGTCGGGCTCCAATTCTCCATGGGAAGGTAAAAATGGACTACGTCTATTTCTTCAAATTCCTCATTGGGCTCTAAAAATAATTTAAGACGTTGACCATTTACCTTGAATAACGTACCTTCGCTGTTTTGAAGTGTGATAGCTCCGTGGGATGATGAATTGATTACCTTGAATGGTCCTTCCCATTTGCTCCGGAGTTTTCCATGCCCGAAAAGCTTTACCCTGGAATTAAAAAGTAATACCTTATCTCCGGGTGTGAACTCCTTCTTCTTGATTCTCTTGTCATGCCACCTCTTGACTCTTTCTTTGTAGATCTTTGAATTGTGATATGCCTTCTCTCGCCATTCTTCCAATTCTGATACTTGCATTCTTCTATAATCTCCAACAGCATCTAGGTCCATATTCCATCTCTTTATGGCCCAGTGTGCTTTGAACTCTAGTTCAACAGGTAGATGGCAAGTCTTCCCGTACACCAATTGGTATGGAGACATTCCGATTGGGGTCTTGTATGCTGTCCGGTATGCCCAGAGTGCATCGGGTAACTTGTCTTTCCATGCCGTTCCCATTTCATTTACTGTCTTTTGAAGAATATTTTTGATTTGTTTGTTGGAAGTCTCTGCTTGGCCACTTGTCTGAGGATGATAAGGGGTAGCGACGTTGTGACGGATTCCATGTCTTGATAGATATTGCTTGAAGCGTTTGTCGATGAAGTGTGCTCCTCCATCACTTATCACTACTCTGGGGACTCCAAATCTTGGAAATGTAATTTCTTCAAACATCCTCTTTGAACTGACGTTGTCGGCATGCTTGCAAGGTAATGCTTCTACCCACTTGGAGACATAGTCAACCGCCACCAAGATATACTCGCACTTCTTTGATGGAGGAAATGGACCCATGTAGTCTATTCCCCAGACATCAAAGAGCTCAATCTGAAGGTTGTTGGTGAGTGGCATTGCATCCCTTGTATTTATGTTTCCGTGTCTTTGACATGGCCCACATCTTCTGATATATTGCTTCGTGTCTTCATACATTGTAGGCCAATAGAATCCACACTGCCAGATTTTTGAATGTGTACGGAATGCTCCATAATGACCTCCATATGGTGACGAATGACATCTGTCGATGATCTTCCATCCTTCCTCAGTGGTCACACATATCCTGAGTAAGCCGTCAGAGCATACTCGGAAGAGGTATGGCTCATCCCATATATGTGAACGACTTTCTTGAATAAGCTTCTTCTTGTTTGCTCCTAGTGGTACATACCCTGAAACCATAAAATTAACAATATCTGCATACCAGGGGTCAGACCTATTAATCCCGTAGAGCATGTCGTCCCGGAGTGAATCATTGATGGGGGTTTCCTGTGGACTCATAAAATACATTCTAGACAAGTGATCAGCAACAGAATTTTCTACTCCCTTTTTATCTTTTATTTCTAAGTCAAATTCTTGGAGTAATAAGATCCATATAATTAGGTGAGGTTTAGCATCTTTTTTAGTGAGCAAATTTTTTAGTGCAGCATGATCAGTGTAAACAATTATTTTAGCTCAAACTAAATAAGATCTAAATTTATCAATGGCAAAGACAACAGCCAGGAGCTCTTTTTAAGTGGTTGCATAATTAAGTTGAGCTCCTGTCAAAGTTTTACTGGCATAAGCAATTGCATGATGCTTCTTATCTTTAGTTTGTCCCAATACTGCCCCCACAGCATAATCACTAGCATCACACATAATTTCAAAAGGCAACGACCAATCTGGGGGTTGAATGATTGGTGCAGAGATGAGTGCTTTCTTTAATAAATTGAAAGATGTTAGACATGCATCATCAAATTCGAAAGGAGCATCCTTGGCTAGCAAAAGAGTAAGTGGTCTAGCAATAAATGAAAAATCTTTTATGAATCTACGATAAAAACCAGCATGGCCAAGAAAGCTTCGAATTCCTTTTATGTTCACAGGTGGAGGTAGTTGTTCAATTACTTCAATTTTAGCTTTGTCTACCTCAATACATCTTTCAGACACTAGGTGTCCTAGCACTATTCCTTCTCTAACCATAAAATGACATTTTGCCCAATTAAGGATTAAGTGCTTTTCTTCACATCTTTGCAAAACCTTGTCTAAGTTTTCAAGACAACTATCAAAAGTTTTTCCATAAACAGAGAAATCATCCATGAAAACTTCCATAATCTCTTCAATCATATGAGAAAATATAGACATCATGCATCTTTGAAAAGAAGCTGGTGCATTACATAACTCAAAAGACATTCTACGATAAGCATAAGTTCCATATGGGCATGTAAAAGTGGTTTTGCTTTGATCATCGGGATGGATCGGGATTTGATGATACCCTGAATATCCATCTAAGAAACAAAAGAACGAATGGTTCGCTAACCGCTCTAGCATCTCATCTATGAAAGGCAAAGGAAAGTGATCCTTTCTCGTGGCTTTGTTTAGTTTTCTATAGTCTATGCACATCCGCCATCCTGTGACGGTGCGTTGCGGAATTAGTTCGTTCTTTTCATTCATAATAACAGTCATGCCTCCCTTTTTAGGCACAACTTGTACTGGGCTTACCCACTCACTGTGCGGCACAGGATATATAATCTCTGCATGCAGCAGCTTTATAACTTCCTTTTTAACTACCTCTCTCATAGTGTTGTTAAGTCTACGTTGGGGTTCTCGAGAGGGTGTAACAGAAGGATCTGTTGGAATACGATGTGTACAAATCATAGGACTGATTCCTGTAAGATCTTGAAGTGAATAGCCAAAAACCGAGTGATGTTTCTCAAGGATGGTCATTAATCGCAGAGTTTGATCCTGAGTGAGTTTATCGCTAATGATCACAGGGAACTCTGGATTATTGTTTAGGAAAGCATAGGTAAGACCGGGTGGTAAAGTTTTAAGCTCTATGGGAGGTCTAGGTGTTTCTGCAAACTCATCTAAGGGTTCAGGCTCGGAAGGTTCGTCTTCTTCTTCTGTGAAGAAAGGAGTTTCGTCTTCTAAGTCTGGTTCATCTAAAAGCTCCAGAGATGCAGCCTTTACTTCCTCCATAGGATCAGGCAAAAGATATGACTCGTCCTTATTGTTTAAGGAGTGTGAAATTATTATTGGGATTTTAAAAGTTTTTCCAAAAGAAATGTGTAGCTTTCCAGTATGACCTTCATAAAGGAGTCTTCTAAAAGGTTGTCCTATTAACAGGTCGAAGTCCCATGTATCAAAGATATAGAAGCTCAAATGAACCATGGAGCCTTCTACCGTAAGAGGTAGGATATTAATAATTCCAAGACTGGGGACTAATCGTCCCGAAGATTCCTTTATGACCTTTGTTGTGGGGATTAAGACAAGATTTTTAAATAGTTTAAGTGCAAAAGATTCGGACATAATGTTGATCCCCACAACAGGATTATAGAGAGCATTAAATCGATCAGAATTATAAGCACAGCGTATAGTTATAGAGGGTGTGTCCAAACGGATCACATCAGAGGAAAGCTCTGATTCCTCCAACCATTCGCTACTCATGACTGAGATAAGCTCTCTCAATTGATATTCACTTGGCAAATAAATGCCAAACTGGCCGTTTTGGGGTTTGTCAATAGAATGGTAGTTTGAAATATTTCCAAAATCGGCAAAAAGATCAGATTCTATATCCAGCATGAAGTCCGGTGGTGGAATTTCTTCCTCTTGTGGCTCAGAACTTGGGATAGCTAAAGTAGATGAAGAATTTGGCAGAGTGTCTACTTCGGCTTTGTAGGTTTCATCATGAAGGGTATTATCCATCTCAGCTTCTAGGATTCTATCTAGGATCACTCTAGCTTCATCAGCAGGGATGCGAAAGAAAGAACCTCTAGACATTGTGTGAAGCATTTGTTTGTGATTTTTCTGAAGACCTCGAAAAAAGTGAAATAAAAGAACAGGGTCTTCAAGATTAAGGTTTGGACCAGATTATAAAAGATCAGAAAAATGTTTCCAGGATTTTCCCAAAGTTTCATTATCTTTTTGTTTAAAAGATAGGACTTCGAGTCTAAGTTCGGCTATACGGTCAAGGGAATAGAAATCTAGACAAAAGTTAGCTCGTAAAACTCCCCATTCTCCTTGTTGTTGACTTACCTTCTGACTGTACCATTGTCTAGCTTCTCCCCTTAAGGAAAAAGGAAAAAGCTTCCAACGTAAAGTCTTATCAGAAATGCCTTCAATGCGAAGACAATCACATGTTTGCTCAAAATCTCTAATATGAAGGTAAGGGTTTTCGTCTTCCTTTCCCGAAAAAGATAGGTTTTGAATCATGGCAATCAACCTAGAACTTAACTTATACTGGGATGTTTGGATAGGCTGTGATGATTCCCATGGTAAAAGGTCAGTTGCTAAAGGGATTGCAGACTCATGGATCGATTTAGAATTTTGGTTTTCCATAAGGTAAGAATAAAGAAAAATAAAGGATAAAAAAGATAAAAAAGATAAAAGTATAGATACAAGCTAATAGCAAGACTCAGGTTATCTCAGCAACCGTCTTTCTCCCCGGCAACGGCGCCAGAAATGCTTGTTGATATTTGGGAACGCAATAAGGAATTGATCCGCAAGCGCACGGATATCGGTGAGCACTTCACCCGGGAAATTATCCAGAGTATCGTATTTATTTTTTTACCACTAGGAGAAAGAGTGCATCTTACTAACCGGTCTATTACTACTAACCTTTAGGCACAAAGAATGTCTTTCGATGTGAGTGATAAATAGAGAAGACTGCAACCGTAGTCTCCTTCTAACCTTGGTAAGGATGATCTACTGTTCTAATGGGGAGGCTAACGGAATCTAGACACCACAAAGGATGTTCAACCCGCACCTATAAACCCTATCCTTCCTGCTAACGAGATGTGATCTACAAAGGTAGCTCGGAATTGTCACGTTCCTCACTACTACCACGGTCCAGCTAGTCAGGGAATATCTATGAGTACCCCAGCCTAAACACCACGTTTACGCCAGCAATGATTACTCTAAACTCTACGCGAAGAGATTAAAGTAAACTCATAAACCATAAGAACAATACTTACTAGAATTTAGAAGTTGAATTACTGAAGAATCCTAGGAGCAAGCTTCGGGTTAGGAGAACTTGATCCCGCAGGTACAAGCTTGGAGTAGACACCGACAGGCCGGGCTTCCTCCAATCTACACCTCCACTCTATCTCTCTCAATCTAGTAGAAACTAGAAGATCTATTTCTACCTTACATTGGTTGCTAAGCCCTAAAAGAAATATTAATTAGAGAAGAGGTTTTCCTTCGAGGGCACCCCTCAGTCTCTATGATAATTTCTTCATGTCTTCTCCAGAGGCCAGGGGGGCCTTGCTTATATAGTCCTCCCCTTCTATGCATTTTTGGGTCGATAGGCGAGGTGGTACTATGTTTTTCTTGATCCAATAGGTCGGTAGAATATCCCGAGCGAAGAGAGTCCTGATCTGGCTCCAGAGGGGGGCGGGCGCCCTGGGCCTGGCCCAGTTTTGCCTCCGCTTCGGTCTCGTGGCTTCTGGAGTCTTCTAGATGATGCAAAATTACACGGTGCGTTGATATCTCTATGTAATCCCGACATGTGGGCCTTTCTTCCTTATTTCCTGATAACCCCCTGCAGAAACAGATAAACAACAAAACTCGTGGAATTCTGTCAGATCAAACCCTAATTCTAGGTGTTGATTGCATATTGGTCCTTTCTCTTGTTTATTTGATAATTAAAATTGATACTTAAGAACCGTCAACACACACCATGATCCCTATGGCTCACCGTCGGCTAGGGATGAAAATGATACGGATATTTTCCGATCGTATTCGAGACCAAATTTGTTTAGATAGGTTAAGATCTATCCATATCCGAGTCCGAATATTCAACATCTGATACCGTATCTGTATCCAAATACTTAAATTATATATTTATGATGTCAACATCCAATTATATCTTATCCGACATGATTGACATTATCCGTATTGAAATCTGAATCCGAACAGAAATATGAAAATAAATATGATATCAGTAATATCCGTTTGTATCTGATCCGTTTTCATCTCTACCGTCGGCCCACCCAAACCCTAATCCCTACCCATCCACCCCCGACCGACCACCAGCCCTTGCTGCGTGCCCTCCTCACCCTCGCCGGGGCCCTCACCCACCCCCAGCACCCTCCCCCACCACCTCAACGCCCTCCCCACCACCACCTAGTGAGATCCATGGAGGGCTACGGTGGTGGCCCATCCCCCACCTCGGTTGCTCCCTCCCACTCTAGTGGGCACAAGCACGCGGTGCCGCAGACCACAGGCATGTAGGGGAGGGGGGGGGGCGTGCAGGGGTGCGAGTGCATAGGCGGTGGGGAGGACGCCCTCGAAGTCATAGCCACACACAGGGACGACTACGGCAGACGGCAATGGCCGCACGTCATGGATGAGGAGCATGAAAGCCTTAGTTTAGTTTTGGATAATTGATGAAACCCTAGTACTAACCTCTATACTAAGTGTGTGTGTAGACTTAATAAGGTTAGTACATGCGAAGTGATGGAGCAAGTGATGATCATAGTGATGATGGTGATGACCACAAGATATGGACCAGACGCGTCCAATGTGAGACCAGACGCATCCTGTGTGTGCGTCCGGTGTTCACTCTGTTTGCAAGGCTCTCTGCGCATGTGTCCGGTATGGACCAGACGCGTCCGGTGCTACACCGGACGCGTCCAATGTGTGCGTCCGGTGTTGCTATCACTTTGCGGAGCTCTCTATGCACGCGTCTGGTATGGACCGGACGCGTCCAGTGTGACCAAGTTGTGAGTCTGGTGCTGTGTTTTTAGGGGGACACTTGTTGGCGGCAACGGATACTTTTCAAATGTTCAAAAGCACCGGACGGTGTCCTAGCCAACACCGGACGCGTCTAATGTGAACTAGGACGCGTCTGGTGTGAGCGCAGATAGTGGGATTGTGGCCAACGGCTCTTTGAAGCTTGGGGCTTCTATAAATATATGTTGGCCGGTTCTTGCTCACTCTCTTGACTCTCTAACTTGTTGATACATCTTGTGAGCACACTCCCACACATCCCACTCACCTTGTTCAAGTTTTGTTCATCCAAAGTGAGATTGGGAGAGATCCTAGTTGCATTTGCTTATAGTTTGAGCACCTAGTGGCACTAGTGATCGTTGAGCAGCGGGTTTGCTTGTTACTCTTGGTGGTTGCCGCCACCTAGATGGCTTGGAGCTGCGGTGGAGCTTTGGCACAAGTTGGTGATTGTTTGTGGCCATCTCCCGATAATTGTGAGGGGTTTTGTACCTTCCCGGCGGAGATCCAAAAGTTAACTCTAGTGGATTGCTCGTGTCATTGAGCTACCTCACTTGTGGGTCGGTTTTTGCGGTGTCCTAGTGAGGACGAGTTTCGTGCTACACCTCTTAGCCACCGAACCACCAAGTGTTGGTCAACACAACTGGGACGTAGCGTGTCGACAAGCACGTGAACCTCGGGAGAAAATTGTGTGTCTCCATTGTGATTGTTCTTTGGATTTCTCCCAGTTCCAAGTGCATTTGCTTGAGTGATTGCATCTAGTGGCACTTGGGGATCGTTCTAGCTGCGGTTTTCTTGTTACTCTTGGTGGTTGCCGCCACCTAGACGGCTTGGAGCAGCGGAGGAGCATTGGCACGAGTTGGTGATTGTTCGTGGCCATCTCCCGGTGATTGTGAGGGGTCTTGTACCTTCCCCGGCGGAGAGCCAAAAGGTAACTCTAGTGGATTGCTCGTGTCATTGAGTTACCTCACTTTTGGGTCGGTTCTTGTGGTGTCCTAGTGAGGACGAGGTTCGTGCTACACCTCTTAGCCATCGAACCACCAAGTGTTGGTCGACACAACGAGGACGTAGCGTGCCGGCAAGCACGTGAACCTTGGGAGAAAATCATGTGTCTCCATTGTGATTGTACTTTGGATTTCTCCCGGTGATTGGACTTCATATTATTAATTGGTTCATCCTCTCTACGCGGTGGTATAAAGATCAAAACTTCTCTCTTACTTTCTTGCAAACTAGAGTAGCTTACATACTTGTATAGAAACTTTAGGTAGCTCTCTAGTGTAAGTAGAGACATAGCTCTTGTGTGCCTAGTGATCATATCAACTAGAATTGTTGGATAGGTGGCTTGCAAACACCCCTTTAGAGCTAGAGCAAAACGCTTCGCTTGTTATTTACTAACCTCTTGCTCTAGTGAATTTGTAGAATTTTTAAATATTCTATTCACCCCCTCCCTCTAGCCATATTAGGACCTTTCAAGTGGTATCGGAGCCAGGTTACCGTTTTGTGAAGGCTTAACAACCTCGGTGCTCAAATTATGGCTCAAATAGTGTTCAACCATGTTGGGGGCAAACCAACATTCTTTGATGGCACAAGTTCTTTTGACTATTGGAAAAGAAAGATAAAAATGTACCTTGGATCAATAAATGATAGAGTGTGGGAAGTCACGGAGAATGATTTTGTGATCCTTGACCCCGCTAACCCCACCGACAATGAGAGAGCAAACAAGCAATGCAATACAATGGCTCTCAACACAATCTATAATTGCATTGATTCAAAGGTATTTGAACAAGACAAAGATCTTGAGAAGGCAAGTGAAGTGTGGAAAAGACTAGAAGAAACATATGAAGGCACTATGACGATAAAAAGTGCCAAGTTGTACATGCTCAAGGACAAGCTATCCAACTTCAAGATGAAGGATGATGAGTCAAACCCGGAGATGTTCTATAGGCTCCAAGTTATCATCCATGATCTAAAGGGCCTTGGTGAGAAAGTGAAGGATGAGGACTTCATTCATAATATCTTGATGTGCTTGCCCAAGAGGTTCAAGACATTGAGAACAATCATCTTTAGAGGTGGATTAACGGGTGTATCTCCCAATGAGGTACTTGGAGATGTCATGACCGAAGATCAATACAATAACAATGATGATGATGAGGTCATGAAGAAGTATGATGATGACAAGAGGAAGAAGAAGAGTGTAGCATTCAAAGCTAGCTCTTCATCCAAGAGCAAGAACAAGGGCAAGGCCAAGAAGGAAGAATCAAGTGATGAGGAGTGCTCCAATGATGATAGTGATGATGAAGCACTAGCACTCTTTGTCCGCAAGTTTGGCAAGATGAAGAAGATGAAGGGCTATCACACAAGAAAGAGAAGAGATCACTTCAAGAACAAGGAGCATGTGAGGCTATGCTATAAGTGCAAGAGCCCCGATCATATTGTGGCGGATTGTCCTTACAATAGTGACAATGATGAGCATGACAAGAAGAACAAGAAGGAGAAGAAAGAAAAGAAAGAGAAGAAGATGGTCTTCAAGAAGAAGAAGAAGGGTGGATCCTATGTTGTGACATGGGATAGTGATGCTTCTTCGGATGATAATTCTAGTGATGATGACAAGGCATCCAAGAAGAAGGCGCTTGCAAGCATTGCTATCAACAAGCCATCACTCTTTGACACTCCTTCATGCTTCATGGCCAAGGGCCACAAGGTACAATATGATGAGAGTGAAAGTGAAAGTGAACATGAACATGATAGTGATAGTGATGATGAAAATGAATTAACTAATGAACAACTCATGGACATGTTAGAGTAAGCCGATTCACTTATTCAATCTAAAAACAAGAAGTGTAAAGAATTGGCCAAGAAGTTAAAAGCTCTTGAGGAATCCTTCGATGAGCTCAATGCTAATCATGAGAGGCTAGTGGAAGCCCATGAGAAGCTTGGCAAGGCTCACACCGAGCTTGAGAAAGCTCACTTCTTGTTGTTAGAAGAGAACAAGGAAAAGGTTGTTGTATCATGTGATGTGGGCACAACATGTGACTTAATTAAAGAATCACCCAACCCACCTATTGTTGTTGCCACTAACTCTTCTTGTAGGTCTTCATCCACCACCACCAACTCTACCTCTACTTCTAGTGTTAGTATCACTTGTGATACCTCACTAAAGGTTGAGAATGAGACTCTCAAGAGAGAGGTGGATGAGCTCACTCACACCCTAGGCAAAGCCTATGGTGGTGAGGCCCGCTTGCTAAAGTGCTTGTGTAGCCAAAGGTTTTCTCTCAACAAAGAGGGATTAGGCTATACCCCCAAGAAAGGCAAGGTGGCCTTTGCAACTCACAAGCCTAGCTTTGTGAAGAGCAATGGTCGGTATTGCAATAAATGCAAGCAAGTTGGGCACCTAGAGCATAATTGCAACAAAATAAACAAGAACAAGAAAATTGCTAATGTACCTTACATTCCTTTTGATTCTTGTTATGTACTTACCAAGGTTGAGAAGGGTGTCCATGCTAAGTTTGTTGGTACACCAATTGTGGGTCCAAAGAAGAAGGCCATTTGGGTACAAAAAAGCTTAGTCACTAACCTCCAAGGACCCAAACATGTATGGGTACCTAAGAAACATTGATTTGTTTTGTAGGTAAACTATAAAGCCGTAGGAAGGCATTGGGTGCTTGATAGTGGGTGCATACAACACATGACTCGTGATTCAAGAATGTTCAATTCAATCAATCCAAATGATGACAATGGTGTTTATAGTATCACATTTGGTGATAATGGCAAAGGCAAGGTCAAAGGGCTTGGTAAAATTGCTATATCCAATGACTCGAGCATTTCCAATGTGCTACTAGTAGAGAACTTGAACTTCAACTTGCTATCCGTAGCTCAACTTTGTGATCTTGGTTTCAAATGCATATTTGGAGTTGATGATGTAGAGATCATAAGTGTAGATGGCTCAAACTTGATATTCAAAGGCTTTAGATATGAGAATCTATACTTGGTTGATTTCAATGCTCGTGAAGCTCAATTATCAACATGCTTGCTCACTAAATCTAGCATGGGTTGGTTATGGCATAGAAGGCTTGGTCATGTTGGAATGAAACAATTAAACAAGCTAGTCAAGCATGATCTTGTTAGAGGCTTGAAAGATGTCACATTTGAGAAAGATAAGCTTTGTAGTGCATGTCAAGCCGAAAAACAAGTTGGCAACACTCATCCAAAGAAGAGTATCATGAGTACATGCAAGGCATTTGAGTTGTTGCACATGGATCTATTTGGACCAACCACATACACAAGCATTGGTGGAAACAAATATGGATTTGTGATAGTGGATGATTTCACAAGATACACATGGGTATTCTTTCTTAGTGACAAAAGTGATGCTTTTGCAACCTTCAAATCATTTGTCAAGAGAATACACAATGAGTTTGAAACAACCATCAAGAAAGTGAGAAGTGACAATGGAAGTGAATTCAAGAATACAAGAGTTGATGAGCTTTGTGATGAATTTGGCATTAGGCATCAATTCTCGGCCAAGTACACTCCACAATCAAATGGTCTTGTTGAGAGGAAGAATAGAACCTTGATTGATATGGCAAGATCAATGTTGAGTGAATACAATGTGAGTCATTCCTTTTGGGCCGAAGCAATCAACACGGCTTGCTACTATAGCAACCGACTCTATTATCACCCAATGATGGAGAAAACACCATATGAGCTCTTGAATGGTAGAAAGCCCAATATTGCATACTTTTGGGTTTTTGGTTGCAAATGCTACATATTGAAGAAAGGCACTAGATTGAGCAAATTTGAAAAGAAATGTGATGAAGGCTTCTTGCTTGGTTACTCCACTACTAGCAAGGCTTATAGAGTTTAGAATTTGGCTAGTGGTACTCTTGAGGAGGTGCATGATGTTGAGTTTGATGAAACCAATGGCTCTCAAGAGGAAGATGAAAATCTAGATGATGTGAGAGGCACTCAATTGGCCGATGCAATGAAGGATATGGATATTGGTGATTTAAGGCCAAGAGAGGTGATTGATGTTGAAGATGACAAAGATCAAGTGCTTCCTACCTCTAATGTGCAAGCTAGTGGTTCTCATGATTAAAATCAAGCTAGTACAAGTGGTACACAAGTGCAAGATCATCAAGCTAGTACATCATCTCATGATCAACCAAGTGCAAGCAATCAAGTGCAAATACTCCAACCAACAAATATTGCAAGAGTTCATCCATTGGATCATATCATTGGTGATATTCGAAGAGGAGTGCAAACTAGATCAAGGCTAGCATCATTTTGTGAGCATTTCTCCTTTGTGTCTCACATTGAGCCAAAGAAGATTGATGAAGCATTGAGAGATGTTGATTGGGTCAATGCTATGCATGAAGAGCTTAACAACTTCAAGAGAAATCAAGTATGGCAATTGGTTGAGAGGCCTAGTGATCATAATGTCATTGGTACTAAATGGGTCTTTCGCAACAAGCAAGATCAAGATGGGATAGTTGTAAGGAACAAAGCAAGATTGGTAGCAAAAGGCTATACTCAAGTTGAGGGTCTTGACTTTGGTGAAACATATGCCCCGGTTGCAAGATTGGAAGCAATTAGGATCTTGTTGGCCTATGCTTGTGCCCATAACATCAAGCTATATCAAATGGATGTCAAGAGTGCATTTCTCAATGGCTATATCAATGAAGAAGTCTATGTTGAGCAACCTCCTGGTTTTGAAGATGACAAGAAACCCAACCATGTTTACAAGCTAAGAAAGGCATTGTATGATTTGAAGCAAGCACCTAGAGCATGGTATGAGAGATTTCTTACTCTCTAAAGGTTTCAAGATGGGCAAGGTTGACACCACTCTCTTCACCAAGAAGATTGGCAAAGACTTGTTTGTGTTGCAAATATATGTTGATGATATCATATTTGGATCAACCAACCAAGAATTTTGTGAGGAGTTTGGAAACATGATGGCTAATGAGTTTGAGATGTCAATGATTGGAGAGCTTAGCTACTTCCTTGGTCTTCAAATCAAGCAATTGAAGAATGGCACATTTGTGAGTCAAGGCAAGTATATAAAAGACATGCTCAAGAAATTTGGTATGGATGATGCAAAAGCAATTAGCACACCAATGGGAACAAATGGAAGCCTAGATAGTGACACAAGTGGAAATATGGTGGATCAAAAGTTATATCGGTCTATGATTGGAAGCCTACTCTATTTGACCGCATCAAGACCGGATGTAATGTTTAGTGTATGCATGTGTGCAAGATTCCAAGCCTCACCAAGAGGAAGTCATTTGAAAGCAACAAAGAGAATATTGAGGTACTTGAAGCATACACAAAATGTTGGTTTGTGGTATCCCAAAGGTGCAAAGTTTGAACTTGTTGGATATTCCGATTCGGACTATGCAGGATGCAAAGTTGAAAGAAGAAGCACATCGGGCACATGTCAACTATTGGGAAGATCACTTGTGTCATGGTCATCTAAGAAGCAAAATAGTGTTGCACTATCAACCGCCGACGCGGAGTACATTGCGGCCGGTAGTTGTTGTGCACAAATCCTATGGATGAAGGCAACATTGAAGGACTTTGGAATCAATTTCAAACAAGTGCCCTTGCTATGTGACAATGAAAGTGCCGTGAAGCTCACCGACAATCCGGTTCAACGCTCAAGAACAAAGCACATAGATGTCTGCCATCATTTCATAAGAGATCACCAACAAAAAGGGGACATTTGCATTGGGAGCATAGGCACCGATGATCAACTTGCTGATATATTCACCAAGCCACTTGATGAGAAGAGGTTTTGCAAGCTAAGGAATGAATTGAACATACTTGACTTCTCAAATATGTGTTGATGCACCCTCATTATATGACTTGCTTAGTGCATCTAATCATTCTTTACATGTCTTAGGCTCATTCATGAAAATCAAATGAATTTGATGCTTATATGGTACCACTATTGCTTCTATGCTTGACTTGATCTAGTGGTAGCATATGACATGTTTGTGGGCTTGCAATCCTAGTGTTTGATCTAAAATATGAGCTATAAGTGTTTAACTCAACATGGTACAATATAACCCTTATTTGGAGGTGTGAAAATGCTTGTCCTTGGATCAAACTGAGTTAAATATCTTAGGCAAGTAATCTAGATTGAACCAATTTGGTAAATTGATCTCACTTCACATGGTTTCATACTAACCCATCTAAAATTTGAGCTCACCTTTTGTGGTCATTGATGACAAAGGGGGAGAAAATTTCCCAAAGATTTAAGATAGGGGAGTAACATGGTAAAAGAAGGGGATCTATTAAAATTTTGAATCACACAAGTAGGGAGAGCAAGCTCATAAACTTGTATGTTGCATTTGAATGTGCATCACATATGTTTGCTTGCATTTGCATTAGCTTTAGAAGTTTTCTCTCTGATGCCTTGCTTGTGTGGTGTATGCTAGTTGTAGGCTTGATTGATGAAATGAAGAACTAGCATGCATAGGTAGTGTAACTAGACTTTTAGTTATTTCACAAGTGGTACTAGAACCTTGTTTATAATGTTGATCTCACGGGGTGTTCTAGTTTTTGTGAATGTCTAGTTACTAATGGTGCTAAGGATGGTATACATTGGTAACTCCGATTGGTATCACGCTTCAAAGGTCTATTCTTTACACCTTAGCATCATTTGGTAGAAATTGACTCCTACATTTCCTATTCAAGCATATGTGCAAGCTTTCAATCCAAACTCTTAGCACATATGTAGGGTGAGCAATTGCTACCAATTTGGGTTTATGAAACTTGTCCATAACCTTTGCACATGGTAAAATGCTTGGGCAAGCAACATGAATCCAAGAAAATCTTATTGAAAATCTTTGTAAAAAGGGTTGTTATCAATTACCAAAAAGGGGGAGATTGAAAGCCCTAGTTTGGTTTTGGATAATTGATGAAACCCTAGTACTAACCTCTATACTAAGTGTGTGTAGACTTAATGAGGTTGGTACATGCCAAGTGATGGAGCAAATGATGATCATGGTGATGATGGTGATGACCACAAGATGATCAAGTGCTCAACTTGGAAAAGAAGAAAGAGAAAAACAAAACCCTATGGAGATTAAGGCAAAGGTATTGCTTAGGGTTTTGGTTTTGGTGATCAAGACACCATAGAGGGTGTGATCACATTTAGGATAGATAGCCGTACTATAAAGAGGGGAATTCTTTGGCTAAGCGGTTATCAAGTGCCACTAGGTGTCATTGTTCATGTGCATGCATTTAGAATCTAGTGAGCTAACTTAACTCCTTCGAAGAAAATGATTGTTAAAATGCTAACACATGTGCACACTTGTTGGTACATACGTTGTGTTGTTGGCACACTTTGAGAAGAAGGTGGAGTTTGAAGGGTAGAGATAGGATGGGTTTTTCGAGAAAATGAAGTGCATATTTTCTATTGCGCCGATGGAAAGTTTGGAGAAGTCGCGGGAGTGTTTCTCAGTAGGAAACACTCACCGGACGCTCTGCGCGAAGGCACCGGACGCTGGCCTTTAGCGTCCAGTGTGCTGTCGTGTGCATCAGAGTGCACCGGACGCACCGGAGAGAGTCTGGTGCTCAGCGTCTGGTGTGCGGGCGGTTTGGTGACCCTCTCTGCGCATGAGTCCGGTGAGCACCGGATGCTCAGGGGGCGTCCGGCGGCTTGCGTCCAGTGACCTTGCGAGTTTGTTAAGTTCTCTGCGCACGAGTCCGGTGTGCACCGGACGCGTCCGGTGCCAACTTGCTCAGCGTCCGGTGCGTTGCAGGTTACCGTTAGACTCTGACACGCGGCTGACTTTGGAGCACCGGACGCAGGCGTTGAGCGTCCGGTGCCCCTTTAAGAGCGTCCGGTGACCCCGAGTTAGACCCAGTGAGAGAGCCAACGGCTCTTTTTTGTTTGAGGGGTCTATAAATAGTTGTTGGCCGGCTTGGGGCTCACTTTCTTGGCATTCTTGACTACTAGACATCCTTGTGAGCCTAAGCAAACTCCTCCCACTCATCTCCTTCATAGATTATTCATCTTTGTGAGAATGGGAGTGATTCCAAGTGTATTTGCTTGAGTGATTGCATCTAGTGGCACTTGGAGATCGTTCTAGCTACGGTTTTCTTGTTACTCTTGGTGGTTGCCGCCACCTAGATGGCTTGGAGCAGCGGAGGAGCATTGGCACGAGTTGGTGATTGTTCGTGGCCATCTCCCGGTGATTGTGAGGGGTCTTGTACCTTCCCCGGCGGAGAGCCAAAAGGTAACTCTAGTGGATTGCTCGTGTCATTGAGTTACCTCACTTGTGGGTCGGTTCTTGTGGTGTCCTAGTGAGGATGAGGTTCGTGCTACACCTCTTAGCCACCGAACCACCAAGTGTTGGTCGACACAACGGGGACGTAGCGTGCCGGCAAGCACGTGAACCTCGGGAGAAAATTGTGTGTCTCCATTGTGATTGTACTTTGGATTTCTCCCGGTGATTGGACTTCATATTATTAATTGGTTCATCCTCTCTACGCGGTGGTATAAAGATCAAACCTTCTCTCTTACTTTCTTGCAAACAAGAGTAGCTTACATACTTGTATAGAAACTTTAGGTAGCTCTCTAGTGTAAGTAGAGACATATCTCTTGTGTGCCTAGTGATCATATCAACTAGAATTGTTGGATAGGTGGCTTGCAAACACCCCTTTAGAGCTAGAGCAAAAAGCTTCGCTTTGTTATTTACTAACCTCTTGCTCTAGTGAATTTGTAGAATTTTTAAATAGGCTATTCACCCCCCCTCTAGCCATATTAGGACCTTTCACCGGTGATTGGACTTTATATTATTGTGATTGGTTCATCCCCTACACGACGGTATAAATATCTCTTCCACTCCATTTAATTACCGCAAACTAGTGTAACTAGCTTAGTTGCTAGTCTTGCCTTGTGTAGCCTAGTTCACTAGTGTAGGTTGTAGTGACATAGTTCTTGTGTGCCTAGTGATCATATCAACTAGAATTGTTGGATAGGTGGCTTGCAAACACCCCTTTAGAGCTAGAGCGAAAAAGCTTCGCTTTGTTATTTACTAACCTCTTGCTCTAGTGAGTTTGTAGAATTTTTAAATAGGCTATTCACCCCCCTCTAGCTATATTAGGACCTTTTAGAGCGGCGTCCCCAGATCTAGTGATGGGGTTGGTGATTGCGGGCTAGTGGCATCTTGGTGCGCCTTCCCTACCTCGGCCTACGTCGACAGCTTAGGCCTCCTAGCACCACCTCTCCACCACAGCCTGAGTTGGCACCTACATCCCGATGTCCCCTATCCACCATGTCCTACGGTGGTAGCTCTGGCCTCTTGGTGCCCCTTCCTACCACAGCATGCGGAGGCACCTCCTTGAAAGGTCCAAATGGCTAGAGGGGGGGTGAATAGCCTATTTAAAATTTCTACAAACTCAACTAGACAAGTCAATTAGTAAAACAAATAGCAAAGCTATTCTAGCACTAGCTCAACTAAGCTATGCAAGCCACCTAAAGTCTAGTACAAGGCTAAACACTAAGTCACAACAACAAAGCACAACTAAAGGTAACTACACTCCTAAACAAGCTACACAAATAGCAAGGTATGCAAGTAAGTAAAGGAGTGGAGTGTGATTGTTATATCAACATTATAGAGTAGAAATATATCCAACCAATCACTCTCAATCACAAGAGATTCCTCGGCAAGAGATGACACAAGATTTTTACCGAGGTTCATGTTGATATTTGGTAACGCAATTAGAAAATGATCCGCAAGCGCACGGATATCGGTGAGCATTTCACCCGGGAGGTTATCCAGAGTTATCGTATTTATATTTTTACCACTGGGAGAAAGGGTGCATCTGACTAACCAAATCTATTGCTACTATCCCTTTAGGCACAAAGAATGTCTTTCGATGTGAGCGATGTATAGAGAAGACTGCAACCGTAGTCTCGTTCTAAACTTGGTAAGGATGATCTACTGTTCTATTGGGGAGGCTCACGGAATCTAGACAACACAAAGGATGTTCGACCCGCACCTATAACCCTACCCGTCCTGCTAACAAGATATGGGATACAAAGGTAACTCGGAAATGTCACGTTCCTCGCTACTACCACGGTCCAGCTAGTCAGGGGATATCTATGAGTACCCTAGCCTAAACACCACGTTTACGCTAACAAGTGATTACTCTAATACTCAACCGGAAGAGGATTAAAGTAAACTCATAAACCAAAGAACAATAAAACAAGAACTTACTAGTATTAGAAGTCGAATTACTGAAGAATCTTAGAAGCAAGCCTCGGGTTAGGAGACTTGATCCCGTAGGTACAACTTGGAGTAGACACCGACAGGCCGGCCTTCCTCCGATCCACACCTCCACTCTATCTCTCTCAATCTAGTAGAAACTAGAAGATCTATTTCTACCTTACATTGGTTGCTAAGCCTAAAAAGAAATATTATTTAGAGAAGAGGTTTTCCTTCGAGGGCACCCCTCAATCTCTATGATAATTTCTTGTCTCCTCCAGGGGCCAGAGGGGGTCTCCTTATATAGTCCTCCCCTTCTATGCGTTTTTGGGTCGATAGGCGAGGTGGTACTATGTTATTCTGGATCCAATAGGTCGGTGGAACGTCGTGTGCGAAGAGAGTCCGGAACGGAGTCCAGAGGGGGGCGGGCGCCTAGGTCCTCAGGGCGGGCGCCCTGGGCCTGGCCCCTTTCGGGCTCCGCTTCCTTCCCGTGGCTTCTGGAGTCTTCTAGATGGTAGAAAATTGCGCGGTGGGTTGATATCTCTATGTAATCTCGACATGTGGGCCTTTCTTCCTTATTTCCTGATAACCCCCTGCAGAAATAGACAAACACCAAAACTCGTGGAATTCTGTCAGATAAAACCCTAAGTCTAGATGTTGATTTCATTTGGATCCTTTTCTTTGTTTATTTGATAATTAAATTTGATACTTAAGGACCGTCAACAAACTCCCCCAAGCTTACCTCTTGCTCGTCCCTGAGCAAGGATGAACTCAAGAGTTTCTACAGTGGTTTCATTTCTTAGAAGTACACACGCATTTAAGCAAGATCTCATCTCTGAGTTAGAATAAACTGTTAAGACTTAAAACTTACTTACTTTACCTACACCATAGGACTTGTAACCGTCACTTCTGTCTTGAGTGGTTAAAAGATAGAACAGTCTAGCCAAGTGTCATGTCTCTTATTCTTGATCAGCTATAGCTCTGGGTTTTTTCAGATTTTCAAATAAAACTCAGAAATTCCTTGTATGATTCACTCAGGTCTCTCTTTTGTGGTATTTTTGGATCCTTACCAAGGCAGTGATGGTATATGCCTTCTCTCAAGATATGTAGTATTTGTGGTATGAAGCATAGTGACATTATCTTCTCTCTCACCCTACTCTAATAAGGCTTTAATATCTGGAGCTCATAGGTGGTAGATAAAGTATACATACTTACAAGACATTTATTGCATAGTCAAACCATGGATCCAAAGAAACAAATCAATAAGCCAAATCAAGATGTGCATGTGTGGCGAATGAATGGTGTATGGTGATGATGGTGATAACAATGGTGGTGGAAGTCTAATTCTACTTTGCTCTTTGAGGGGATACATACCTTCCTTGCTTTTGAAACTTTATGAGGAGAATGAGATGCTCTTCTTTTTCTTTTCTTTCGAGGTTCCGAGCACTTGCTCCTTTTTATTTCCTCGTATCTTTTATTTTCTTTTTCTCTTTTTTTTCAGAGCATTCATCTCTTGAGATAATATAGCAAGTGGTAGTAACAAGATAACTTGAGCATTTATTTTACAAGGGGAAACAGAAATATTTTTGGTTATTCTCTCCCGGATTAGGAGTAGAATACTTTTGGATGAACCTGGAGATGGAAATGTGTGGATGTATGTGGATGCGTACTTCCAGAGTAGAAGTAGCATGTATGAGTGAACGTGCAAGTGAATCTTGATTTAACCACATGACAAGCTCCTAAGGGTCTACACAGCTTGACCATACTCAATGCTCATAAGCAGTAAAAAGTAAATGTGTGGCTCAAAGTCTAATAAGCATGTATATATGGCTGTGGTAGGATTTTAAACTCTCATCATGTGTTATTTTAAAGATTTTTAAAGATAAAATTCTCTAGAATTCTAGCATCTCTAGGAACAGATAAACAGCAGCTCAACCTTCCCATATCGTATCCGTTAACAACTTAGACTTCAGATCAAGTTTTCATCCCACAAGTTTAGGTCTAGAGCAAGCCTTAAATTATAACAGTTATATCTAAACTTGAGAGAGAACTTCAAATTTGCAATTTAGGCAGAGCAACTATTCATCATATCCATGCTTAAGTTTTATTAGATACAGATTAGCATAGCCACTTTATTTATTTATTAAACACACTAAGCAAAATATATATAAGCATAAAATCTTTATTTGGTTTTTCATAGTTATGTGTATTTATATTCTAATATAGTATAAGTATAAAGATAGATAGAAATACTTATTGAGATAAATGGGGGTGCTCTCCCCCAAGCTGAATTTTGACGTAATTTCTTTTGATGTAGCTAGCAGGTGGCAGAGGTGTGTTTGAAAGTCAGCAGTATTTTGACAGCGATTAGAATGTCCTCCGTCTGCTAGTCTTCTTGATTCTTAAATTCTGTGGAGCTCAAATAGACAACAAAGCTTGTGGAACTGATTAAGTGTTAGCATAAATATCTAGCCTTTATCATATTGAGACTCCTTAATAAATATTACTCCCTGTTTTTATATTTTTGTTTTTATAAAGTAGAAAAATATTTATTTTATTTTTATGCCACCACAGTGAATGTACTTATGGGTTTTATGCCACTCGTCTACTCACATGGGGCTTACAGTTTTTTTTTCACATTTTTATTTTCTTTCTAGGATAATACGAACATGATTAACTAAGTAAACTATTTGAAATAATTAAAAGGGAAAGGATAACTACCAAGTTTACCTCTTGGCAAGGCGTTCGGTGTTTTTAAGTCCTCCGAGCGGGACTCTCCAATTTCTTAATCGTCCTGAGGTTCGTTGGGTGGCGTAGTCGGTACTTCCGGCAGCGCCTCCTCTTCATTTATAACTATCTTCTCTCTCCACACCTAACTCGGTGCTACGGTCTCCTCAGGACAGTTATGTTCAAGTGGTATGTCTTCAGTCCTTATCACTTCTCCTTCGTAGTCTACCCATCCGTCCTTGATGATTTGCCTCCTCTGGTTGCGGTTGCGTTGTCTTCTTCTTGTCCTGACCTGCTTAGAGTCTTCAACTATATAGTTAGGGTCAGTAAAACAGCGGCATACCTTCTCAGAGGAGAAGTGTATGTGGACTTCTCCGGTTCCAATATAGATGATGGCTTTGATAGTGCTGAGGAACTGTCTTCCAAGGATGGTGGGTGGATCATACTCGTCTTCTCCCATGTCAATGACCTGAAAATCATCTATAGCTGAATGTATATTGGTTGTAGGGGCATGGTTTCATGCAGGAGCTGATAAGTGACTACGACCATTATGTTGACGTCAGATCCGGTGTCGTAGAGTGTCTTCTGAAAAGAGTATCTGTTGATTGTGCACTCAATGCTTAGAACACCAGGGTCGTCCTTCTTGATCAAGAAAGGTGACTTGAGTCGACGATCTTGACCTCCTTGAACTGCAGTGACCATCTTAGCTGACTCGGTCCACATTTGCTTGTTCCTGTTCCTCCTGTTGGTCCTCTTCCTTGGTTCATGTCGGGGTTGCTCTGAAGTTTGTGTAGTCTTGTTCTTGAAGGAAAGTCTCCTTCTTCCCCTTGATGTAGAGACTGATCTTGGCAGCATTAGCGTAGATGACAGCTCTAGTGTTTAGGAATGGCCTCCCTAAGATGATGGGTGCCCTCTCCTCAGTACCAGTCTCTATCACCATGAAGTCTGCTAGAGCATACAAGGTACCAACTCGGACGCAGAGGTTCTTCAATATTTCCTTTGGGAAACTGAGTGTCCGATCTGCAACCCTGGGCATAATGTTGATGCTGGAGCCAAAGTCGCAGAGTGCTTCTGTGAAGTCCACCATGCCGATGGAGATCGGGATGACGGGACGTCCTAGATCACCTCTCTAAGTAATTAGGCCACTGTTGATTCCAACCTTGATGTTGTTGAGGACGGTTGTAGTAATAGTTGTTATTGTTGTTGATGTAGTTCACGTCCTCAAGCATCTTAGGGCAGTGATTGCCTGAGCGTCCAGTATCTCCAGTGTGTTTATGCTCGTAGATCCTAGTTCTTCACTTGGTGGAATCTGGGAGTTGTAAAACTCCTTCATATTATACTCGAAGTGTTCCTGCTCATAGAAACAAGGTAGAGATCAAGTGCATGGGCCCTGTTGGTGGAAAACACCAACAGAACCAAAAGTGTATTTGTTCTTCTCTAACCTTAAGCATAGTGAGCAAGACAAAGTTGATGGATCACGAGTGTAGCATTTGTCAGATCAGATGGCTCAACCTAATGGAAAGATAATCTATCTATATTTATGTTTTGTTTATATCTTCCAAAGGTTGCATGTGCAATACTTTAGCTTATATGATTAGGAGTGTGGGGTCACGAAGGTAGTACTAAGAACAAAGATTAAAGGACTAAACATGTTGAATTAATTGAGTTGGTTAATTTGGAGTTATAAATCATACATGTTTGTCTCTTTATTTATGTGAATGCCAGAACTAAGGAGGAGCTTATAAAAGTGTTAGTCAAGTACCTTAAGATGTTACCTTACTTGAAGAGTGATGGTACTGTATCACCTTGTGGAAGCTTTCCTTTCTTAGCGGTTGTGCATCGTGTTTGTGGCACCCTCCATGAATCATCTCTTATGAGCTACGTCTTTCTTGTGCAAATTGTTAAACTTCATGTGTCACTTTCTTCATCTCTAATGAGTTTGCATCTCAGGACTTCCCAGGTTGTTATTGAAAGTTTTCCTACAGGGGTTAGTCCAACAAAATATACCAATATCTACTCAAACAGTTTTTAGTTCAGTAACCAAACTAGACTCCATGTCTAATCAGATTAAGGAAGGCTATTTAACCTAAGCACCACGCTTAATTTAAATGCCATTGGAAGTGTGACCAGTACTTCCAAACTAACACTTACTAGGATAAACAAAGGTAGCATGATGGCTTTTATAGAGATCTACTCAAGTGGAGATGAAGTAGTGTGATTAGTATTTAACAAATTGAGCATGTCTCAAAGGTAAGGTCAACCAACATAGCAACATGGCAAAGGATGTTTTATGTAAAGTACTCCCCCAAGCTTGAATTTTGCAAAATTCAAGATTGGATGAATTTAATTTAATGTTGCATGATGATTGGTTGGGCATACCTTGCGCTTGTCATTCATCCGATCTTCTTGCTCCAATCCTAGAAAGGTTAGTGGCAAGAATACCCGAAGGAATATTTCTACAATTATCTTTATATGCTCAATACACAAGGCAATGTTGCAAATAATTAGAAGTGCTTGTTTTAGGACACTAAGCTTGTCCTTGGGGAACCATCAATTAACTCAACGAGATCTGCAATATTTATTATAGACATACGCATCGACAACCGCCCTTTTAAAGTTTTTATAAATAGAAAAGAAGAGGGGGTTGGAGATCTCAAATGTGGTAAGGATGGAGAGACAAATTGATTGGAGAGATGTTTTATATGAGCAAGGACTGGATGAGGTATTTATGAAATAACTTCTATGCTCACTGTTGTTTCTCTCATTCTCAAACTCCAAGGATGATTCTTCATGAATGTTTAAAATTCCTCTAGGATTGTCTCTCAAGTTTGTTTTATCTATCCATTCAATGGTGATAGCACATGGATTTTTAATGCCCTCTAGCCATTGATGTTGCTCTTCTCGATCCTCCTTCTTATGCATGGGATGTCTAGAAAGATTCATAGGATTATCGGGAGGTTCAAGAGGAAGAGCATAGTAGAAACTATTAAGCTCAAGGATGGGATGGATAGCCGAATCATGGGATTGAAATGTTTGGAAATCGGCTATTGAAACTTCCTTTCCTTGTCTGGGAGATGATTCCTTCTCTATCTCTAAGATTATTCTATGAAGGCTAGTACAAGAAGGATGTCCACAAATGAAGACATACCTTCCTTTACTAATAGATAAAGAAAGAATGACTCTACCAAAGGTTATATGATTAAGACCAATGTGAAAATATCTAGGAAAAACATGGTCTTGTAGGGCTAGGTCTAAACTGTAACAGAACCGACCAAATTATAAGAGATTAAGCCTAATAGTGACCACTTGCATAGTCGAACCATCACGCTTAAGCCCATATAATCCCGGTAGTCCGTGAAATCTCGGAGGATTTCAAACCACACATTGCATAACAGCCAAGATCGTAATAAGTTTAGTGGCCGCCATCCACAAGTTCATCCAGATTACAACATTCATGAAATACATCGGTGTTCTTAAAGTTATTACAAACCAGGTCCTTCAAGTAGCGGAAGCTCCATAGTTCGAAAATACAACACACACGATAAGTCTGATACAGTGCCATAGTTCGGTCATTCCCACAAAAGCAAAAGAAGAGACGGAGTGACCATCGCCCTTGGTCTAGTCATCACCCATGGCTGGGTACAGACAGAGGATGCAATAACCATAGTACATTTGACCATCTGCAAAACAACATGGGAGTAGAACCCTGAGTACGAGAAGGTACTCAGCTAGACTTAC
Organism: Sorghum bicolor; assembly: GCF_000003195.3. Lineage (NCBI taxonomy): Eukaryota > Viridiplantae > Streptophyta > Magnoliopsida > Poales > Poaceae > Sorghum > Sorghum bicolor. The sequence goes on from NC_012871.2 coordinate 20,749,804, forward strand.
CCGTCATAAACTTAAAATAACGACTCGTCAAGGATCATGAAGGCTATATAGTGGGGTAGCTGACAACCATTTTGCAAAACCGCAGTATTTCACTATCATAACCTACATAAGTATTTCTTCTTTTAATTTGCTCAAGTTGAAAGTATCATTACCTATTGTTGATGCAAAACTGATCTGCAAACACAAAGGGCTAATACCCGACTCAAACGTTAAGGCGTGCCAGCCGATTTGACCTTGCTATCGGCAAAGGTGATAACTCGAATACTTTAGTCCTGACAACAGCGATGCGCCCGGATGTCACGGCTAAGAGGTACTCATGCGGAACTTGAGAACACGTCGAGCTTAAGTCGACGAATTCCTAAGAACTCGTAACAAAAGGAAAAAGTATGACGAAGTCGTCGAAAAGTAAATGCTAGAATATGAGTAAAAACGTGTGTTTGATTGATTTCTTGATTGATGATCTATTACAAGGCCCTAGGGTCTACATTTATACCCTGCTCAAAGAGCTACAACCAGACACGATTAGAATTCGAATTCCAAATTACACGGAATCCGTATACAAAACGATGCAAATAATTAAGGAAATAACAAAACTATCCCTCGTGACAAACCGAAACTCCTCCACATAACGACCGGCAGCTTCCGGACTCCCTCTTTGCATCATCGGCAGACCTTTGCCATAGTCATCGGCAGACTTTCTTATCTAGCCATCGGCACCATATTACTGCCTGTGGACTTAATCACGTTCAACCTCTCCCTCATCGGCAACCATCCTCATCGGCAACCCACTTTGTAAACATCGTACTGCCACCTTATCCTGCCATCCCAGACACGTGCCCAAAAACGGTGTCAACACATGCCCCCCAGTTTCGGAGTATAAAACTATTAATGCTCCGAAATTCTCTGCAGTAATGATGCCTTTTCCCGCAATTAATGCTCCTAATCTGGTAACCGACAACCTCAATCTGAACAACTCTGATCCTATTCCTCCGCAGATTTCTCGAAATCCCCAACTTTCTAAACGGGCATTTTTCTCAGCCGTACATCGGCAACAATACCGTTACAAAGATCTGCCGATGTTCTGACCAGGATATTCGCACAAACGGTTATTTCCCCTCTATCCGCCCATCGGCAATATGACCGTTGTAGAATATTGCCGATGGACCGACCAGGAGATCTCGCACAGTAAAATATCTTCAGATAATGACCGCTTCCTGTCAAATCACCTGCACAATCCCTGGATTACCGTGCGAATAGTTACCATATCCACCTGAGTACCCTCGGATTTCTCGGATGCGGCAAAGAGATAAGTCGGATTTGCCCTTGCCCATTTTGTCCTATAAATAGTTCCTTCTCGGGTACTCCTTCCCCATCACACCATTCTACTACCCAACTTTACTTTTCCAGCGGCGGCGCCACCAAAAACTCCCAAGGTCTCTGACAAGTACCCCTCTTCACCAACTCTGGCGCCTTCAAACGCTTCCTTCGCAGCAAGATGGCCGTCGGGTTCGTCGTCCCTGAGGTCAAATCTCCACCCCGTCTTCTGTATTTTTCTTCATATCCCTGTTCACTCGCAATCCATTTTACTGAACATCTTCCTTTTCTTTCCTCTTTGTATTTCTTTTTACGCCCAAAATCACTAGGAATTGTCCAACAAAATTGTCATCCCCACCGATCAACCACACCTTCAATGCCTCGGCCCTCTAGGGGTCCCAGATCCAACTGACCTTATCAACGCAGAAACCAACAGGATCCCCTTCAGAGCCGAAAATTTTTCCTTAGATCTGTGGAAGGACACCTTCCGCTCTTGGCCCAGCCCAACTGTAGGGTGGAAAGACTGGTTCTTGAGGGTCAGCAACTCTAATGAAGTTCAGTGGGGTGAAAGGAATCTAGCCCAATGCATCAGATTGTCCATTGCCGATATGCATAGGAACGAGTCACTGCTGATAGCTGCATCCTACTTTTGGTCAGACACCCTCAATGCTTTTGCCTTTGGCCACGGCCCTGCTTCTCCTACTCTTGCCGATGTAGCCATGCTTACTGGTCTAGATATATCTTCTGCCGATAGCACCCACTTTTTTGATACTGCCCCTAGTGCCAAAGTGGAGACTCGCGCTATCGGCGGTTGGTCGGGGTACATTCAGAAGTACCGTGGGAAAGGATCTGTCACCATAAAGGAACAAACCACCTTTCTGAACATGTGGCTGGACAAGTTTGTATTCTGTGGTCGATCGGCAGGACCGACTTCTGTCTACCTATCGGCAGCAGAAAGACTGGCTAACGGTGGCCGATTCCCTCTCGGCCGATACTTGCTTGGCGCTGCTTACCATCTTCTCCATCAAGTAGCCCAGAAACTTCTGCTCGGCCAATCCACTGGCAACTTGGGAGGCCCCTGGTGGTTCGTCAACATGTGGCTCAATCTGCATCTGCACAAGCGTCTCAACTTCAACCTGTTCACACAGCGTTTCCCAAGAGATATAGCTGAAAACCATGTGTTGGGTGAAGAGGAATCGGCAACACGCGCCCCCTTGAACTTTGGCGAAGCTGTCATAGTTCTGCCTGGTTCAGGGGGTAATCCAGATCAGATCGGCCGATTCTTCCAGACTCTGTATGAGGGTTTGACCAGAGACGAACGACCATGGTTGGCTTATGATGACCCAGATAGCATGCTCCCTCTGACCTTCAATCCATTTGATGAAGCTCTCGACAGGGACAATGAGGTGATGATGGCAATCGTGACTCCCAGAATCATTCCAGTGAATTTCTTTGGTAGCACAAAAACCTCCCCTCAAACTTACGAATTTTACAATCCATCGGCATTAGTTCGCCAGCTAGCTTTCGGCCAGTTGCCGATTGCACTTCCTTATGCCGATGTGATAAAACCCAGAGAAACTATCAACAATCTTCTTGAGTGGACTCGAGCAGCCCAACTACCACCAAACGCCGATATAGATGTAGATCTGTCAGAATGGGTCCCGGCTGCTTTTATCACTCAGGCATACAAGTTATGGTGGGCAGAATGGAAAGAGCATCTGTTCTGTAGATCAGCACTTTCATTCCGCGGCATGATTGACTCCGAATACGAAGTTCCTGATGACACTGTAAGTAATTCAAACCAACGTTTCATTTTCTCAATATTACCTCCATCGGCAGCTTACCCTTGTATTCCTTTTGCAGGTTGATAATATTCCTCCGTTGGTTAGCAGGAGTGGTAGGCCGATCGACTTGTTTCCATCAGGCCCGATTTCCTCAATCGGCCACAATGCTCCCACTCTAGCTTCCATCGTGCATCGGGGTGTACGCCTCAGGAAAGTCACCACCAGAAGAACCCAGACATCACCAACGGTAGCTGCTCCCACTCTCGCGCGGGCTTTCAAGGCAATTTGTCAAATCTTTTCCTTTATGCTGACTATCTTTATATCGGCTATATTTATGCTTATAAACTCTTGTTCATTATTGCAGCAAACCGGCGCATCGGCGAAAGCCAGGCGTGAGAGTACCGACGCCCTCCAGTCTAGCCAACCCAAGAGAAAGGGCACCACGGGTGCTAAGACTGGAACAAAGCGCCAGAAGGTAGCAATCCCCCCTCCTCCTCCAGTATCTCCAATTCCGGTGGAATCTTCTCCTTCTTCTCCAGAAGCCCAGCCACAGCAAGCACCATCTCCCCCACCTATGTAGGAAGCACCACAGATAGAAGAACCCCAACAGGAAGGATCTCAAACAGAAGATACATCAGTTGACATGGGTGAACAAACAACTGGCCCGGTGAGTCCAGTTATACCATCGGCAGTTCTCCCGGTTCAGACAACCGTTGTCCCTCCTCCAGGTAACATACTTTAACAATATCGCTACCGATGAACTTATTCTTATTTAGTCTCATAACTCCTTTTGTCTTCTTTCAGTTGATATTGTTCCATCGGCAATTTCAGCCGATCAACCTGTAGCTCCATCGGCATCTTTGGCCGATCAGCCTGTAGCTCCGTCAGTACTTCTCAGTCAAAGACAAGAGATCGCCTTGAAGCAAGTAAGTCACCGTTTACCGTTAGCATTATTTGCCGATTCTCTGAGTATGAGCTAATTTTGCTTTCCCTCCCAGGAACAAGATTCTCCCGATAGCCTGTTCTCCTTTGCCATCGATCTCTCTAAAGAAGAAGGTGAAGAAGCAAGCTCTTCTCAGACGGTCGGCATCACATCGGCAGAGATCAGGGTCAGGCTGGAAGAATTGTCAGCTCTCCTTCACCAAGACACAGCGCAATTGGTTGATGATTCTGACCCTACCAAGACCCTGTTCAGAACTCTCAGAGGCCAAATCCCAGCCGATGTTGAAGAAATCCTGTTCCAAGCCGCTCATCTGGAGAGTCGCCAGCTGCAGTACCAGAGAGCTTCTCGGCGTCTTGCCGATAGAGCCGCTCAGACTCAACTCTCCGATGAAATGAGGAAAGAGAAGCTTTTGACCGATGAGAAGCACAAGGACATCGGTATCCTGAGATCTTCTGGAGACGCACTGAAGCAGAAGATATCCGATCTATCGGCAAGAAAAGAATCCCTGTTGGCGGAACTCAAGGAAGTAGAGAACGCTCTGTCCCAAGCCCAACAGGAAGAGAGCCAATTGCCAGAGACCATCAGGCTTTTTGAGCACGAGCGAAATGTTCATGGTCGCAAGGCACTTCAACTGAAGAAGAAGCTGAAGCCGATAGAAGGTTCTGCCGATGACGACATCAAGGAGATGGAAGCAGCCAACCAAATTCGGCTACGCGCTATATCGGCAATCCAGACGCTGCTTAACACATAGAGTTTCCATCGGCATTATATCTGCGCTTTCCTTCTTCCTCAGCTTTTAGTCTAGCCGATAGGACTGTTATCGGCACCTAAGCTTTTGAAACACCAAGTCTTGTCCCCAAGCGTTTGGATCCAGCCGATAGGAGTGTTATCGGCACCTAAACTTCTATGCATCGACCCATATACTGGGGTAGTACTTCTTTAAATATTTGCCGTTTAATGCTCTGGGAAATTCAATTCCTTCGAGGGTTTCTAGAATGTAGGCATTACCAGGAGCCGATCGACTTATCCGATAAGGACCCTCCCAATTAGGAGACCACTTTCCAAACTTCGAACTTTTGGTCCCAATTGGTAAAAATAATTTCCATACCAAATCCCCATCGGCAAACTCTTTAGCCTTCACTTTCTTATCATACCATCTAGCAACTCTCTTCTTATTTTCTTCTATACTCATTAAAGCTTTTAACCGATGCCCTGCTAGATCGTCCAATTCATCGGTCATCAAAGTGGCATAACCATCGGAAGTTAATTGATCTTGAAAAGTTAATCGCCTAGATCCAGTCTTAATCTCCCAAGGCAACACTGCATCATGTCCATACACCAATTGATAGGGTGATACTTTGGTCGATCCATGACAAGCCATCCGATAAGACCACAATGCTTCACTCAATAATGTGTGCCACCGCTTAGGATTTTCTTCAATCTTTCGTTTAATAAGCTTGATAATTCCTTTGTTAGACGCTTCGGCCTGCCCATTGGCTTGAGCATAATAAGGAGAAGAATTCAACACTTTAATTCCCATACCGATCGCGAATTCATCGAACTCCCCCGATGTGAACATGGTGCCCTGATCGGTAGTAATCGTTTGGGGAATCCCGAATCGGTAAATAATATGCTCCTTCACAAAATCAATCATATTGGCCGATGTGACTTTCTTCAAAGGAATAGCTTCAACCTACTTAGTGAAATAGTCAGTGGCAACTAGAATGAACTTATGCCCTTTGCTAGATGGTGGATAAATCTGGCCGATCAGATCGATGGCCCATCCCCGGAACGGCCAAGGCTTTATTATAGGATTCATAGCCGATGCGGGTGCTCTCTGGATATTACCAAACTTTTGACAACCTTGACATCCCTTGAAATATTTAAAACAATCTTCAAGCATGGTTGGCCAAAAATATCCATTCCTTCGAATCATCCACTTCATCTTAAAAGCTGACTGATGCGCTCCACACACTCCTTCATGGATTTCCCCCATCAAACTTCTAGCCTCATCATCGCCCAAGCATCGGAGAAGAATTCCGTCGATAGTTCGATAATACAATTCATTTTCAAGGAACACATACTTGGTTGCTTGAAATCGAACCCGTCTTTCAACTTTTTTGGATGGATCTTTTAGATAATCAATAATTTCTTTCCTCCAATCACCGGCACCGACTGCCGATGTCGCATTAATCATTGGCTGATATCCCGAGGCATGCTGAGCTAACCGATTAGCGTCTTCATTATGCAATCGGGGAACATGCTCCAATCGGAAATCCTTGAATTCCTTTAACAGTTGCATACTTCTCTCGAAATAAGTTATGAGAACTTCACTTCGGCATTCATAGCTTCCGGCCAATTGATTTATAACCAACATAGAATCCCCGAATATTTCAACAGCATCAGCACGAACTTCTCTTAACAACTCCAATCCCTTGATCAGAGCCTGATACTCAGCCTGATTATTTGTTGATGTGGCAACAATCGGCAAGGAAAACTCATACTTCCTCCCCTTAGGGGAAACTAATACAATGCCGATTCCTGCCCCCCGGTCACAGGTAGATCCATCAAAGAAGAGCGTCCAGGGTACAATCTCCAAGGTTTCCACTAGACCGCAATGCTGAGTCACAAAATCGGCCATAATCTGCCCTTTGACTGCCTTAGCCGATTCGTAACGCAAATCGAACTCCGACAGCGCTAAAATCCATTTACCGATCCTACCACTCATAATCGGCATAGATAGCATGTATCGCACCATGTCATCTTTGCAAACAACAGTGCATTCGGCCGATAACAGGTAATGTCTCAGCTTGATACATGAAAAATATAAGCATAAGCATAGTTTCTCAATGGCCGAATACCTGGTTTCAGCATCAATCAACCTCCTACTCAAATAATAAATTACCCTTTCTTTCCCTTCAAATTCTTGAACTAAAGCTGAACCGATAACCGATCCATCGGTAGATAAATACAATCTGAAGGGCTTCCCTTGTTGAGGTGGAACTAGAACTGGAGGATTTACTAGATACTTCTTGATTTCATCCAGAGCCAACTGCTGTTCTTCTCCCCAAATAAACTCTTGATCGGCTTTCAATTTAAGAAGAGGACTGAAAGCACGAATCCTACCAGATAAATTCAATATAAATCTCCTGATAAAATTTACCTTGCCGATCAAGGATTGGAGCTCGGTTTTGTTGGTAGGGGCCACTATTTTATTGATGGCATCAATGGATCTTCGACTAATTTCAATACCCCTCTGATGTACCATGAAACCAAGAAACTGCCCTGCCGATACACCAAATGCACACTTGTTGGGATTCATCTTCAATCCATGCTTCCTTGTGCACTCTAACACTTTTTGTAAATCGGCAAGATGCTTTGAGAAATCTCCAGACTTAACCACCACATCATCAATATAAATCTCCACGAGCTTGCCGATGAACTCATGAAATATAAAATTCATAGCCCTTTGATAAGTAGCACCAGCATTCTTCAACCCAAAAGTCATGACTATCCACTCAAATAGCCCAACATGACCAGGACACCTGAATGCGGTTTTTGGAATATCCTCCTCCGCCATGAATATTTGATTGTAACCTGCATTACCATCCATGAAGCTGATGACCTGATGACCAGCCGCAGCATCAACCAGTAGATCGGCGACAGGCATTGGGTGTCCATCCATCGGCGTAGCTTTATTGAGATTCCTGAAATCGATGCACACCCGAAGCTTCCCGTTCTTCTTGTAAACCGGAACAACATTGGAAATCCACTCGGCATACCGACACTGCCAAATAAACTTAGCTTCAATAAGTTTGGTGATTTCGGCCTTAATATCAGGTAGAATGTTAGGATTACATCGGCGGGCTGGTTGCTGATGTGGCCGAAATCCAGACTTGATGGGTAACCGATGTTCAACAATTGATCGGTCTAAACCAGGCATCTCAGTATAATCCCAAGCAAAGCAATCTTTATATTCCTTTAACAAACTAGTCAATTGTTGCTTACTCTCAGGATCTAATTTAGCACTAATAAAAGTAGGCCTAGGCTTATCACCACTACCTATATCTACTTCTACCAAATCATCGGCCGATGTGAATCCCTGGCCTAATTTTCCATCATCGGCGAATCTATCCATTAAAAACCGTCGTCAGAACCGACTGCTTGGATCGGTGGAATCTCATAATCGGCAACTTTGAGAAAATCTTTCTCCCAAACTTCTCCTGATATGCACCTGGTCCTTTCGTAAGTATCCGCTTCTGCCGACGCGATAACATAAGAAGAATCTCCTAGGACAATCTCAATCTTGTCACCTACCCACTGAACCAAGCATTGATGCATTGTAGATGGGATACAACAATTGGCATGAATCCAATCACTTCCCAACAATAAGTTGTAAGCACCTTTTCCGCTGATCACGAAAAAAAGTTGTCGGCAAGGTTTTGCTGCCGATGGTCAACTCTGCACATATCGCCCCCTTGACTGGAGACACGTTTCCTTCAAAGTCTTTGAGCATCATATCGGTCTTGGTCAAATCTTGATCCCCTTTCCCAAGCTTCCGATATACTGCATACGGCATAATATTAATAGCAGCTCCACCATCAACTAGGATCTTGGTCATTGGCTGCCCATCAACCCTTCCTTTGAGGAACAGAGCTTTAAGATGCTGCCTCTCGTCATCGGCAGGTTTCTCAAAGATAGCCGTCATCAGATCCAGAGCCAACTGAGCTATCTGATCAGAAAATTCCAACTCATCATCACTGGCTGGTGCAAGAAACTCCATCGGCAACATGAAGACCATGTTGACGCCTGCCGATGGACCTTCCCTCTTAGTGTCTGACGGCTGCCGACTTCCAGAGTTCTCTCCCTTGTTTAGCTCTTCTTGCCTTTCACGTTGCAATCTCCTTTTCTGTGTCTTGGTTAATCCTCCAGGGCACCATGGAGGAAGTGGCCTTTGCCTTGCCGTCGGGCGTCGGTTCTCCCTTGACTCCATACGATGCGTGTTAGCATCCCTGCAAAATATGAATTCATCGGGAACCCACGCATCAGCCATTCCCTCGAGCTCTTCTTGGTTCCTGGGAAAATACTGGACACGGTCACTAAGTCTGTCATGCCCGCTATATCTGCCCCCCAGCCGGTCATGAACTGACACCCTTCCTCTGATCGGCCCATTAAATCGCCGTTCATCATTATGATAATGCCGATCGATCCTATCGTACCGATCATAACCGTTGCACTCAGGGCAATCTCTGACAGTAGGAAGCTTGATATTCTCCTCCCAACAATGGATGAAGAATGGACAATTCCAATGATCCCTGTGCCGATTCCACTCCTGTCGGCGTCTTTCTTCTTCCCGTCGATAATCTTCCTGCTGGCGCCGATACCGATCTTCCCGTTGTTGCCATTTTTCTCGAGGCCTTCTATGAGTTATGACGATACCAGATCGAGGAAGCCTTCCTGAGCTAGTTCCTTCCTGGACCAAGCCCTTACTTCTTGCATCGGCAGTAGTAACTTGATGCTGAGGATCTACCGATGCACTCTTCTCAGCTGTCTCCGATGTTAAGACCTTAGCCTTCCCCTTAGCATCCAACATGTTTGTCGGGAAAGGATGTTGGTCTATCTTCATCGGCTTCTGGGCTTTGGAACTGTCAAACTTGATTCTCCCTGACTCTATAGCCGATTGCAGCTGCTGTCTGAATACTTTGCACTCGTTGGTGTCATGGGAAGTTGCATTATGCCACTTGCAATATCTAATCCTCTTCAACTCTTCTGCCGATGGGATCACATGGTTAGGTGACAGTTTGATCTGACCTTCCTGAAGTAGAAAGTCAAATATCCTATCAGCCTTAGCGGTGTCAAAAGCAAACTTCTCTGGTTCCTTCTGCCCAAAAGGACAAGACATCGGCTTCTTGTTTTTTACCCACTCTGCCAAACCGATTACTGGTTCTTCATCAGAATCTGAGCTTGTTGCTTCATCGACAAATGACACTTTCTTATTCCATGCTCTCTTAGGCTCAAAAGGCTTGATGTCTTGATCAGAAATCCTCTGCACCAAATGACTTAAACTTTCGAACTCCTGAGAGGCATACTTATCCCTGATATGTGGCAACAAACCCTCGAAAGCCAAATCGGCTAGCTGCCGATCATCCAGAACCAGGCTATAGCATTTATTCTTGACCTCTCGTATCCTCTGCACAAATCCCTCAACCGACTCATCATTACGTTGTCTCAACTTGACCAAGTCGGTGATCTTCTTCTCATGAACCCCCGAGAAGAAGTATTTGTGGAATTGCTTCTCTAGATCGGCCCAAGTAATTACTAAGTTGGGAGGTAACGATATGAACCAAGTAAAGGCCGATCCAGACAATGATGATGAAAATAGACGAACCCTCAATTCGTCCCTGTTACCAGCCTCTCCACATTGAATAATGAACCTGTTGACATGCTCCATGGTTGACGTATCGTCCTGTCCGGAAAACTGTAAAATCCGGTACCTTGTACCGATGTGGAAGCGGGATCAAATCATACGCGGGAGGATACGGTGTCCGATAAGAGTAAGTGTTGACTTTGGGTTTTATCCCAAATTGTTCCCTCATTACTTCAGCAATCTTATCGGCCCAATATGCATCGGCATCTTGCCGATGAGGCGGCTGCGGATCTGGTACTTGGTGGCGAACCTCCACGTGTCTGTTGGGGACGTTATCTGCGCGGAACATTGTATTGATCACCTGTCCTCCAATCTGCGGACCACCAAACTGCTGTCCACCGATTGGCTGTCCTCCGAGTTGCTGTCCAAAATTCATTGGCTGGTTGGGAATCCCCTGACCTTGGAACCCGGGATAGACCTGCCCTTGCTGGAACCCTGTAGTCTGGTAACTCTGCTGGGGCGATTGTGGAAAGGCTTGCTGTCCAAGCCATCCATTATTAGCGTTCATCGGCATAGGTGCTGCCGATGATTGGTAATTGGGTACCGTCGTTGAATTGACATACCCCGACTGGGCCATAGGCCTCTGTTGCATCAGCATTGACTCTGCCGATGCGTTGGGCATCTGGAACATTGAATCTTGAGGATTTCCAGTGTGAGGCCTTGCAGTAGTAGTTGTGGTATACCGAGGACTCTGGTTCACCGGCGCATTGGGAGGTGCCGATGTCATAGGAGTTTTGCCCCTCATGTCAGTTATTTGTGATGTTCCCGGCGTCAACTCTGGAGGCATACCGTAACCCCACCAGTTGGGAGGAAGAGTCAACCCTGACATTGCCGATGCCAACATATCTGTTGTCAGTTTATGCTGCCCAACTGAAATTTGTGGGTTGGTTGCCATCGGCATAGATAGTGCACCAGTAGTCCCCGATGTACTTGGAGGGACGGCAGATTGTGCAGTTGCATTCGTCAAGGCAGCCGATGGAGCCGTGACCTCTGGTGCCGTTGGCTGATGATGGGAGGGGCCCACATAATCTGGTGGGATTTGTCCTTCCTTGAAAGTTCTTGCCACGGCATTGAAAACCGTATTAGACAGTACACCAGCTTGGTTAATCAACGCTCGATTGATGGCATTGTCAACCATATCTTGAAGCTTGCCAGGATTGGCGTCAAAGGTGACCTGCCGTGGTGCCGGCAGTGCATCTTTCTGGACCACTTCGCCGCTCCTGTTTATGCTGAAAGACCTTAGGCATTGCTGCTTGAACTCTTCCATGGCTTGGGCAATAGCTTGCTTCTGCTCATCCTTGAGGTTGGCCTCCGTCACGGGGATGACGTTCTCTTGATCGAGGTCAGAGATCGACATGTTGATCTTGATCTTGAATCTTGTCCCACTGGGCGTGCCAAAAGATGTGTTGATGCAAAACTGATCTGCAAACACAAAGGGCTAATACCCGACTCAAACGTTAAGGCGTGCCAGCCGATTTGACCTTGCTATCGGCAAAGGTGATAACTCGAATACTTTAGTCCTGACAACAGCGATGCGCCCGGATGTCACGGCTAAGAGGTACTCACACGGAACTTGAGAACACGTCGAGCTTAAGTCGACGAATTCCTAAAAACTCGTAACAAAAGGAAAAAGTATGACGAAGTCGTCGAAAAGTAAATGCTAGAATATGAGTAAAAACGTGTGTTTGATTGATTTCTTGATTGATGATCTATTACAAGGCCCTAGGGTCTACATTTATACCCTGCTCAAAGAGCTACAACCAGACACGATTAGAATTCGAATTCCAAATTACACGGAATCCGTATACAAAACGATGCAAATAATTAAGGAAATAACAAAACTATCCCTCGTGACAAACCGAAACTCCTCCACATAACGACCGGCAGCTTCCGGACTCCCTCTTTGCATCATCGGCAAACCCTTTGCCATAGTCATCGGCAGACTTTCTTATCTAGCCATCGGCACCATATTACTGCCTGTGGACTTAATCACGTTCAACCTCTCCCTCATCGGCAACCATCCTCATCGGCAACCCACTTTGTAAACATCGTACTGCCACCTTATCCTGCCATCCTAGACACGTGCCCAAAAACGGTGTCAACACCTATTATCTAGGTTTGCACCTGCACTATTACAAGCAAGTATGAGACTATGATAGTACCTCATCATAGCATTTCTTTAAAACCATCCATCATTATAACCCAAATGTTCCATAGTCCTTACTACGAGGACAGGGCTCATGTCAAGTGCTCACTATCCAGGAGCGATGGCGATTCGAATCGATTTCTAACCAGCTGGCGAATTTATTCCCCACACAAACCACACTCACTGATCAAGTGAGCTACAGGTCACCGTGTTGCACTATCCAGGACCAATTCGCGGGTTCGACAGGCACCGCCCGTACCCGAGGACCGTTCCGGCGACCGAGGTATCCAAGGTATACCAAGGTTGCGCGCCGCGCCCTCGTCGTTCTCCTCAACCATCACCAATACAGCGCGTACATCGGGCCGATTCCCGGCCCGGATAGTGCTCAGGCTTCGCGGTCGGAACGACTTATCCTTCCAGCTAAATGTAGGGCATGCGTTCAACATGACAAGAGGGCCGTCAACGATCGGTCCTTAATCGACACAGGCAGGGGCACTATGGTCAACCCACCATAAGACCCTGCCCGGTCTCCAAATTCATTCACACTTGGTCATTCCTTTCCCGAGCAACCAATGCTTAATCAAGCAGGTATCCACCTATATCTCGCAGGTGACAGAAAATCACCCGACTTCTACCGGACTAAGCAAACTAAGCAGGAAATCACCCAACTTCTACCGGACTAAGCAAACTAAGCAAAGAATCCACCTATATCATGCTTATTACAAGGTAGTCAACATCATCCAAGAACAATTAACTGAATCAAGCATCTATTGCATTCTCTTCTACAAATATTTTTTTTAAATGCAACCAGCAACCCCCATGATGCTTCAAAGATACACCAAACCCAACTTATTCCATTCAACCTTCATATACAACCATTCATAATTTTCTTTATTCATTTCTAAGCCTATTAAAATCACATGCAATTCTGTTCATCAATAAATTCCACAAAAATTACAGGAGACTACCAGCTAAGCATAAAGTCTACTGAAAATTTTTCATAATTTTTGGTTACTTATTTTGAGCCACAAAAATCACAAGATTAATTAATAAGGTAAGTATAATCACCCTACTGTGATATAAGTGTCAAACAACAGATTTCATATTTTTACAATTCGTCTAATATCATAAGAAACACCCACAAAATTTTCCAGATTTATTGCATGATCCAATTAATTATTAAAAATCATAAATCACTGCCATGCAAGCATTTAAATTACCATAAATTCATTTACACACCAAATAATATGTACCAATATTTTCCCAGTGAGGAAACATACATGCAAAGCCAATAAATCAAGTTTCACATTTTTCAGAGCCATATTCTATTTACTATGCATTTTCCAATTTTAACAAAATCATGGATTAATTATATTCACACAGAAAAGTTACTTAATCATGATATGCAAACATACTAGGCTATAGATCTGGAAATAAGGGACACACCAAAATTTATCTCGCAATTTTTGGAGCTATGTTCCTCAAGATATGGATTTTTGAATGCATAACTCATTTTCTGGAAATTATTTTTCAATTCAAATTCACCCCGACCGGCTAGGTGCACCCGGTGCAGTGCACCCGCGGTCGCTGACGAGCGGACCCGCCTGCCAGCCGGGCCCACTGGTCAGGACGCAGAGGGGAGAGGATCCCCGACGACGGCTCGCCGCCGGCGATGCCTCCCGGCCGGAACCAACGGCACCCACGCGTTCGCCTCCCTCTTGCGACTCGATCCCACCCCTTTATTCACCCTGAAGTCCCGCACAGCGAGCTGGCCACCGGCAATGGCGGACCGGCGACGCTGCCGCAGCGGTGCCGGCCACCACGCCCCGGTAGAGCGCTCGAGTGCGGCTTCTCGCGACTCAGGGAGCCACGGCGACCACAATGCGTGCGCTAGCGAGGCAAGAGAGGGTCGGGAGGGGGAAAGCCAACGATGCCGACGCCGCGGAGAGCTCCGGCGAGGCCACGGACTCTCCGGCGAGCGATTCGGCCCTCTAGAACCGCTTACCTGCGCGAAGAAGCTACGTCCGGGCACGCGAAGACGAATGCGGAGCTCGGAGAGGTGGAAGGAGGCACTGAGAGGCGACGGAGTGCCGGGAACAAGGCGAGCGGAGCTCGGAGAGCTCCAATGGCGAGCGGTGGCACGGTGCGCGCGCAGAGGAGGCAGGAGAGCGCGAGAGAGAGCGAGGGGGCGCGCACCGGGTGGAGGAGTGAATGGCGAGGGAGGTGGCGTTGTCCGCAGCGAAGGGGGGGGGGGTCGTGGCGCCGGCGAGCATCGCATGCCGTCCACGCGGCGCCGTCGGCCTGACGCGGTCGGGCGCGCGGCAGGCCTGGGCTGGCTTCGCTGGCTGGGCCGGTTGGTTGGCGCCGGCCCGCCAGGGAACAGCCCCCCCTTTCTTTCTTTTTTTTTGAAATTCTTTTCCCAAATCTTTTCTAAATTCATTTGGACCAGCTAAAAAGCATTTTCACCTCTTGCTTCCAAAAGCAAAATTGTCCCAAAATAAAAACCCTACAACTTTGCTTTAATAAGCAAGACCAAATTCCTAATAGAATTTGAACTACAAATTAAAACTTAGTTCTAGGTTTTTAAATAAATCCAATTTGGAAATTTTGTATAAATTCCATTTCTCAATTTCTATAGCTCCAAAAATTTCACAAGATTATTCTTAATTCTTCTTACACATAAATCAACCTAGTTTGAATATTTCACAATTTTAGAAGCAAGCATCATATTTTTAACATATTTAAAACACATGAAATGATGCACATAAAATCATATTCTTAAAAGGATGACATGCTCATGATGCTTATGATTGATGGGAAAGCTTATGCATGACTTTGATAAGACTAAGTGCATGCTTAACACCTAGGGTGTTACATAAACCAGAATTTATAAAAAGATTAAAAGATTCTCTAGGTGTAGCTAAAAGTGCATTATCTTCTTGATTAAAAGATAGGACCTCGGCTATAGAAAAGGGTTGGTTTTGACCTATTGCAATCAACTCCGGACACAGATCATAATTAGGGGCAGGACGTGTTGACTCCAATGGTCTATGGCTGGTCTCCGAAGGTGCAAAGAATTTAATAATAGGTATGGAATTTGAGTTATCCATAAAGATAGAAAAAATAAAAAGATAAAAGAATAAAAATATAAAAGTATAATACAAGATAATAGCAAGACTCAAAGTTATCTCAGCAAACCGTCTTTCTCCCCGGCAACGGCGCCAGAATTGCTTGTTGATATTTGGTAACGCAATTAGAAAATGATCCGCAAGCGCACGGATATCGGTGAGCATTTCACCCGGGAGGTTATCCAGAGTTATCGTATTTATATTTTTACCACTGGGAGAAAGGGTGCATCTGACTAACCAAATATATTGCTACAATCCCTTTAGGCACAAAGAATGTCTTTCGATGTGAGCGATGTATAGAGAAGACTGCAACCGTAGTCTCGTTCTAAACTTGGTAAGGATGATCTACTGTTCTATTGGGGAGGCTCACGGAATCTAGACAACACAAAGGATGTTCGACCCGCACCTATAACCAAACCCGTCCTGCTAACAAGATATGGGATACAAAGGTAACTCGGAAATGTCACGTTCCTCGCTACTGTTGACGGTCCTTAAGTATCAAATTTAATTATCAAATAAATAAAGAAAAGGATCCAAATGAAATCAAGATCTAGACTTAGGGTTTTATCTGACAGAATTCCACGAGTTTTGGTGTTTGTCTATTTCTGCAGAGGGTTATCAGGAAATACGGAAGAAAGGCCCACATGTCAGGATTACGTAAAGGTATTAACGTGCTGCGCAATTATCTTACATCTAGAAGACTCCAGAAGCCACGAGACCAAAGCGGAGGCGAAACGGGGCCAGACCCTGGGCGGCCGCCCAGTTGGTCAGGGCGCCCGCCCACCTCCTGAGTCCAATCAGGACTCTGCTTTGCGGGAGATCTCCACCGACCTAAAGGATGAATCTAAACCATACAATCTATGTCGGTTTGATCCAAGGGCCCATATTCACTTGGAGGGACTATAAAACCAGACCCCCTGGCCCCTGGAGGAGAGAGCCTCTCAACCCTAATTCATTGTTCCATCAAGGGAGAAGAAGCCTCTGATCAAGATTAGAGCCACCACATCAATTAGACATCTAGATTAGCATAGCTACATAGGATTAGAACTAGAAGGAGTCAATCTTCGATTGGTTTCCGGATCTGTCAGGAGGATTCTTGGTAATTCTCTAATTGTGCTTCTAATTGCTTTCTAATTATCTTTGTTCTTCAATATTATGAATATGACTTTGTTCTACTTCAATATATTGCTTATGACTTTGCTCTACTTGCTTATATTCAAGATTATATTGTTCCTAGTTTATCATAGTTATGTACTTGGCTTAGTTAGATACGATCTATATACATGCTTAGGATCGTATAGCGTTTATCCATCGGATCCATGAGTAAATGATAGATATTGTGTAGGCGTGGTGCTTATACCGTATTTATCTGCGATTGTACCCAATATGCCAGATCGTGGGGTAGTTCGTGATAGTGACAGCTTCATTGATTGTTATATAGTCCCCCTCTCGTGTATTGGGCTGGCAGAGCAACATTATTACAGGGGAGTGATTGCTATGTTTCTCATATTCCTTGCTAATATCACTATGCATGGGCGTAGTCTTGTCTCGCAATGATTGCTAAGTATGCTTGCACTAATTATGATAATGCTAGACTATATAGTTGAGAATAACTTAGGGAATATTCTTGTAGTTCGTTCTAATACCATGCTAATGACTTTCTAGAGTATCTAATTGAGGTGCGTATCATATTTATTATGTGGCTAGATCAGATTAGTTAACCTTGTCACTATTATTATTTCATATATCTTTTATGTGACACTTATCCCTGTATGAAGAGTTAGATATAATGTTCTCAATTATACATGCAATGATAGATGCTCAATCTCATATTCTATTCTGTAATCAATAGTGATGATTGCTAATCCCTTCCCAGTGGTAAAAATATAAATAACGATACCTGGAATACTTCCCGGTTAAAATGCTGCATCGGTATTAATCTGTGCGCTTGCAGATCCCATTCATTATTTATTTAGAAGAGCAATTGCATATTTCAATACCGCGTCTCTCATGTCATGCTGGGGATGACAACTTGGCTTAAGTGGTGTGAGGGATAGGTTTGGCATTTTTGGCACCGTTGCTAGATTTAGAACTTAGTCTACTTTTAGTAATGATGTTAAGAATACCCAACAAGCATTTTTGGCGCCGTTGCCGGGGAAGGTTGATTACTAATCAGGAATGGAATAAAAGATTTTGAGTTATCATTCGCATCACTAATATGATTGAGCTTATCTATTCTCTCATACAGTTTTACCCCGATATTTTTCTATTTTATCTTATGCAGGGGAATGTATGAATAGAAGACATCTTCCAGGAAATTTTGTTGACAATCCTGAAGCATTATTCAAGAAGACGAGAGCCAAGCTAAAGAAATCATCAACACTTCAGCAAGAAGCTTCATCCAATCAAGAAGATCACCGGAACTTGTCTTCAGAGTTCGAGGCCATGGCGAACAAATCAATCCGCGAGTTCTCAGCTCCCACTACGGACAACATCCGCACTGGACCTGCTGCAGAGATCGATGGAAACTTTGAGCTCAAGCCTGGACTTATCAACATGGTGCAATCCAACCAGTTCTGTGGGAAGGCACACGAAGATGCTAGTGCTCATTTACAACACTTCCTGGAGATTTGCAACACATTCACCATAGCAGGAGTTTCCAAAGACTCTATACTACTTCGCCTCTTCCCATTCTCACTGTTAGGAAGAGCGAAGCAGTGGTTCTACGCTACAAAGGAGAAGAATACTACGTGGGCACTCTGCTCAACAAACTTCCTGGCAAAATTCTTTCCCATGGGCAAGACCAATGCTCTCCGTGGGAAGATTATAAGTTTTCAGCAACAAAATGATGAATCTGTTCCAGAAGCATGGGAGCGCTTTCAAGATTACATCCTAGAATGTCCCCATCATGGAATGGAGAGTTGGCTATTGATGCAGACGTTTTATCATGGGCTCGGCAACAGTGCCCGAGAGACTATGGATGCTGCAGCTGGAGGAGCATTCTTATCACTTACTATACCACAAGCCACAGCTCTTGTGGAGAAAATGGCGTCCAATCAAAGCTGGAATGAAGAGAGGACCCAGACACGCAAGAGAGGTGGAGGTATGCATCAGCTGAAGGAGGTAGACATGCTGTCTGCAAAGCTAGACCTGCTCATGAAGAAGCTCGATGATAGAGCTGGAGATAAGAAAGAAGTTATGCACATCTACGACTCTCACATGACTTGTGAGGAGTGTGGAGACACTGGACACTCAGGCAACCACTGCCCTGAGATACTTGAGGATGTAAACTACATCAACAACAACAACTACTACTACTACAACCGTCCTCAACAAAATCAAGGTTGGAATCAACAGAGGCCTAACTACTCAGGTAATTATCAAGGTAACAATTCTTACAACAATAATAATAATTTTCCACCTTTGAGAGAGTTAGTGTCTAATCAAGACAAGCTAATGGATGATCTATCTAAGAAATTGGCATCTAATGATAAAATGCTAGAAAATATAAATAATAGAATGGATAATTTCTCTACTGCCATCAAGAATCAAATTAGCTTTAATAAAATGATTGAATCTCAGTTAAATCAAATAGCTGTTGCTGTTCCTACTACTAACCCCGGTATACCATCACAACCGGAAGGACTAGAATCTGCAAATCTTGTAGACATGTTTGATGCAGGTAATTGGAGTAACCCCGTCACTGAATTTTCTACTGACCGTCTGCCGGTCAAGAGAGGCGATCCAGGATGCCCCGTCATCCCGATCTCCATCGGCATGGTGGACGTTCCAGAAGCACTCTGCGACTTTGGCTCTAGCGTCAACATTATACCCAGGGTACTCTATGAGAAATTCTTTACATATCCTTTATTAGAAACCACCATGTGTTTGCAGTTTGCAGATCAGACGATAACTTTTCCAAAAGGAATAGTGAGGAACCTTTGTGTCCGAGTTGGTACCTTATATGCCCCAGCAGACTTCGTAGTGGTAGAGACCGGAAATGATGAGAGAGCACCTATCATCCTAGGGTGGCCATTTCTGAACACCACGGGAGCTATCATCTACGCTAGTGCTGCCAAGATCAGTTTCTACCTCAAAGGGAAGAAGGAGACATTTTTCTTCAAGAACAAGACTACACAAATTCCAGATCAATCCAGACGTAAATCAAGGAAGAGGACCAACAGGAGAAACAGGAACAAGCAAGTGTGGACCGAGACAGCTAAGATGGTCACTGTAGTTCATGGAGGCCAAGATCACCAACTGAGGTCACCGTTTTTGACCAAGAAGGACGACCCAGGAATGCCAAGCATCTACTGCTCCATAAATGGATATAACTTCTACAAGACGATTTGCGACACCGGATCAGGCGTCAACATAATGGCCGCAGTCACTTATCGGCTCTTGTTCGGGACCATGCCACTAAGACCAACATACATTCAGCTCTAGATGGCAGATCAGACATTTCGAGAAGTTCAAGGAATAGTATCTGATGTCCCAGTCAAAATAGACGATCACTTTGTCTACACAGACTTTCAAGTTGTTGACATGGGAGAAGACGAGTATGATCCACCCATCATCCTTGGAAGACCGTTACTCAGCACCGTTAAAGCAATCATCTACATTGGAACCGGAGAAGTCCATATGCACTTCCCCTCAGAGAAGGTACGCCGTTATTTTACTGACCCTGACTATATCGTTGAAGAATCTAAGCAGGTCAGAAAGAGACGCAACCGCAACCAGAGGAGGCAGATCATCAAGGACGGATGGGCAGACTATGAAGGAGAAGTTGTAAGGTCAGAAGACGTTGAGTTTAAACAGAATTATCCAGAGGAGATTGAAGCACCGAGTCAGGTGTGGAAAATGAAGATAACTATACAAGAAGAGGAGGCGCTGCCGGAAGCACCGACTACGCCACCCAACGAACCTCAGGACGATTAAGAAAATGGAGAGTCCCGTTCGGAGGACTTAAAAACACCGAACGCCTTGCCAAGAGGTAAACATGGTAGTTATCCTTTCCCTTTCAGTTATTTCAAATAGTTTACTTAGTTAATCAGATTCACACTATCTTAAAAAGAAAATAAAAATGTTAAAAACTATAAGCCCCATGTGAGTAGACGAGTGGCATAAAACCCATAAGTACATTCACTGTGGTGGCATAAAAATAAAATAAATATTTTTCTGCTTTATAAAACAAAAATATAAAAACAGGGAGTAACATTTATTAAGGAGTCTCAAGATAATAAAGGCTAGATATTTATGCTAACACTTAATCAGTTCCACAAGCTTTGTTGTCTATTTGAGCTCCAAAGAATTTAAGAATCAAGAAGACTGGCAGACGGAGGACATTCTAATCGCTATCAGAATGCTGCTGACTTTCAAATACACCTCTACCACCTGCCAGCTACACCAAGAGAAATTACGTCAAAATTCAGCTTGGGGGAGAGCACCCCCATTTATCACGATAAGTATTTATATCTATCTTTATACTTATATTATTTTAGAATATTAAAATACACATAAACTATGGGAAAACCAAATAAAGATTTTATGCTTATATATATATGTCTTTTGCTTAGTGTGTTTAATAAATAAATAAAGTGGCTATGCTAATCTGTATCTAAATAAAACTTAAGCATGGATATGATGAATAGTTGCTCTGCCTAATTTGCACATTTTAAGTTCTCTCTCAAGTTTAGATATAACTGTTATAATTTAAAGCTTGCTCTAGACCTAAACTTGTGGGATGAAAACTTGATCTGAAGTCTAAGTTGTTAACGGATACGATATGGGAAGGTTGAGCTGCTGTTTATCTGTTCCTAGAGATGCTAGAATTCTGGAGAATTTTATCTTTGAAAATCTTTAAAATGTTGCATGATGAGTTCCTGTATGACGAGAGTTTAAATTCCTACCACAGCCATATATACATGCTTGCTAGACTTTGAGCCACACATTTACTATTTACGACTTATGAGCATTGAGTGTGGTCAAGCTGTGTAGACCCTTAGGAGCTTGTCATGTGGTTAAATCAAGATTTCACTTGCACGTTCACTCATATATGCTACTTCTACTCCGGAAGTACCATCCACATATATCCATCCATTTCCATCTTCAGAATCACCTAAAAATATTCTACTCCTAATCCGGGAGAGAATAACCAAAAATATTTCTATTTTCCCCTTGTGAAATAAATGCTCAAGTTATCTTGTTACTACCACTTGCTATATTATCTCAAGAGATGAATGCTCTAAAAAAAGAAAAAAAAAGAAAAAGAAAAAAAAATATATACGAGGAAATAAAAAGGAGCAAGTGCTCGGAACCTCGAAAGAAAAGAAAAAAGTGAGACGAGAGGTAAAAATGGACAAGTGTCCGACAGTAGAATTAGGGGTACAAGATACCCACCTGAGAGATAAGAAAAAATATAGAGCATCTCATTCTCCTCATAAAGTTTCAAAAGCAAGGAAGGTATGTATCCCCTCAAAAGAGCAAAAGTAGAATTAGACTTCCACCACCATTGTTTTCACCATTGTTATCATCATCACCATACACCATTCATTCGCCACACATGCACATCTTGATTTGGCTTATTGATTTGTTTCTTTGGATCCATAGTTTGACTATGCAATAAATGTCTTGTAAGTATGTATATCTCCCACCTATGAGCTCCAGATATTAAAGCCTTATTAGAGTAGGGTGAGAGAGAAGGCAATGTCACTATGCTTTATACCACAAATACTACATATCTTGAGAGAAGGCATATACCATCACTGCCTTGGTAAGGATCCAAAAATACCACAAAAGAGAGACCTGAGAGAATCATACAAGGAATTTCTGAGTTTTATTTGAAAATCTGCAAAAAGCCCCAGAGCTATAGCTGATCAAGAATAAGAGACATGGCACTTGACTAGACTGTTCTATCTATTAACTACTCAAGACAGAAGTGACAGTTACAAGTCCCATGGTGTAGGTAAAGTAAGTAAGTTTTAAGTCTTGACAGTTTATTCTAACTCAGAGATGAGATATTATTTAAAAGCATGTCAACCGTCAAATTTTTTAAAGATATTACAACTACTTATGATCCATAGCTGAGTCTATCCTTGCTCAGGGACGAGCAAGAGGTAAGCTTGGGGGAGTTTGTTGACGGTCCTTAAGTATCAAATTTAATTATCAAATAAATAAAGAAAAGGATCCAAATGAAATCAAGATCTAGACTTAGGGTTTTATCTGACAGAATTCCACGAGTTTTGGTGTTTGTCTATTTCTGCAGGGGGTTATCAGGAAATACGGAAGAAAGGCCCACATGTCAGGATTACGTAAAGGTATTAACGTGCTGCGCAATTATCTTACATCTAGAAGACTCCAGAAGCTACGAGACCGAAGCGGAGGCGAAACGGGGCCAGACCCTGGGCGGCCGCCCAGTTGGTCAGGGCGCCCGCCCACCTCCTGAGTCCAATCAGGACTCTGCTTTGCGGGAGATCTCCACCGACCTAAAGGATTAATCTAAACCATACAATCTATGTCGGTTTGATCCAAGGGCCCATATTCACTTGGAGGGACTATAAAACCAGACCCCCTGGCCCCTGGAGGAGAGAGCCTCTCAACCCTAATTCATTGTTCCATCAAGGGAGAAGAAGCCTCTGATCAAGATTAGAGCCACCACATCAATTAGACATCTAGATTAGCATAGCTACATAGGATTAGAACTAGAAGGAGTCAATCTTCGATTGGTTTCTGGATCTGTCAGGAGGATTCTTGGTAATTCTCTAATTGTGCTTCTAATTGCTTTCTAATTATCTTTGTTCTTCAATATTATGAATATGACTTTGTTCTACTTCAATATATTGCTTATGACTTTGCTCTACTTGCTTATATTCAAGATTATATTGTTCCTAGTTTATCATAGTTATGTACTTGGCTTAGTTAGATACGATCTATATACATGCTTAGGATCGTATAGCGTTTATCCATCGGATCCATGGGTAAATGATAGATATTGTGTAGGCGTGGTGCTTATACCGTATTTATCTGCGATTGTACCCAATATGCCAGATCGTGGGGTAGTTCGTGATAGTGACAGCTTCATTGATTCTTATATAGTCCCCCTCTCGTGTATTGGGCTGGCAGAGCAACATTATTACAGGGGAGTGATTGCTATGTTTCTCATATTCCTTGCTAATATCACTATGCATGGGCGTAGTCTTGTCTCGCAATGATTGCTAAGTATGCTTGTACTAATTATGATAATGCTAGACTATATAGTTGAGAATAACTTAGGGAATATTCTTGTAGTTCGTTCTAGTACCATGCTAATGACTTTCTAGAGTATCTAATTGAGGTGCTTATCATATTTATTATGTGGCTAGATCAGATTAGTTATCCTTGTCACTATTATTATTTCATATATCTTTTATGTGACACTTATCCCTGTATGAAGAGTTAGATATAATGTTCTCAATTATACATGCAATGATAGATGCTCAATCTCATATTCTATTCTGTAATCAATAGTGATGATTGCTAATCCCTTCCCAGTGGTAAAAATATAAATAACGATACCTGGAATACTTCCCGGTTAAAATGCTGCATCGGTATTAATCTGTGCGCTTGCAGATCCCATTCATTATTTATTTAGAAGAGCAATTGCATATTTCAATACCGCGTCTCTCATGTCATGCTGGGGATGACAACTTGGCTTAAGTGGTGTGAGGGATAGGTTTGGCATTTTTGGCACCGTTGCTAGATTTAGAACTTAGTCTACTTTTAGTAATGATGTTAAGAATACCCAACAGCTACTACCACGGTCCAGCTAGTCAGGGGATATCTATGAGTACCCTAGCCTAAACACCACGTTTACGCTAACAAGTGATTACTCTAATACTCAACCGGAAGAGGATTAAAGTAAACTCATAAACCAAAGAACAATAAAACAAGAACTTACTAGTATTAGAAGTCGAATTACTGAAGAATCTTAGAAGCAAGCCTCGGGTTAGGAGACTTGATCCCGTAGGTACAACTCGGAGTAGACACCGACAGGCCGGCCTTCCTCCGATCCACACCTCCACTCTATCTCTCTCAATCTAGTAGAAACTAGAAGATCTATTTCTACCTTACATTGGTTGCTAAGCCTAAAAAGAAATATTATTTAGAGAAGAGGTTTTCCTTCGAGGGCACCCCTCAATCTCTATGATAATTTCTTGTCTCCTCCAGGGGCCAGAGGGGGTCTCCTTATATAGTCCTCCCCTTCTATGCGTTTTTGGGTCGATAGGCGAGGTGGTACTATGTTATTCTGGATCCAATAGGTCGGTGGAACGTCGTGTGCGAAGAGAGTCCGGAACGGAGTCCAGAGGGGGGCGGGCGCCCAGGTCCTCAGGGCGGGCGCCCTGGGCCTGGCCCCTTTCGGGCTCCGCTTCCTTCCCGTGGCTTCTGGAGTCTTCTAGATGGTAGAAAATTGCGCGGTGGGTTGATATCTCTATGTAATCCCGACATGTGGGCCTTTCTTCCTTATTTCCTGATAACCCCCTGCAGAAATAGACAAACACCAAAACTCGTGGAATTCTGTCAGATAAAACCCTAAGTCTAGATGTTGATTTCATTTGGATCCTTTTCTTTGTTTATTTGATAATTAAATTTGATACTTAAGGACCGTCAACAGTTCACTTGCTTCTCGGCAAGCTAATCCTCGTTGTTGTGATACACCCACTTGATCGATCATGAGCTAATTAGCAATTCAAAGCCAAATCCTCAGTGGGTGCCGCACATCCACTCACAAGATGGGGATCCTCCAAGCCATGAGCAATCCACTAGAGTAGCCAATTGCGATCTCCTATGGGGAAGGCTCAAGAACCCCTCACAAATCACTTGGTGAGGCTTGAAATAATCTTCAATCACAAGCTCAACACCACCGCTACTCCAAGCCGTCTAGGGCGTCGGGAAACACCCAAGAGTAACAAGAAATCTACAGCAACAAAGATCAAGTGCCACTAGATACAACTCTCAAAGCAATGCACTTGAATCTCACTCAATCTCATTAGGATTAGCAATCAAGCAAGGAGATGAGTGGAGGGAGTATGCTCACCCTATGGAGGACATTTGGAGCATTCTGTACGCATGCAAAGATCTAGCAAAGTGGATTTTTCTGACCTATAATGTATCAAGATACAAAGGAATTTGTTAGAAGATGTGCTAGATGTCAGAAACATGGAAACATTAATGCTAGGATGCAATGCCACTCCAGAACAACCTCCAAGTAGAGTTGTGTGATGTTTGGGGAATCGACTACATGGGACCATTCCAAAGATCTAGAGATGCTGAATTTATCTTGATGGCAGTTGATTATGTGTCCAAGTGGGTAGAAGAATTACCATGCCAAGCTACTGACTCCAAGCACACTAAGAAGATGTTCCATGAAGTGATATTCCCAAGATTTGGCACACCAAGAATGGTCATAAGTGATGGAGAATCACATTTCATTGATAAGAGCTTCAAACAATTCCAGACAAAATATGGAGTTAAGCATAATGTTGCAACTCCATACCATCCTCAAACTAGCGGTCAAGCAGAAACATCAAATAAGCATATCAAAAACATTTTGCAGAATACTATGGATGGGATGAGAAAAGAAATGGAAGTACAAGCTCTATGATACACTATGGGCATATAGGACTGCATACAAAACACCCATAGGCATGTCACCTTACTAGCTTGTATATGGAAAACATGTCACTTGCCTATTGAATTAGAGTTTAGAGCTCATTGGGCAATCAAGAAATGGAACATGGATCTCCATCTAGCCGGCAAGAATCGTCAGATGTAAATATCTAAGCTGGAAGAATGGAGAGAAAAGGCTTATCACAGCTCCAAGATCTACAAGAAGAGAACTAAAAGATGGCATGACAAGAGAATAAAGCATAAAGAGTTCAAGCCTGGAGATAAAGTTTTGTTATTCAACTCAAGAGTAAAACTCTTCGGTCATGGAAAGCATAGAAGTAAATGGGAAGGACCATTCAAAGTGATTGATGCTGCATCTCATGGTGCCATCACAATCTAGGATGATACAGGTAACACATTCAAGGTAAATGGTCAATGTTTTAAAGTTTTTCTTGAACCTAAAAATATAGAAGAAATAGATGTGATTGAGTTCTTGCAATTTAAAGAGCCAATCTAAAATTTCAAAAGGTCTCTAGACAACCAAAACTTTTTGGACTAACGCTTAATCATTTCCATAAGTTTTCTTGTCTATTTGAGTTTATAGGTTTTATAGGATCAAGAAGAGCTAACAGGTAGAAGGATGTCCTCTCCCCTATCGAAGTAAAGTCTGCATCAGTCAAGTGTTGTTTCTAACATGTAGCACCCGGTTTTAAGAACAAAACCAGATACACACCATATGTGAGCCCAGGAAGTTAAATCTCACATATAGCCACAAATAGGGGTAATATCAACAGACAATGCTTATTATATAACGAACTTAATATAAAAGATATAACCTTGGATAGCAAACAGCGGAAAGACACTCCATTCTTCAGGTGAAAGCTCCAAATCCATAGGGACAACTGACTGGTTGAGCACAAGCCTAAACTCTTCTCCAGACTAGCAATCTGGTACCCATCTAGGATTTTTATCCAAATAAAATGTAAAGGCAAGCGTAAGTACATCTCGTACTCAGCAAGAATAACATGGGGTTCATGAGGCTCAAAGGCTAGACTCTGGTTGAACTGCATGTAGCTTTTAGTTGTCATAATTTTAGCATATGAGTAGCATCAAGTTTTCAAGTCCCATAGTAAACTCATGATCAAGTAGGACGAATAAAGAATAGCATAAACAACATATTAACAATAATAACTTCAATAATTTGCCATTAGTGATTGTTTATTCTGTATTGGTCCAAGGCCGCTCGTGACCGTGAGCACGGCTGATATATCAGTTTTACACTCTGTAGAGGTTGTACACTTTCACTGTGAGTCGTGATTTACCCTTTCGCCCGAGGTGATCAGCCCCTTAGCCCACTCCCAAGGAAGACCGGTGTTGATATTTGGTAACGCAATCAGGAAATGATCCGCAAGCGCACGGATATCGGTGAGCATTTCACCCGGGAGGTTTTCCAGAGTATCGTATTTATATTTTTACCACTGGGAGAAAGGGTGCATCTGACTAACCAAATCTATTGCTACTATCCCTTTAGGCTACAAAGAATGTTTCTCGATGTGAGCGATGTATAGAGAAGACTGCAACCATAGTCTCGTTCTAACCTTGGTAAGGATGATCTACTGTTCTATTGGGGAAGCTTACGCAATCTAGACACCACAAAGGATGTTCGACCTGCACCTATAAACCCTACCCGTCTAGCTAACAAGATATGCGATACAAAGGTAACTCGAAAATGTCACGTTCCTCGCTACTACCACGGTCCAGCTAGTCAGGGGATATCTATGAGTACCCTAGCCTAAACACCACGTTTACGCTAGCAGTGATTACTCTAATACTCAACCGAAAGAGGATTAAAGTAAACTCATAAACCAAAGAACAATAAAACAAGAACTTACTAGAATTAGAAGTCGAATTACTGAAGAATCTTAGGAGCAAGCCTCGGGTTAGAAGACTTGATCCCACAGGTACAACTCGGAGTAGACACCGACAGGCCGGCCTTCCTCCGATCTACACCTCCACTCTATCTCTCTCAATCTAGTAGAAACTAGAAGATCTATTTCTACTTACATTGGTTGCTAAGCCTAAAAAGAAATATTATTTAGAGTAGAGGTTTTCCTTCGAGGGCACCTCTCAACTCTATGATAACTTCTTGTCTCCTCCAGGGGCCAGGGGGGTCTCCTTATATAGTCCTCCTTCTCTATGCGTTTTTGGGTCGGTAGGCGATGTGGTACTACGTTATCCTTGATCCTTTAGGTCGGTGGAACATTGTGTGCGAAGAGAGTCCCGAACGGAGTCCAGGACAGGGCGGGCGCTCAGGGAAGGAGGGCGGGCGCCCTGGGCTTGGCCCCTTTCGGCCTCTGCTTTCTTCCCGTGGCTTCTGGAGTCTTCTAGATGGTAGAAAATTGCACGGTGCGTTGATATCTCTATGTAATCCCGACATGTGGGCCTTTCTTCCTTATTTCCTGATATCCCCTGCAGAAATAGACAAACACCAAAACTCATGGAATTCTGTCAGATAAAACCCTAAGTCTAGGTGTTGGCTGCATTTGGATCCTTTTCTTTATTTATTTGATGATTATATTTGGTACTTAAGGACCGTCAACAACCGGTAGGGTTCACTATGAAGCCTTTCAAAGGTTCGTCTAACAAGTTAGGACCGCTTGGTTTTGTTAGTCAGTCCGTGTGATTCACCCGCAGGAATCCACGGTCTGCTATCCCTCATTTGTGCCACACGGGTAACCTCTAATAAGCTAGAAAAGGTCCTCATACTGAGCTAAAGCCAGAGCCAAGAAGCCCTCACAGTTGTACTGTATGTCCTGGATGGTCATATACAGATAAGTCCTTATGGAGAGAAACTAGAGCACCATACCAATGCTCTAGATGTCGTGTATAGACGAGATGATGGCGATCACGTTGTAGAGAAGAAAAAAATAATTTTATTTTACTACCTTAGGAATTCTCAAATTAGAAGCTTCCCATATGGTAGTCTTTGGTGTGCTTTGTCTAAAGGGTTGGTACACATATATAGGGGGAAAAACTCCCCACCTCAACGTCAACTAGCGATATGGTACTAATTGATTTGCAACCTTCATCTTTACTAATAGACCTAATTAATTATTAAAGCCCATTAGTAAATAAAGACATGGGCCTTGAGCGTTGGAGAAAAATGAGAGATTTATTATTTTCAGAATTAATTAATTTCATGGATAAAATAATTCTAGAAAAATCTAGAATTATTATTTAAGCCACAAAAAAAATACTCGGAAAGCTCCAAAAAATCGAGGAAAGTTCTCATAGACATTATGGAATATGAGGAACCAAATAAAGTTTTTGGAGCTCATGATGAGATAAATTTGAGCATCTAAAAATTAGATTATGCTCACAGACGAGTGGAAACAAATTTTAGAAAAAGCTAGAAAAATTCCCAATAAGATTGTAGATATTGTCTGATGAACGAGGAACTAAAATGAGTGAGTTGGATGACAAAGAAAAGATTTTAGGAAGCTCCTAATAAAAACTTAAGCTGAGAAATAAGGAATTTGGTTGTAGATAAAGATAAAGATGTACTGACCAAGGAAGATCGTTCTACTAAACGCAATTTTAAAAACTTTGCTTACTCTCAACACACAAAGGAGCAACAAACAAACATCACATAAAACATATGTACCCGCATGTGGATACTCTTAACATTGAATATTCTTCTCTTTTCCAAATAGCCTCCTCTATGGTGTACCGGTTCCACTGAACTTTGCACATCCTGATAATGCAACTCCTAGTAACCCTTTCTGTTGTTTCCAAAATTCTTACTAGGTACTCTTTGTATGTGGGATCCTCTTTAACAGCCAATTCCTCTAATGGGTATGCTCCTATGGCACACGCAAACACTTCTTGAGTTAAGACACATGGAAAACATCATGCATTCCTCCCAAACTTTCAGACGCTCTAATTAGTAAGCCACTTAACCCCATCTTTCTAACACTTTGAAAGGCCCGATATACCTTGGTGCTAACCATTCCTTCATATTAAATCTTCTCACACTTCTCATAGGTGACACCTTCAAATACATATAGTCTTCTACTTCAAAAGCTTATTCTTTTCTCAGGTTGTCAGCATATCTCTTCTGTTGAGACTGTGCCACCCTTAAGTTATCCCTGAGCACTCTCACTTGCTGTTCT
The DNA here is from genome assembly GCF_000003195.3 of Sorghum bicolor. Lineage (NCBI taxonomy): Eukaryota > Viridiplantae > Streptophyta > Magnoliopsida > Poales > Poaceae > Sorghum > Sorghum bicolor. The sequence continues at coordinate 20,780,362 of NC_012871.2, forward strand.
GCATCTCTTAGAACATCTGGCCCAAACACTTGTGTTTTACCTATTTGATTTTAAAACAATGGGGTTCTACACTTCCGTCCATACAAAGCTTAAAGACATACCATCCGAAGGCTCTTATGATAATCTATTGTCCTAAGAAAACTCCGCATTCGGTAAACTCTTATCCCAACTTGTACCATACTATAATGCACAAGCTCCCAACATATCTTCCAAAACCTGATTAATTCTTTGGGTCTGCCCATTAGTCTGAGGGTGATATATGGTACTAAAATTCATCTTGGTTCCTTATGATGTATGCACTTGTTGCCAAAATTGAGACATAAACTAGGTACCTCAATTAGAAACTATCTTCTTACGGACCCCTTGCAAACACACTATCTTTTCCATATACCATTAAGCCAACCTTGGTCCATTATAATTTGTCTTAATCGGGATAAGATGAGCAAATTTAGTCAACCGATCTACTATTGCCCATATGAAATCATAACCTTTATGAATACGTGACAATCCCACAATGAAGTACATACCAATTTCTTCACACTTCCACTCAGGGATTTTCATTGGTTGCAATAATCCGGCAGGTCTCTGGTGCTCTACTTTAACTCTCTGCATGTATCTCATAAAGCAACATACTCAGGTTAAGTTGCTCCACTCTTACACACAACTCTTGAGTCTTCCAACATAACTTCTAATTAATCTTTGTTGTTCCTCTTGTTCCCGAGTGAGTAATTAGTAGAGCTCATTTGACAGTACTAGTGACATCACTCTAGTTCAACACTCAACTCCTCAAACCTTGGTGTTATTTGAACTCCTCTAGCACACTTTTTATGCTTTGAGCATTCACAAAAGCTTTTTCTCGTTCAAGTGATATCACTTTTCCTAGTCATAACTCTTGGTTCACTCAAATCCATCAATGATGTGACCAGGTCAAATCCAACTTCCTAAAGATGCCCTTTAGTCTCTTACACTCTACGTAGATATCACTCTTATATCCAAGAAGATAGTATCTCCATGCTCCACTATGGATACCTCCACATCATGTGTTAGGTGGTCCAACTCACTTAGTCAACTTATGCATAAGCCACTACTTTTCTCGTATAGAGCACATCCAAAGTCTTGATGGGATATATAAGAACTCTTACATCGATCTTTATAACACCTTTGATAAACCACTTATAGAATATTATTATTCCAAATCAATCTCTTAGTCACTCTTATGTCAAGATTACAATGCCTCCAATAAACCTATGATAGCTTCTTGTCATTCCCATGGAACTCTACGTCTTATTCACTTCTTTTGGTGGGTCCCAAACTAAATGCATCCTTTGACTTTCTCGTGTTCATCATAAAGATGACATATCCTAGGTGAGAACTTTAATTAACCAAAACTTAATTATTATGCTTGGTGTAGTAACGAGATTTTCTGAGCTTTCATGAACCAACCGTAGATGTACCACATCCACTTCCTATGTCGTCAATGCCATGTCACCTAGGGTATGCTGAAGATTAGACTCCCATTTGATGATAGTTCAAGTCCAGATCAAACCTTTCATCTTGTGACTTCATTAGCTTGGCTACCCCCCCTTAAGAAAAGTAAACTAGGGGGCACAAAAGCTTGCTCCATCTTCCAAGTGATTATCTCATCATAGGATCTCCTAATACCCAAAACAAACTCATGTGCACTAACACATACAAGAAATCTAAAATTCTTCATGAAACAAAAATCTGCAGCTTAGTAAAACAGCTCTAACTCATACTCCATCAATCTGATATACTTATGGCCTACACCGTTGAAAAACTGACAAAATCCTCTATGACTCTTGTATAGAATACTTTCTCCGGTTCTATCACTAAGTTTGAGTAAAACAGCCAAACATAATATCCATCCCGACAATATCTCAGCATAGATGCAGTAACTTGCAGAAGGCATATCTTGAGCTACTTTAATCATATGGTGACCATACTTATATTATTGAAAGCTTATGAAATCCTCCACAACCTTTGTATACAACGTTTTCCCAGATTCAGAATTTAATTTGGCTGAAAATAGGAAATACCAGGACTGTCCGGACTTTGAAACAGAAGAGAAACATCCAAGTGTAAATGTCATATATCAGGTTATACTTATCCAAATAAGTTCCAGCTTATACCGTTGGAAAGCTTATCAAATTATCTACAACTTTTGTATAGATCACTTTTCCAAATTTTATAGTACATTTGTCTCAAACAGTAAGCAACTAAAACTGGTCCAGGTTCTTGACAGCACAGTTGTATCATCTTGTGATTTTTGTAACTTCGAAACCATAACAGCTATGAGGGCGATTCTTGTGGTCAAAGAAATATATTGAAGTCCACTTTCACTCAAAATTTTCTCATGATTTTTGGTTGTCCGAGTACAGATACATGGACTGATAAAGAGAGGATACTTCGGAAAGACAGGACAAGATAACAAAAGAAGAACCAAAACCCAACTATTTATGTCATTAATTCTTATACCTTAGACCTATAAACTAAATGAAATTGTGGAGAATCCCACAAAATCATTGCACTCATTACAAAAATCCAACTCAAACATAAGCACTAAAACAAACCAACCAAACATTAAAGATTCACAAAGCACACATATAAGACTAAACTCAACTTTTGCTACTAACGTTTATTACAAAGAGGGACTTCCTACTTCTTAAACACGGTGCGACTACAGTGACATCCAGGGTAGCATCTCTTGTGTGGAATTAAGCGAGGTATGTCCTCCACCTCATTGATCTTAGGTAATCCACCACGACTTCTCCACTCATCAATCTCATCAAGGGCTTTCTCATAGCGTTGCCTTACTTCTGCTAATTCCAGTTGACTGCCTTCCAACTTTTGATGCATGACTTGGATAGTCACAGCCATCTCCTTTAGTTGTTCATTCTGCTCCAAGTAGGGGTCAGCCATCACACATTGCAAAGTGCCTGGTGGACGACGAGGAAGATACTTTTGTTTGCCATTCTTCCTCTCTTCGTAGTGCTTTCCATGATATGCCAAAAGAGCTTGATGGGCAGCATCAGATATGCTAGCATACTTACTGAAGCGGTCACTGAGAGACGAATGAATGGATTCCACCACGCGTGAACCAGTAAACTCATTCCACCTTGTGATGTGTGCTTCTGTGCTCCAGTGGCTCTCATACTTAGGATGAGTCCACTTAGTGCACTTATATTCCACCTTGGCTTGCTGTTCAGGATAGTGGTCTTGTAGTATACACACAAGACGAGGGTGAAAGAAATCTTCGCCACTAAAGGATGTGGTAAAGTACGCTTTTCACCAACAAATATGTCTTGATGGGACAGGGAGAGCTTCTTCATACTCTGGTTCCGTTAAGCCATAGATACCCCGAGTTAAGCATGGTCTTCTAGGGTTGCTACGAGCAAACTTTTTGTTACGAACCATCTATAGAATTAGACCAAGAGTAAGTTAGAATAGAAGCAATAATTTTATAATAGAGTTAGATGATAGAAGCATAGGAACTTGAGCAAATAGCAAGGGTGAGATAGTAAGCATAAATGTAGAGAAGCAAAGATGACTAAAACAACCATTGTTATCTAGGCTTGCGTCCTACAGTCAGCATTGCTCTGATACCACTTTGTAGCACCCGGTTTTAAGAACAAAACCAGATACACACCATATGTGAGCCTAGGAAGTCAAATCTCACATATAGCCACAAATAGGGGTAATATCAACAGACAATGCTTATTATATAACGAACTTAATATAAAAGATATAACCTTAGATAGCAAACAGCGGAAAGACACTCCGTTCTTCAGACGAAAGCTCCAAATCCACAGGGACAACTGACTGATTGAGCACAAGCCTAAACTCTTCTCCAGACTAGCAATCTGGTACCCATCTGGGATTTTTATCCAAATAAAATGTAAAGGCAAGTGTAAGTACATCTCGTACTCAACAAGAATAACATGGGGTTCATGAGGCTCAAAGGATAGACACTGGTTGAACTGCATGTAGCTTTTAGTTGTCACAATTTTAGCATATGAGTAGCATCAAGTTTTCAAGTCCCATAGTAAACTCATGATCAAGTAGGATGAATAAAGAATAGCATAAACAACATATTAACAATAATAACTTTAATAATTTGCCATTAGTGATTGTTTATTCTGTATTGGTCCAAGGCCACTCATGACCCTGAGCACGGCTGATATATCAGTTTTACACTCTGCAGAGGTTGTACACTTTCACTCTGAGTCGTGATTTACCCTTTCGCCCGAGGTGATCAGCCCCTTAGCCCACTCCCAAGGAAGACCGGCAGGGTTCACTATGAAGCCTTTCAAAGGTTTGTCTAACAAGTTAGGGTCGCTTGGTTTCGTTAGTCAGTCCGTGTGATTCACCCGCAGGAATCCACGGTCTGCTATCCCCCATTTGCGCCACATGGGTAACCTCTAACAAGCTAGAAAAGGTCCTCATACTAAGCTAAAGCCAGAGCCATGTAGCCCTCACAGTTGTACTGTATGTCCCGGATGGTCATATACAGATAAGTCCTTATGGAGAGAAACTAGAGCACCGTAAGATAGCCCAATGCTCTAGCCCTCTATACCAAAGTTGCTAAAAAGTCATCTTTTAATGTTTATTGCACATTCTATTAATCAAAATACAAGATCGTGGTTTAGTGGAGCATTAGCATAAGCTACCCAACGCAAAACCATAGGTGACAAGGTATAAGATCAATACTAGGAAATCCTTATCAAGAAGACAACATGCAATATGAACTGTGTGATTAAAATTATTAGGAAACAAGGATGATCCCATGCTATACTTGCCTTAAAACTCAGATCCTTCTTTTAGTTCCAAACCTTCCACAAACTGCTTCTTGATCACCACGTAAAAGCTCACCGTCTAAACTCAATCATCACATCAACAGCAATCATCGAGAGGCAATCATAGAAAGCAAACAAACCTATAATTAGAACAATACACCAACAGTAGAAAATAAAGATGAAAAGTTTATAAAATAAATCTACGTTGCATTACGATCACACACACATAAAGATCACGAAAATCAGAGCTAAAACGGAAAAGATATGAATTTTCTAAGATTTTCTTTAGAAAAGTAATTAATTAAATAGGATCACGAAAATAAAAACTTGTAAACTTGTAAAACAGTGAGACTAACATGTAGATCTTGTGATTACGAATCTAACGCAATTTCAATGGATCAAATCGGAGTTAAAACGAATATTTTATGAGCTAAACAAAATCAGTGGCAAACTTGTAATTATAGAAAACGTATTTTTAATCTAAACCGAGCTGTTTACGTTTTCTAAACTGAAAGGTAAAGTGATTGGGGCTCACGTTGGTGGACAGGGAGCAGGTTCATCGGCAGCGACACTTTCTTGGAGCTACAGCAACGCCGGAGCAGTCGACCGCTCGTAGATATCGAGTATAGACGAGACGATGGCGATCACGTTGTAGAGAAGAAAAAAATAATTTTATTTTACTACCTTAGGAATTCTCAAATTAGAGGCTTGCCATATGGTAGTCTTTGGTGTGCTTTGCCTAAGGGGTTGGTACACATATATAGGGAGAAAAACTCCCCACCTCAATGTCAACTTACTAATTGATTTGCAACCTTCATCTTTACTAATAGACCTAATTAATTATTAAAGCCCATTAGTAAATAAAGACATGGGCCTTGAGCGTTGGAGAAAAATGAGAGATTTATTATTTTCGGAATTAATTTCATGGATAAAATAATTCTAGAAAAATCTAGAATTATTATTTAAGCCAAAAAAATACTCCAAAAGCTCCAAAAATTCGAGAAAAGTTCTCAGAGATATTATGGAATATGAGGAACCCAAATAAAGTATTTGGAGCTCAGATAAATTTGAGCATCTAAAAATTAGATTATGCTCACAGACAAGTGGAAACAAATTTCAGAAAAAGCTAGAAAAAATTCCCAATAAGATTGTAGATATTGTTTGATGAACGAGGAACTGAAATGAGTGAGTTGGATGACAAAGAAAAGATTTTAGGAAGCTCCTAATAAAAACTTAAGCTGAGAAATAAGGAATTTGGTTGTAGATAAAGATAAAGATGTACCGACCAAGGAAGATCGTTCTACTAAACGCAATTTTAAAAACTTTGCTTACTCTCAACACACAAAGGAGCAACAAACAAACATCACATAAAACATATGTACCAGCATGTATGCACAACAACGTTGCTAAACCCTATGATGAATTTTAAGTTAAGGAAAAATTTCATTTTACTATATTTTCATGAGCACTTTAATACAAAATAAATTATTTTAGCTCTATTTTTAAAGAAGTAAAATTTAGAGTGTTACATAACAGTAAGTACCCATAACACTCCAGGAGGATCAGTACACCTTCACTGTCTGACAACAACTTCGGCAGACCATGTCAACATCCAGCTTGGGGGAGAGCAACCCCCGTATACCAAGCTAAGTATTCTTCACTCGTCTATTTATTCCTAGTGCATTATGATAAGATAAAACTAAAAAGATGAATAATCTTATAAACCCAATAAATATTTTATCTTTTATAATTAATCTAGCTAGCTAAGGGGAGCTCTTAATGAATCTGTTAGAATGAACCTCTAGAACAAACTCTTATATGGAGATGATGAATAGTTGCTCTGCCGTAATTCCTTGCAAGTACCTAGTTTTCAACCTTGTACTCTCCTGAGTTTTAGACACAACTGTTTAGACTTAAGATTTTGCTCTGAGCCTAGAACTTGTGGGTACCAAATGCTTGATCTAAGTCTAGGTAGTTGATGGATATGATATGGGAAGGTTTTGAGCTGCTGTAAATCTTGCTCCTAGAGATGCTAGAGTTCTAGAGAATTTTATTTGAAAATTTTAAATGGCTACCTGATGAGTTCCTTTATGACGAGAGTTTTAAATTCCTACCATAGCCAAATACTCATGCTTACTAGATTAGGAAAACCTTCCACTTATATTTTAACCTATAAGCATTGAGGGTAGTTAAGCTATGTAGACCCTAAGGAACTATTCATGCAGTTAAAGTCAATATTATGTGCTCTCCATCCATTGATCTTAGCTACTTCTATCCTCAGAAGTATGCAATCACTTACATCCACCACATTCACTATGTGCTACTTCTGTCCTCAAAAGTATGCAATCACTTACATCCACCACATTCACTATGTGCTACTTCTGTTCCTGGAAGTACCACCCACATATACGCACTACACTTTGTGTTGTTTCTATCCTGGAAACACGTACCTATGATGCTCCTACCCTGGGAGTACGCATTCATCCATCCACATTCCACATCCACTCAGAAAATGTTCTACTCCTACACTGGGAGAAGACACCCAAAAATATTCATTATGTCTTATTCTACTTATCTAGTAAAGCTCCGGTTGTTTCAGTTGATACTCCCTATTGTTATTAGTGCACTAAAAGGGTTGGGTGATCTAAAAGAGAGAGAGAAAGAAAAAAAGAAAGATAGAGAAAAGAAAATAAAGAGGACAAAAGGTCCTAAAAGAAAAGAAAGATAGCCAAGTCCTTATTCTCAGATTAGGGAGGTATGTTATACCCAAGGAGCAATTGTAGAATTAGATATTCACCATCATTCATCACCCTTCACTATTATCATCATTTATTTCATTCACTGCACTCATATGCACATATGACTAGATTGTATAATTAGTTTATCTGGATCCACGGTTTAACTGTGCAATACATGCAAGTAGGTTTGAATTATCTTTCCCACTTATAAGCTCCACATAAGCCTATTAGAAGTAGGGTGCGAGAGAGAAGGCAATGCCTTAGTCCTACAAATACTACATATTCTAAGAGAAGAGAGAAGGCATACTTTACACTTGCCTTGAGAGGATCCAAAAATACTACATATGAGAGACTTGAAAGGGTCATACAAGGAATCTCTAAGTTTTTTTGAAAATCTTACAAAACTCTAGAATAATAGTTGATTAAAGAGTGAGTAACATAGCACTTGACTTAACCGTTCTATCTTTCAACTGCTCAAGATCTAAGTGATAGCTATAAGCCCCATGGTGAAAGGTAATATGGGTGAGTCTTGAGTTAGAATAGTTCACTCTAATTCAGAGGAGAGTCCTTGTTTGAACGCATGTGTACTTGTGAGGCGTGAAAGCATTATAGCAACTCCTAATCCATCACTGAGTCTATCTTGGCTCAGGGATGAGCAAAAGGTAAGCTTGGGGGAGTTTGTTGATGGTAGATAAGTCCTCTTTTAAACCGTCAACATAGCATGAGAAATGACTAAAACAAGTATATCACATAGTTATAGGGGTTACACTAACAGAATTCCATGAGTTTTGGTGATTATCTATTTCTGCAGGGGATTATCAGAATAAGAACCAAAGGAGGTCCATATGTTAGATTTTACATAGAAGAATACTGAGAATTTCAACTTCGGAGTAATCTAGAAGGTTCTAGGAGGCTCCAGACCAAACGGGAGCTCGAACCTGCTCGGTGGCCAAGTGGCCACCCGAAGGGGTAGGGGCGCCCGCCCGGAGAGCTCCACCAATCACAGCAAACCTAGCGGATCCTGCCTCCACTGCCTTTGAGGAGTAATCTTGAGCGCACATTTAAGTCGGTTTGATCCAAGGGTTGTGGTGCTTCCTAGAGGGCTATAAATACAAGCCTGACCCCCCTCAGAGGCATCTCCTTCATTAGCTACATCTACAATAGAAATAAGGGTTTCATCTAGTAGAGAAGTAGAGGTCCCTCTAGTTCATCTAGTTCTAGTTCTAGTTGTCTAGTTGTATCTAGAAAATAGGGAGAGAGGAGGAGAGAGCTAAGGAGGAGCCGGATCTGTCGGATCTTCCTCAACATTGTACTTTTGTAGCATTTGGTTCGTCGCTTAGCAATCTCTAGGATCTTTAATTATTATTTCTGAGTTCAGTTTTTTATTTTATTCTCACTTTATTATACTTACTTGATCTCCGTTTGTATTGAGTGCTTTGGTTATCCTAGGTAATTAGAGTAGTAAACGCTAGCGTAGACGTGATGTCTAGGCTATAGTTTACCTGAGTTTGCGCCCAATCTCACGGATAGTTGTGGTAGCCTCAGGGGTGACAGCCCTGTCAGGCTTTGTAATCCACCACGTTCGGATTGGTGTTTTGTATAGCCTTCTCCCGACTACTTTCTTCCTAGTCTTCTTCGAGAGTTGGAAAGGACCTGCTGCTCCATAGTAAGTATAGTATAGTAAGCCTAATTTTGATCACCCATTCAACTTAGAAAACTCTAGAAGGTTCCTCTCTACCCACCAAAAATATATTTATCTTTCTTGTCTTATCTCTATCCTTGGATGGCCTTGATTCTCTAGTACACTTCATGCTCCCCGTGGAAATCGATAATCTAGAATACATCCAGGTGAAAGCTGCATCGGTACCCGTGCGCTTGCGGATTTTTCTATGTACATTTAAAATACCCAACACATGTTAGTCCATAAAACTCTTGTTTGGTGATTCTTTCGGAGTATTCCAGAGAATTCTTGGTCGTATCCATCGGGGACTCTCTTGTTCGGACTCTAAACATAGCAAATGATATGTCTATTTTGATCGTCTCGACGAGCTCTTTACAATGGTGTAGTCTGTTTCATCATTTATGGTACTTTTATGTGGTGGAGTGTCAATAATCCTACAAAATAGGTAAGAGCAACACAACTCGTGGAACTTGTTAGAATAATCCCTACAACTATGCATTGATAACTCTTTTGTCATTATGTTGTGCATTCATTGAAGGTATAATGTTGATGTTAAGGATTGTCAATATTGTCCAATTGATGTAGGATGGTTGGAAGGAGTTCTCTCCATTTGTTGTGAGATGATTGGAAGGATTTCATGTTTTACACTTGCGGTGTGTCCATGTTTTATGTATTGTTCTCATGTTAATTATACACCCCCATAGTGGATGGAATGATGTTAGTGGAGGCAACCATGTTTTGAGTTTAGGTAGAATGTCCTTCCCGTGGAGAGGTTTTATGAGATAATAAAAATAACTTTTATTCATCCGACCATAAATTTCTATGTAACGATGGCGCTAATAACTTTTTGCGCATCTTGACCATTGATTCTATATATCTAACGGCCATCACGTGCCATGATTTAAATTTTCAATTTTGGATGTGATCGTCTTCATGTTTTATGCGTGCGCATGTGTTTATGCATTGTTCTTGTGATAATTGTACCACCCCAGAGTGGGAAGCATGATGTTAGTAGAGGCAATCATCTTTATGTCACGTGGAGTGCTCATCTCGCGTAGAGGTTTTTAACATGGTAACAAAATTAAAGTTTATTCATCTAACTACTAATTTTTATGCAATGTTAGCGCAAAAAAACTTTTTTATGCATCTTGACAGTTTAATTCTATGCATCCAATCTGTAATCACGTGCTATGATTCAAATTTTAAATTTACGAATTTTAAAATATTTTTCACATTGGATCTTGAATCATGCACAAAAATGCTAAAAAATTAATGGTAAAAAGCGTTTTTGAATGTGATGCTTCATTTAAGAATTACCGTAAAAAATGGAAAAGATTAGATTGGGCGTATGCATGTAGGCATGTGTTAGTATGTGTCATCCGGTGTCAGCTGCTGTCAGGTGTAATGACCAGATTGCGTAGATGAAAAATAAATCTTCACCCAGTATCACAGTCACATCACCTATATATATATATATATATATATATATATATATATATATATATATATATATATATATATATAGAGAGAGAGAGAGAGAGAGAGAGTATACTTTATAGCTAGCTACAGAATACCATATTCTGTAGCCAGGCCGGTCCATGCACCCAGCAGCGCGTTCGAACTGAGCAGGCAACAAGCGTACGTAACTGCCCCTGCATGCCTGCATGCACGTCATTATTATGTGCTAATTACCGTAATCATTCTCCGGCAGCTGAGGCATTTTTCACGGTCCGTGACTACTGAGGTCAATGCATGCATGTTTCTAGGATGCACACTTTGCATTATCATATTTGATTATGGTAATTCTTCCTCCAAATTATCATAATTTAATAAGAGAATTACATTGATTTGAATTAATAATGAGAATTTACTAAAAATAATATGTAATTTGGAGAGAGAATTACCATAACTTATTATTGTTATAGTAACCGGCCACTGGAGTAAGAAATATTTTTTATAACTTTTTGGCCAACTTGGGTGTGAGATTTACCATAATTTAGTATAAAACTATTTTAAGATTACGATAATACTTGGTCACGATATAGTTCAGTGTCAAGCAATTCTGAGTTACTAATTACTATAATGTCAGGATCAATTTACCGTACAACGTGGTTACTTAAGGTACCACTTACTATTGACTCGGCTAATTTTCGATGAACCAATTACGATAATCAGAACAGGGAGTTACGACAATTTGAAATCTGTTTAAAGAAAATTTTGAAACAACCATAATATGTCTTTCCAAAGACATGTACATTGATACATTTTTCCATCATAACAAAATAGAAGTGTAAATCATACAAGACACTGTCCCCATATATTTTGAACCATGACACGAATCAAAATCCTGTGCGCCAGCATAAGCATCCCTACTGGATCTGGATGCCTATTTTGCAGCGGCATAAGCATCCCCAGATGCATGACCAATGGCCGGTGGTCAAATTGAAGTTGATGCAGAACACATATTAATAGTTGTCCTCAAATGTAATGAAGTCAAGCAGACATGGCCTAATATTTGTTCAAATGCCTTTCTCACCTGAAACATCATGATAAGAATAGTAAATATTATGGTTTTCTCTGGAACCAGGACATATAGAAAATTGTAGATCGGCATAATGACCATAATCTTTTCTCTAGTATCTCTTTCAATTAGATTCTTACGTACATAAAAAGTAGAGTATATGTAAAAATAGATCATCATGCCACACCTATTTAAATATATACTTGATTGTATATTTAAAGGCTTCAGAAATATAATGCAGTTTCTGTATATCTATAGTGCGATAGATTTAGGACTATGATGATTAGAACGAATAATGAAAATCAATAGGAGTTACCAAAATTTGTTAAATGTTTTACTAGAAAATATATGCCATTGTCACTATAATTTATGGCTTGCTATCCTTGTGAATTGACAACTGATTTACAAGAATTTAGCGCATGATTTACAAGATTGAACCTTGCATGTGAATTACTATAATGCATGCCTTCCTGTCCTTGTGAATTTGACATTATGGCTTACAATAACTTCATACATGATTTACAAGATTGAACCTTGCATGTGAATTACTATAATGCATGCCTTCCTGTCCTTGTGAATTTGACATTATGGTTTACAATAACTTCATACATGATTTACGGAATCTATGCTCTTGAAATTTTAGGGTTGTGCAATTTAACATTGTCAAACCTGCCATGGCATAAAATTGTTCAGATGTTATGATCACTACAACAATTCCCAAATCTCCATGCCTAACCAGATCAGCAAAAAAAACACTAATAAAAGTTGATCTATAGTGAAGCAATAATATATGACAGTCAACTTAAATGGACTAAAAATCCAAACTACTCTGGCCAGCGAGGTATTAATTTTCAGTACCCACGAAAGTGAGAAATAAAAAAGAATCACTCTTGAGAAATACTACTACTACTTAGCAACATAGGATCCATTGCTGGTGGACAAGTGAAGCTTACGACAATTTCATTAATCTCCTATAGAATCATGAATGCATTCCGATCGCATACAGATTAATTACTCGCCAGCTCTGATGAAAGAACCTATTATAAGTACAGAACCCAAAGCAAATTAATAAACTATCATAGATTTCTCTCTGATTTACGACAAATAAATTTACAATAATTAAATAGCAAGTACAGGTGCATGTATTGTGTTGGATCTAAAATCCACTATCATCTTGTGCTACGCAATAACAATTTCTACTCATCAATCCAGCCAAAATATTATGATGAGCTATATCACGATCAGATCTGAAACAAAGGTGTTCGTTCAAACAAAAAAGATCTAAAACAAAATAAATTTATTATGGGATTAGTGCTAGTACAGAGCGGCTCACCTGGATAGGCTGCATAAGTTTTTCTTCACAAACTGTTCGTCGGAAGCTTGGAGCAGTGCGGATCGAGCCTTTGAGGTATTCACGACATAACTTACACTGGTACCAAATGGGTATTATGAATATAAGTATTTACGTAAATTTTCGACTATGGTTGACGATAAAAATTAATAAGGATGATCAAAATTACCATAATGAAGATAGGGAGCTACCAGAATTTAGGGTCATGGTATTCTGATGCTACTCAAATCAGGAGTACAATAGGTTGTTAAGTAATTACAGTAATTTGAATCAATAATTTAGTTAGGGACTAGCCAAAAAATTTTCTCAGATGATATCGATATATTACAATATATTTATGTCCTTTATATATGAATCACTATAATCTATTCTAACTATACTACTACCTTTGTACTCTGTTCATAAAGAATACAAAATCAAAGGATCTGACATTCAAAATTTTGGTTTAAAAAAACAGCCAGCTAACACAACCTAAAATCAATAGGATCCACAAACCTTCACACTCTAGCTAATGTGGCCAATAGATCTGTAATAATAAACAATATTTCAACCTTCGGGAGTCACAAACAGCTACCAAAACCCAGATGGCTAATCAGACAAATGGAATTAACTAAGTGACTGATGAATAGTTAATCAAGAAATTACCATAAGAAATCGATAGTCTTCCTAAACTCGTGAGTCTGATTCAGGTAAAAAAATATCGTAAATACCTCTCTGATTTACGACAAACAAAGTTACAAGAATTAAGTAGCATGAACAGCAGCATGTATTGTGCTTGATCTAAAATACGGTATCATTTAGAATATTGGTTCTGGGACTATTAATAAAATTGCTAAAACCATGCACACTGAAACAACTAACAGGTTCCTGAATCTGAATACGAACCAAAAATGTGTAATCTGGTAAGGTTGATTTTCAGAAAACATGAGTAGAACATGAACTCCAGAATGGCACCGGAAGAGAGAACGACGCTCCGCCGTCACCGGGAAGGAGCTGTGGGGCGCAGGGCGAGCCACACCGTCGCCTCAAGCCCCATCCACCACTGGTTGGGGATGGGAAGCCACGCACAGCAAGGGGCCGCCGTGCCCGCCGGTTGGTCGTGCCGCCGCGCCCGTGGGGACGCAGATCAGGGCGGGGAGGCGGAGGGCTGGCCACCGACGCCGCCAGGAAGGTGAAGGAGCCGCCGCCTCGTCGGGAAGGTGGAGGAGCCGCCGCTGCGACAGGGAGAGGGCTACGCCAAGTGGGGTGGCGCTGCGCCCACGGTGCTGATTCGACGGATGAGAGGGGGGAGCTCCGGCGCCGATGTGCTCGGTGGGTTGCGGGCGGACGTGGGTGAGGTGTGGGGGAGAAATCCCGATGTGTTCGGGGGTGGGCGGATGCGGCCATGCGAGCGAGGTGTCGGTGTTGGATCGTGGATACCGGACAAATCAACGTGATTCATTATTGGATATTGGGTTGTGGGACCGGCCACAAGCTCAGCCATGCGGGAGAGAGATGCATGCTAGCGAGATTGGCTCGGTGGGATGGCCTGGCTACAAAATATTATATTCTAGCTACAGATAAATAAGTCTATATATATATATATACTCTTATTGGTGGACAACCTCTTATAAATTTCTTGTCAAAGAAACGCTTATAAAATGACTAGAGAATCATAGGACCCTACTCGGCTACTTCCATACAGATAAGTTGGGCAAAAAAATCGGTATAAATTGATATGAAAATGAAAACTTATCAGTCCTTCCCTCTCTCTAGATGGAAACCTTAATTAAGCAAAAAATGTACGTAGAATTTTTAATAGACGTTAAGGGCCAAGTTGGAAGTAAGGTGAGACACACCTAGGGATGAAAACCCCCTCCATAAATAACTAAATAATTATTCAACGTATTTCTCCCAAGGATTTCCCATCCAGGAAAAAATCAGGGATCCCAAGGGGATTTGAGTTTCCAAATAGCCCTAAGAATGGCATAATCTTACCTCTTAAAGCCAAATCTTTTAAATATTTCAAGGGAAAAAACTCTCTCCACTCTTTTTGCAAATTTTCGCCTCTAAAAGAACTCAACAATGGTACCTCTACAGTAGTTTGTACAGTTCATGCGAGGAAGAAGATCGCTTTTGTAAGGAGTATTTTCAGAGGCAGTTCACTAATATATAAAAGTTTTTTAGGGGCTGATTCTTTTTGGTAAACTGCCTCTAAAAACGTGTTTTCAAGGGGAGGGCGTCATCCTAAGAGAACCATCTGTGGAAATCACATTTTTAGAAAATGTTTTCATAGGACGATTGACCATATCCATGAAAATAGATATATATCTAGGGGCAGCTGTCTTAAGAGCTTAAAAATAGATTTTCATAGGCAGTTTGTTAGCTACTATGCTCCCTGTTTGAGTTAGTTTTGGTTTCCTATGTGCACTATCTCTGAAAAGGTAGTATTGTTTTTCATACTCATCAAACAATTCGCCTAAAGGTTTTATTTATATGTAGTTCAACTTTTAGCTCAGCCTCAAACTCTTCATAAAGTAAACTGAAGGAAGTACTTGATGGACTTCATCTTGTTACAAGGATTTGAATACCAGTGATAGATAAGCTTTGGTCACACATTACTCAAGTGTTCATAAAAGATACTACTACATAAATGATTTTGCGAGATATTTTCCAAACATTAACATAGAGGAATAGCCTTGGAAACAAATGACTGCCTCCATTAATCCTCTATTAACAGAGGTAGACACTTTAAGTCAACTATCTCCGTTAACTTATTAACTGTGGTGGACATCGTTAGAAACTACCTCTGTTAATGATGTACCGTATTAATTTATTAAGGCACTCAACCAACAACAACCTGCATCGTTAGACAGCCTCTAAGTTTCAAAAAAAAATTGTAAAATAGGAATAGTACCACTTTCGTTTGTATTTGACAAATATTATCTAATCATGTACTAACTAGACTCAAAAGATTTGTCTCTTCAAACTGTGTAATTAGTTTTTATTTTCGTCTATATTTAATACTTCATGCATGAGTCTAAAGATTTGATGTGACAGAAAATCTGAAAAATTCTGCAAAATTTTTTGAGAACTGAACACCTAAAAGAACGATTAACAGTGACACGGAGTCAGAGGCGGAGGCCCCTGCCCCGCCTCTAGAAAGCCAAAATGGCCACCTGTGATAATGTGTACAGCAGTAGCCAGGGATTCAGGTGCTAATACAAGTAACTCCATTTTAATTAAAGATAAGATCGATGTGAAGAGTTTAGTCGTCGATGTGCTCAGTAGTTGCAGTGACTGTGTGTGACATGACCTGCGACAGCGGCCTCTGTATATGCGCAAGCATGAGTAGCCATGCACGGAAATTTCGCGTGACCTTTTGGATTTTCAACGGCGTTATGTTCTGTCCATATTTTGATTGCGGCCTCAGTGGTCTCTCCATGCATTTTCTCGGTCCGGTGGAAGGAATACAGTACTGTATAGACTTCAATGGAAACAAAAGCAATCAGACAAACACATCCGGGCCAGACGGCGACGTCTTACTATGGGATCGAAAGGAAAGGCCATGCAATGCATAGACCGGCTAGTTTCCACGCGGTTCCTCGATCGGTGGTTTGCTTCCAGGAAATTCAAATACTTGGTCATAGCTGGGTCTCAAATAATTTGCTAGCTATTGTAGTGGGTTGAGTAGTGGATTTGCTAGCTATTGTGCTGGAGCAAGCATTTGGACTGTCCGAAATGATTTGATCTTCAGAGGCATTTCAGTCAATTGTTTGAGATGCTTGCAATTATTCAAAGGGTTCTTTGGACTACTCTTATGGAGAGCTAAGAAGAAGTGTTTTCCATATATTGAGCTATGGCTAGAGAAAGTTGTGTAATTCACTTAATTTTCTTTGTTTCTTTCTTTGTCTTTTAGTTTTTTGAGAAGAATTGGCTGTGAGACATGCAGAATGGTGGCTATTTGCCAGCGAACACTAGAAAAAATTAGATTGTTCAAAGATACTTTGTTTCTTGTCAAATTTGTTGGCGGACACTACGTCTAATCAAACATTATTACAAAATAGATATAAAATCATATAAGTGCTAAAAAAATTATACTATAAATTTTTTACACTCTACATGATGAGAACTATAGTGTAAAAATATTATTTTATATCTATTTTGTACGCTATAGTTCTCATGTTTAGTATTTGTAGTAAACAGAAATTAATTTCTCATCATATAGAGTGTAAAAAAATTTATAGTATAATTTTCTAGCACTTATATGATTTTATATCTATTTTATAATAATGTTTGATTAGACGTAGTGTCTGCCAGCAAATTTGATAAGAAACGGAGTGTCTTTGAGCAATCTAATTTTTCTTAGTGTGCGCTGGCAAATGGCCAGCATTCTGCATGTCCCACAACCAATTCTCCCTAGTTTTTTTAGCTCTTTTTTCTTGCTCGCTTTTTTGGTTGTTTCCTGAACTTTGTTTTGTAATCGCCTCGATTACTGCTTTAAATAAATTTTTCCAGTAGGGGCTCGCGTTCTCTCAAAAAAAAATGTGGGGAAGCGAAACTATAACCCGGTGAATCGTCTCTTCTCGATCTTTTGTAATGATTTTGTGCAAGAAATATTTTTTTGTGAGATAGCCTATATTAAACTGAAGCTAACAAAATTGGTTTCATAAGTTTTTCAATCACGAAGAATTAACTATGTATTTAACGATAAAAAATAAATGTTAATTCTAATTAAAATTATAAAAATTATTTGTGGTGCAAACACATTTTTAAAAGGTACGGGCATAATAAGAAAGCAAGAAAAATTAATTTCATAATTTTAGAAGCTATAATGATTTTCCTATGAATTTAATAATATCACACGTTCATATGAAAGTGTCTACTTTGCGAATCGACCGCCCGTCTAGGTAACCTAAAAATTGATCTTCATGTATCGTTTTGATGGACCATCTACCCGCGAGGTCGAGTATTATCCTCCGGGACACATCAAGAACTTTGGTGATGCTGGTGGGTACGGTTCCAGGTACATCTGACCAACAATTTAGATGAGGTTTGTTATTATGGCTTCCTAGGTGATGTAAGTGGGATTCTCGATCTTCTGACAGGTAAAAGACCCAAATCCTATAACTTTAGCATATCTACCATTCAGTTGTTTTGGCTACGAATATGCTTAAGCGATTCATGTAAATTTTTTAGACCATAAGTTATATTGCCATGTCTCTAATAAGAACAAAAGCATATAATTCTTATCATAAATGGACCAACTCAAACATGACCATCCAATTTCTCGTCGATGTAAGCAACGTGTTTACCTTCATGCATGAAAATATCACCAACACCAACTCCAATCAATTTCTAACTAAGGTAAGCAACATGTTTACCTTCATGCATGAAAATGTCACCAATGTCAACTCTAATAGCATCACATTCAAGTTTAAAAGTTTTACCAATTAGAAAGTTGTGGCAGTATCATGTGAGAAGCTTGTCCCTCAAAAGAGTAAAGGATGCTTCCTATTCTTCTCCCGGTGGAACAAAACGTCCTTCGTTAGCTTGTTTAATCAAGCCACAATGATGCTGAAATTTTTCACAAAGCGATAGTAAAATCTTGCAGGTCCATGAAAGCTCCACACTTTGTGCCACTGTGGTGCGCACTGGCCAGCTCCGTATGACATGCACCTTTGCTTCATCTACCTCAATTCCCAATAAGGTCACAACATAGCCCCCTAAATTATCTAAGGTGGAATACTTCATCTCCTAAAGTATAAAACCGGATATTCTACCCCCTGAACTTTCAAAACCAGTCAAATAACCCCCCAAAGTGGTTTTAGAGGGTGGTTTTGTCTTTTTCTTTTTTATTTATTTCCGCTGAATCTTTGAAAAATCATAATAAATCACAGAAAAATCATAAAATGAAAAATTCAATTTTGTTGGACTTTTGATGAGTAGATCTACAGAATGAATATATAATATGGTATACTTTAGTACAAAGTTTTTGTTGTAGATTTAAATCTATGTTTTTCTATAATTAAAAAGAATATTTCATATATGTAGTTCCTATGGTTCAATTGTGGTAAATATTTTATTATGGGCTCATTATTGTATGCTTGAACTATGGTAAAAGTTTCGTATCCATTGGATCAAGTATAATTTAGCTATAGATTTATCTAGCTTTATTCTTGTTAAATATATGCTTTATCTATAACTAAGTTATATGTGATCCAATGAGTATGAAATTTTTACCATAGTTCAAGCATACAATAATAAGCCTACCATAAAAATTTTACCACAATTAGACCATAGAAACTACATATATAAATTATTCTAATTAATTACAGAAAAACATAAATTTAAAGCTACAGAAAAAACTTTGTACTAAAGTATATCATATTATATATTCACTATGTAGATCTACTCATCAGGAGTCCAACAAAGTTGAATTTTTTATTTTATGAATTTTCTGTGATTTATTATGATTTTTCAAAGATTCAGTGGAAATAAATAAAAAAGAAAAAGACAAAACCACCCTCTAAAACCACTCGAGGGGGTTATTTGACCGGTTTTGAAAGTTCAGGGGGTAGAATATCCGGTTTTATAGTTTGGGGGGTGAAATATTCCACCCTAGATAGTTTTGGGGGTTATGTAGACTTTTTTCGCAAAGAAACCATACTCATTTGGTGCTAAAGTGCACTTCTCGAGCTAACCAAAGAAATATGCAGCAAACAATACATCGAAAACAACACATTGATGATGCATCAAAAATAACACGTTGATGATTAAGATGTTCAGTTAAAGGTTTATTGTATATCAAATATCATCAAACTAAACCACCATAAATTTTTCCAATGCAAGGACATAAAACATCATCGTTCAGTAAATCCACAAAAGGTACTAGATGCATTAATCAACACAAAAGGCGGTACTAACCACTCCAAGTCGAACTTGATTTTAAAAGTAGTTTTCCATTTACCTTCTAGTTTCATTTTTCTTTGGTGGTAACCATTACGCAGGTCTACTTTAGAAAAATTATAGAACCTTATCTCATCAAGCATGTCATCCAACCTAGGGATCGGATGATGATAACTTGGGTTGATATTATTAATGGCTTTATAATCTACACACATGCACCAAGTACCATCTTTTTTTTGAACCAAATGAACTAGGATAGCACAACAATATAAGGTTCTCATGTACGTACCCGCGGTCCAAGAGGTCTTGGCCCTAATGCTAAATCTTCTTAGTCTCCACAGGGTTGATTCTGTAATCATCTTGGTTTGGCAAACTCGCTCAAGGAATCAAGTCAAACTAATGCTCAATCCCTCAAATAAGTATAAGTCCTTTAGGTATCTCAATGGGAAAATACCACCATAATATGTTGTTCCCTATTGATTCACTAAAACCTAACTCATGGTCTCAAGACTTTAGGAAAATGAAGACTCTGAAGTCTAGGAAAGCATTTTTTAGAATATCACTCAGATCCATTATGCAAAATATGGTTTATCTATACAGGAACATTTGTTTACCGAAGGTATGACTGGTGACCTAAGGATATACTTTAATTTTGTGCTTACAGTTCTAGATAATTTTTATAATTACCTTCCCTTTGCAACTAACTTGCATGACTCCACCTTGAAGCGATAAAGCCACAACCTTGGAATTCTAGTGACCTCACAGATATTAGATTTTTCTTCAATCCTAGGACATACCAAACTCTTGTCAGTGTGCAATGTGTTTCATGATGTATCTTCAATGTAATTGTTCCTACCTCAATGATTGCATACTGTCACACCCGGATGTAAAAGAGCATTCGGGTGCCAAATCACATGTGCGCCAGGATCTCAAATTCACACACATGGACCGACATCATCAATGGTACAAAACACAGTGTTCAAACGAATTACATAAATGAGAGTAAAAGTACCATTATTACAAGCCAAATGTTTATCAAAGTGCGGAGGGGAAGCATAAACTAAACTGTTCCATAAGTAAAGGGAAAACTAAACGCCGACGTAGCAGGACCACCTTGCCACAGGAAGGTCGACGGTAGAACCACACGAGCCTAACAACCAGGAGACTCAGGGTAGTCCTCAGGGAAATCGCAATTGTACTCCTGATCGTCCGAGCAACCTTTAATGATTATAGCAAGGGTGAGCTCATGTCGAACTCAGCAAGCACAGACGGAAAGTAATGACATGCAAGGCTTAAAACAAGGTAAAGCTGACTTGGTTTGACTGCGGTAGCATTTTAGTTGATCGCTTCTAATTATAACAATTACTAGAACAACCTATTACTAAATATGAGTAGCATAAACCCAACCCTTAATTAGTGTAAGTAGTAATTAGCATCTTTTAAAAGACTATCCTAATTATTATAGTAATCCAGGGATTAACCCCAATTATTACCACAGGATAGCAATCCTGCCATCACGGAATAGCCATTCCGCCAAAACACGAGGTAGCAACCTCGCCAAGGTCCATCTCCAAGTAACCAGTGAATCCAATTTGCTCATCAAGTGAGGGTCTGGGCCGCTCGTGACCGTGAGCACGGCTGATATATCAGTTTTACACTCTGCAGAGGTGTGCACGTTCACTCCAAGTCATGATTCCCATTTGCCCGGGGTCGCGACTCCCCAAAACACTTCTAAGGTGAGCAGGCAGGGTCTCACTACGAGACCTTTCACAGGGTCCAACTAATAGGATGCCACTCGCAAGTTTTTGCCGGGGCGCTCGGCAGTCGATACCCATAGCCATGGCGTACCGATCAACCGACAACTTAATATTCATTACCCAAGTTACTTCCTCACGCCTACCCGGAAAGTAACACCCTACTAGTGGAGGTCCTGCTAATTAGTCAAGCCAGAGCCATATAGCTTGGAGCTGCACTGTAAGTCCCAGGGGGCCGCTCCCTGACTAAGTCCTTACGGAGAGCAGAGACGGGTACGCCCGGCAAACCGGACCACCAACGGTACCCGCTCCCCCTGTCACCACCATCATCACGATGCTCATAAGCATCCAACATCGCCATCACCGCAGTGACCAAAGATTCAGCACAATTTAAGCATCAAGTTGAGTAGAGACTAATACTTGTTTAGGCATGTGTATAAGATGAGTAGAGCAGCTAAGCAAACCTAGTATAGCCTAGTCTACCCAAATACATAACCCCAGGTGAGCAAGGAATAATAAGTAAAGCTAGTCATGTCCTTAGGGTTTGCATTCATTGGACACATGCATATAAAGTAAATGACATTTAATGAGTAGGTTCAAAATGATCAAACGGTGTCTGCACTTGCCTTGATCGAAGTCGGGTTGCTCGAATTCAGCGGGATCCTGTACCTCTTCCTTCACGAACGTCTCGTTGGCTATACGCGACAATCATCAATCATAGGAACAATACATGCAAGCAAACAAACTTAATCAGAAACAGTACACCAAAGCATGCGGAAACAAAAAGCAACTGCATTACTGTATTCTACTCGACGAAACGAAACCATAGCGACCAGAATCACCTAAATCGGAGTTACGATGCAAAAGTTATGGCTAAAACAAGTTGAATGGCATTTCTGTAGATAAACTGAACTATTTTTCGTAATTAAAACTAATTAAAAACTGAATTAAAACTCATTTTGGACTAAATAAATAAATTCTAACCGAGCCAGGGGTTAAACTGCGAAAACTAAGGGCATAAACATAATTATTTTAAACTGCATAGGATAGCGGGTTAATTTTAAATAAAAACAGGGGCCTTTTTGCAAAACGTGCAGGGGCGCGCGTGGGTGCTGGCCGGCTCGGCCACGTGGCGGCTCGGGAGTGGCCGGTCCACGGCACTGTGCTGTGGACCGGGGCGCGGGGGGGGGGGGGGGGACAGGCCGCGGTCCATGGTGGACCGCGCCTGCGGAGCGGCGGGGGGCGGCCTCCTGGACCCGGTCCAGTGGACCGGCCGCACGGGGGCGCAGGGCCGCGGTCCACGGTGGACCGCGCGCCGGTGCGGAGCGCAGGGGCGGCCGACGGCGGCGGTGGCGCCATTGGCGCCGCCCGGAGCTTCGGCGGCGGTGCTGCAGGGCACGGGGGAGCGTGCCGAGGGCACGGGCGGGGTCGGCGCGTCACGACGAGCGCGATGGCGAGCTCACCTCCGCGAAACGACGAAGTCAAAGAGAAGCCCGACGGCGGCGGTTTCGGCGGCGGCGGCGCGAGCTTGGCGAGAACGGCGGCGGCGCGGATTTCGAAGCTAGGGTTTAGGGGCGCGTGCGGGCGAGGCCGAGGCCTTAAATAGGACGGTGGTCCCGGGGTCCTCGAAACGCGAGCGGGCGCGGAAGCCGGAGTCGGTTGCGGCCGAATCCGTTCCGGCCGGAGGAGGAAGACGGCGGGTGGGTCCCACCTGCGGGGCCCACACGTCAGCGGCAGGGGCTGGCCGCAAGGGGAGAGGAGCGGGGCCGGCTGCTGCCGTGCGGCTTGGGCCGCGGCCCACTTGGGCACGAGGGGAGAGGGGAGGGGTGCGGGGGGTGCTGGGCCGAGAATCGGCCCAGGTGAGAGCTCTCCCTTTTTTTTTTCACAGATTTCTTCTATTTAACTCTTTCTCCAAAACAAAACAAAACAAGCGCAAACAAATAAAATCAAGCAAAAATTATGTTGCAGCATGAGTGCAAAAAATCAAACACGTTTCTACCTTATATTTTATTTTAATTAATTTTGTAAATTATTTAATAATTCTCCAAAAATTCAAACTAAGCCAAAATTAAATCAAATTTAAACTAAATTTGAAATTCAAAAATTTGGAGTGTTATAAACCTACCCCCCTTAAAAAGAATCTCGTCCTCGAGATTAGGATAAATCAGGGAATAACTGAGGGTATTTAGACTTCAGATCATCTTCTCTTTCCCAGGTTGCTTCTTCCTCAGAGTGATGTTTCCATTGTACTTTACACATCCTGATAGTTTTACTCCTGGTAATTCTCTCTGCTGTGTCCAGAACTTTGATAGGACTCTCTTCATAAGTTAGATCCTCCTGTAAATCCAGTTCCTCTAGTGGTAACTGTTCCTCCGGCACTCTCAAACATTTCTTGAATTGGGAGACATGGAAAACATTGTGCACGTTGGATAAACTAACAGGCAGTTCAAGCTCATAAGCCACTTCTCCTTTCCTCTCCAAAATCTTGAAAGGACCAACATATCTTGGAGCTAGCTTTCCCTTGACATTGAACCTCTTTAGCCCCCTCATCGGAGACACTTTCAGGTATACATAATCACCTGCCTGAAATACAAGTTCCCTTCGTCTCATATCAGCATAACTCTTCTGTCTAGACTGAGCTGCCTTCAGAGTCTGTCGGATGAACTGAACTCTTTCTTCGGCTATTCTCAATGAATCAGGGCCGAACACTTGCCTTTCACCAGTCTGGTTCCAGAACAATGGAGTCCTACACTTCCTTCCATACAAGGCTTCAAAAGGAGTCATTTTAAGACTAGTCTGATAACTGTTGTTATAGGAGAACTCAGCGTAGGGCAAACTAGCATCCCAACTATCCCCATACTGTAAAGCACAAGACCTGAGCATATCCTCTACTATCTGGTTGACTCTCTCTGTCTGACCATCGGACTGAGGGTGATAAGCAGTACTGAATCTGAGCTCGGTTCCCAAAGCATCATGTAGCTTCTCCCAAAACTTTGATGTAAACTGTGTACCTCTATCAGACACAATCCTCTTAGGAACTCCATGCAGACACACAATCCGTTCCATATACTTTTCTGCTAACTGATCTCCACGGTAGTTAGTTCTGACCGGTATGAAATGAGCTACCTTGGTCAATCGATCTACTACAACCCATATTGAGTCATAACCTCGTTGAGTTTTCGGCAATCCCACTATGAAGTCCATGCTGATCTCATCCCACTTCCACTCAGGTATCTTCAACGGTTGCAACAACCCTGCTGGCCTTTGATGTTCCGCTTTCACTCTCTGACAGGTGTCACACAATGCCACATATTCACCAATATCTTTCTTCATACCAGGCCACCAATAGTTTTGCTTCAAGTCCTGATACATCTTAGTACCTCCTGGATGAATAGAGTAAGCAGATTCATGGCACTCCTTCAGTATCACATCCTTAATTCTCTGAATATCAGGGACACACAATCGGTCCTTGTGCCAAACAATCCCTTCTTGATCAACTTTGAATCCAGGTGCTCTACCTTCCTCTATCAGCTTAAGTATCTTTTTGATCTCTTCATCCTCTTTCTGACCTTTTCTGATCTCTTGCTCAAGAGTTGGTTCTATGTCCATGGAAGTACCTTGGGTATTAGCAACAAACCCCAAATTGAGATACTCAAATTCTGCCAGTAGTTCCATCGGTAACTCCGTGGCTTCCATCATATTCACTTGACTCTTTCTACTCAGAGCGTCAGCAACTACATTAGCTTTGCCAGGGTGGTAATGAATCTCCAGTTCATAGTCCTTGATCAACTCTAACCATCTTCTCTGTCTCAGGTTTAAGTCATTCTGAGTGAAGATGTATTTCAGACTCTTGTGATCCGTGTAGATATCACACTTATGACCCAGAATATAGTGTCTCCAGATCTTCAGTGAATGGACCACAGCTGCTAACTCAAGGTCATGGGTTGGATAATTCACCTCATGTTTCTTCAACTGTCTAGATGCATAGGCAATCACCTTTCCCTCTTGCATCAGTACACATCCCAAACCTTGCTTGGAAGCATCACAATAGATAGAAAAGCTTTTAGTCACATCTGGCAAAGTCAAAATTGGTGCAGTAGTCAACCTCTTCTTCAACTCCTCAAAACTAGCCTGACACTGTTCATTCCACTTGAATGGCTTACCCTTCTCTAACAAAGCAGTCATGGGCTTGGCAATACTGGAAAACCCTTCAATGAATCTCCGATAGTAACCGGCCATTCCAAGAAAACTTCTGATCTCTCCAACAGTCTGAGGCGGACTCCACGTAAGAACATCTGCCACATTCTTCGGACTGACAGCAACTCCACCATTTGAAATGACATGACCAAGAAAAAGACACTTCCTTCAACCAGAAGTCACACTTACTCAGCTTGGCATAGAGCTGATGTTCCCTCAATTTCTGCAACACAAGTCTCAGGTGTTCCTCATGTTCTTCCTCAGTCTTGGAGTAGATCAAGATATCATCAATAAAGACTACCACAAACTTATCCAAATACTCCATAAAAACTTTATTCATCAGATACATAAAGTAAGCTGGAGCATTCGTCAATCCAAAAGACATAACTGTATATTCATAAAGTCCATATCTGGTGGTGAAAGCAGTCTTTGGAATATCACTAGGTTTAATCCTCAACTGGTGATAACCTGACCTCAGATCTATCTTGGAAAACACACAAGCTCCTTTCAACTGGTCAAACAAGTCCTCTATTCTAGGCAAAGGGTATTTATTCTTAATGGTGACCTCATTCAAAGATCTATAGTCTACACACATCCTCTGTGTCCCATCCTTCTTCTCTACAAAGATAACTGGAGCTCCCCAAGGTGAGGAACTAGGAAGGATATACCCCTTAGACTGTAACTCCCTTAGTTGTTTCTTAAGTTCTTCTAACTCATTAACAGCCATTCTATAAGGTCTCTTAGATATGGGTGCAGTACCAGGTAATAAATCAATAACAAATTCAATCTCACGTTCAGGTGGCATACCTGGCAAATCCTCTGGGAACACATCAGGGAACTCTTTCACAACTCGAATATCTTCTACTGACCCACTGCTCAGATGGTAAACTGTTCCTTCACTACTAGGTGACATAGAAACTCTGACCTCAATTCTGTTCCCACTAGGTGCGGTTAGAGCCACTGTCTTCTCAGCACACTGAATAGTACCCTTAAACTTGGACAATCATCTCATTCCCAATATCATATCTAAACCTTCTGAACCCAACACAATGGGATTGACAGGAAAATCTACCCCCCTTATTTTAATGCTCATTCCCGGACACAAAGTATTAGTATGCATCTTTCCCCCAGGTGATTTAACTATCATGGTGTTTTGCATGGTACAGGTGGCTATACTATGTTTCTCAACAAACTGTGCACTTATAAAAGTATGTGATGCTCCAGTATCAAACAAAACAGTAGCTGGGCAAGAGTTGACAAGAAACATACCAACTACCACATCTGGAGCCTCCTCCGCAGTTTCCAACTTCACATGATTCACCCTTCCATTGTTGTTGTTATTCCTCTGCCTCTGGGGGCACGCATTCGCGTAGTGTCCAAGCTGACCACACTTGAAGCAGGTATTTCCAGTGGGGGCGGGGTTGACATTGGGTTTCATTGGGACAGTGTTGGAGTTCTGGCGAGAGCCTGATGGTGCTGGGGCATTCTGGCGAGGCGCCTGACTAGCGGGGCGCTGCACTTGGTTGTTGTTGTAGCGCTGGCTCGTCTGCTGACTCTGGTTGCTGTACCTGACATTCTGTTGCTGTCCTTGGTTACCAGACTGATATGCAGGGTGAGACTGAGGGCCCTGCTGATTGTTGTAACGGGGACGACTGGCACCAGCCTGCTGCTGAGAGGAGTTATACTTCCTCTTCTTGTCCTCCATCTTACGGCGCTTGCTCTCAAGCACCAATGCCCTGTCCACCATCTCCTGGAAACTGGCATACTTGACATTCGACATCATGTAGGACAGACCATCATTCAAACCTTCCAGAAAGTGGTCTTGCTTGTCTTCATCATTCTCCACTTCATTGGGGCAATACCGCGACAACTGAGTGAACTTGTCACGGTACTCACAAACTGTCATGGAGCCCTGCTTCAGAGACAGAAACTCCTTCTTCTTCAGCTTCACCAATCCAGCAGGCACATGATGAGTCTTGAAGGCGACCTTGAACTCATCCCAAGTGATAGTATCCGGGTCCTGATGTGCAAAGCAATATGAATCCCACCAGTCCTGTGCGGCTCCCTGAAGCTGCCCAGAGCCATACAGAACCTTCTCCCTGTCATTGCACTGAGCAATGACCAGCTGCTTCTCCACTGCCTTAAGCCAATCCTCAGCTTGCATAGGATCAGCTGAGTGGGAGAAGAACGGTGGACGTCCCTTCATGAACTCTCCACGCTTGTCCCTAGGTGGGGCAAACGCGTTGTTACCTCCTTGATATTGGTTCTGATTCTGGTTTTGGTTCTGCTGCATGTGGTTCATAATATGAGCCATCCCTTGCATCAGTTGAGTCTGCATAGTCATCAACTGCTCTATGGTCATGGGCTGATTTCCCAGGAGGAGGAGGGTTGGCATTAGTCCCGCTGTGATCATTGTTGTGGTTGTTGGACTGCCCATTGTTTCCTCCATTGGTGTTGCTCCTGGTGTGGACAGGCATCTGATATATAGAAATAATAAAATCAGATGTAGTTCATATGTGTAAACCTGAGCTGTAATGTAAACTGCAATGTAATAATCTTTCCTCAAAGTATGACCCAGTTGATAGTTACTTTCCTTTCTCAGTTGATAAACACAGTACTCACAACAGATGTAATATATAGATAATGAACTGATCATGATAGTGTAAGACTGATAAGATAAAGCGATATGGAATATGATAAGGCACAAATAAAGGAGACCGATGATAACCCAAACTATCTCAAATAAACTTAATACTTAATCTTATTCTTGATGCGTTGTGGACATAACCCACAACTCATCGCACTCATTACAAAGAACCAAATCACACCATTAACACAATAATAAATCAAGTTCTCACACAGACCAAGCAAAGCACACTAAGCAAACGACTAAGCACTAAACTCGCATAGCTAAGATCGTGCTAACGTTCTAAGCGTGGTACTATTTATTACTAAGCTGGGAATAGCTCCTATTCTATAGTAGTACGAGCGCTGGCATCCCCATAGGCTGGATCTTCACGAGGCGGAGAGAAAGCAGGCCACTTAGGTGAAGGCGGTGGCACTCCAGTGATCTGAGCCTCCAGCTGTGCTATCCTCTTCCTAGCGTCGTCCAACTCCTTCCTGACTTGCTTCAACTCCACTAGTGAATTGGTGAGCTCGGTGTTAGTGACCGCCACCAGCTTGACAGTCCTGTGCATGCGGGGGTCTTGCTCATCAGTGGTGGAAGCAATAGTCATCGCCAACTCTCCACGGCGACGGCGAGGGTAGTAGCGACGCTCATCCTGGCTGATCTCCTCGAAGAAGTGATCACGGTATGCGTAGAAAGCCTGGCGAGCAGCATCATTAATGCCCGCCATCTGGGTAGACCTCTCAGCCACAGCCTCATGTATGGACATGATCCTCAGTGCCCTCAACGTCGGGTTAGGCCTGCCGACGTGTGCCCAGACCTTCCAGTACGCCGGGTAGTCTGGGTGACTCCAGTGCTGTCGACGAAAGCTAGTCGGCAGTCTACCTTGGGGTATACCCACGGTAGTAGTTTATCGGTAGACGGTGCGCAAACTACGAACTCGATGGTGACGCAAGACACGGACAAGCTTTTTATCCAGGTTCGGCCGCCGAGTTGGCGTAATACCTACGTCCTGCGTCTGATTGTATTGATTTGTGCTGAGAGAATATGATGTGTCCTAGGGGGGTCCCTTGCCCCTCCTTATATAGTCTGGAGGGCAGGGTTACAGATCTAGGAACTAATCCTAGTTGGTTACAATTACCATAGATAATTCGATATCAATTCCTATTCTAACCGACTAGAATCCTGCTTGATCTCCACATCTTGTTTCCTTGCACGAAACTCGGGCTGTCGGATCAAGCCTTGAACTCGTCTCGTAGTGGGCCAAGCTTCCTGGCTGAAGTCTAGCCGTAAGGGTATAGGGGTTTATACCCCCACAGCTAGTCCCCGAGCGCCATGTATTGTGATGCAACACGTCATCTTGAACTTCTTCGATCAGCGAGGCTTGTCGTCTTCAATAAGCGGGGAAATCGCCCAAACAGTTGCAACGGTTCCTTGACCAACTCGAAAGACAGTTGATCAACGTTGACATCGAAGAAGCAGGTTGTTCGAAGAATGCATGGTGCTCTAAAAAAAATTTCTTTCCTGGTGAAGTGTGCCCACTTTGCTTTTCTGAAAGGTAGAAGCACCAAAAAAGCAAGCAAATTCACCGCTAAGTGAAGTGTGCCCACTTAGTCCCCGAGCCTGGTAGTAGGTGGCGTAGGCATGTGGTGCCAGGGTCAAAAGAAAATTCCCCAAAGCAGTTTTGAGACTGAGATGCATCGCTAGATGCATCGTACCGATGTAGTCCCCGAGCTTGCTGGAAGGCGAAGTATGAGCCTTGTAGCAAGGTCTAAAAAATTGAATTTACCAGTCCCCGAGCATGTCATGCTCGTCTGCAATCGAAAAGACCAATCGACCAGTCCTCAGGCACTTAGTGTGCTGCGTGGAATTACATGTTACTATACTGTACGACCAGTCCCCGAGCATCGAGTGCTCAGTGGTCGGTGCATGCCTTAAAGCTTTGAGTTGATAGACTGAGCGACCAGTCCCCGAGCGTCGAGTACTCGGTGGTCGGTGCAGTCCTTGAAGTTCTGAGCTGATAGACTGGGCAACCAGTCCCCGAGCGTCGAGTGCTCGGTGGTCGGTGCCGTCCTTGAAGTTCCGAACTGATAGACTGGGCAACCAGTCCCCGAGCGTCGAGTGCTCGGTGGTCGGTGCAGTCCTTGAAGTTCCGAACTGATAGACTAGGCAGCCAGTCCCCGAGCGTCGAGTGCTCGGTGGTCGGTGCAGTCCTTGAAGTTCCGAGCTGATAGACTGGGCGACCAGTCCCCGAGCGTCGAGTGCTCGGTGGTCGGTGCAGTCCCCGGATTGCTGGCTCACTAGCGTATGTGTCTTCTTACTTTTGAAAAGATCTTTCCAATTAAAGTTGACGTGACGGGGTCTCCTGACGATATGTCAGACGGATGCATGAAAAGCTGCACCTGGCAACTGTACAACCGCTCTTTGCATGGTTTGAGAAAAGGAAACCATCAATTGGTACGAAAACTCCGCCGCATTAATTGCCTATAATCATTGTAAACCGAAACGCCGCGTCCGCCGCATGGCCTGCCCACTTCCCGAGAATACAGGAAGTGGGAGAGGTGGGGTCGCGGGTTTATAAGGGCCTAATAGGACCGCCTGTACCGCTTCTCCTGCCATTGCCTTCAAACCTTCCGCTCTCATCTTCTCCAATCTCCTGCATCTTCCTAGCTCCAGCTCACATTCGCACCTCTAATGGCGAATAGCGATTCCAGGAAGAGGGCCGAACTGATGGCCAAGGAGTGGAAGAAGTCTCGCAGCACCACAAAATCTCTTGGTGACCTCGTCGACATGGGGCTTCTGCACGGCGCAGAGCTCGGCGGCTGGAGGGCGCCGGAAGGGGAGAGCTACCCCGACCCTCGCGCCGGTGAGATCGTCGTTTTTGAGGATTTCATCAAGAGAGGCTTTGGTGTTCCTGTTCATCCCTTTCTTCAAGGTCTTCTTTTGTACTATGAGATCGGGATTTGCAATCTGCACCCGAACTCAATTCTCCTTATTTCCACCTTCATCCATCTGTGCGAGGCCTATGTTGGCATAGAGCCGCACTTTGATCTTTTCCGGTACCTTTTCTGTCTGAGGAAGAAGGGAGCAGTTGGAGGCTCCAAGGTTGCGGGTGGAGTATACCTCAACCTTCGTGATGGGATGAAGAATCGCTACCTGCACTGCCCATGGAACACCTCCTTGACCGAATGGTACAGGAAGTGGTTCTACGTCAGGGAGGAACCGGGCAGCTCCACGTTCTGCGACGTGGGGTACGTTCCCGAGAAGAGGGCGAGCTGGACCGACCGCCCAGAGTTCGACGGTCAAGTGGCGGATCTGATGAAGCTGATCGACTGGTCGCGCCTGGATGGTCTTAGCGTGGTCGGCAACTTCATTTGCCGCCGGGTGATGCCCTGCCAGAAGAGGGTGCACTCGGCGTATGAGTATGCCGGAAGCGCAGACCCGACCAGGATGCGGTCGGAGATCCTGGAGAAAGCGGAGGTACAACAGCTGCTGAACGAGCTGTTTAACTTCGCGGATGGGGGCTTCACCCGTAGCAGTGATCGGGTGCAAGCCTTCAAGTTAGGACGACCAGCACCAAAGGTATGTAGCAGACTCCGTTTGATCATTCGTATGTCGTCTGCAGTTGGCTCATCTCTGTTGCTTTTGCAGGTCGGTGATGTCGACCGGTGCGTAGTGTATGTATCACTGGCACCGGGGATGGAAGATCCTGTGGGAGAGGTCCCGCCAGAGGAAAACCGAGCCCGCCCCGTCCCGACCTCCGAGGAGAGGGTAGCGGGGAAAAGGCCATTGCCGGCGGATCCCTTGCCGACACCGGAGCTGCCGGCAGACCTACCGGCGGAGAGCAGCCAAGCGCCGAAGCGTCGTCGGCTCGTGCGGATCGTCGACGACGACGACGACGACGAGGAGGCTGCGCCGTCGTTGGTCCGACGGCCTCGGGGCCGCCCAGACGCTGCGCCGGTCGCCACTGATCGAGTGGCCAGCGGCGCAGCTGCCCCGCAAGTTGCCGAGGTGGGGGCACAGGCGCCGACCGGCCGGGCGAGGAGGAGGTTCACCGCGACCCATCGTCGGTCAGACCTGTAAGTGTTCAACTTACGTATTTTGGACTCCTCTTTTTTTTAACTTTTGTTCCTGTAGTGCGGCATCGGATGTCGACCCTGGCCAAACTGCCGGCCAGGGAACGGGCGAGCCTGCCCGCGGTTCTGGGGATGCGGCCCCCCAGACCACAGAGCAGCCGACGGCTGCAGTCGCGCCTGGGAGCACCGAGGGGCTCCCGAGCGCGGCGCCGACTACAACAAGCAGCCCGACCAGGGCTGGGGAGGCTCCCCCAACTGACTCCTCGGAGAAGGGAAGGTCTCCGACCGCTCCTCCTGCCGGGGGGAGTGAAGTCCCCCCGCCGCCCCGAGCAGGAGCCTCTCCGGCTGCGGGCTCCCCAGGTCTGGTCCAAGGGCCAGTGACGCCTGGGACCACCACCGGGGGTGACGCAGCCCAGGAGGAGGAAACCAGGGCGGCCTCCGACGACGAGGTAGAAGAGATCGAGGGTCGTCCCCGTGATGGCCGCCAACACGTGTATGTGTGGCGCCAACGCGGGGATCACTTTATCGGTCATGAGGAGCTCGCCGAGTCCGAAGAGGCCGCCAGGGTGGAGCGCGCGGCCAAGCGCCTTGTCGACGAAGTCAAGGTAAGCGGCGTTTTGAGCTGCCGCGCATTCTTTTGCCTTGTCTTCTGCGCATTCTTATATGCTTGCTTTGTAGGACGTTATGAAAACGGCGAAGTACCGGAAACGGTGCTTTGACCAGATAGAAGGCGTCATGGCCGAGAACAAGGCCCTTGCCGCGGAGGTAGACCAGTTGCGGGCGGAGGTCGGAGAGAAGGTGGTCGAGATGAGCGCCGAAAAGGAGCGTCGTCTCGACCTCGCTCGTCGCCTGGCCGACCAGTACCGGCTGCAGGAAGGTTAGTCACACGCTCCGAGCAGTTTCGCATACTTGTATAGTTTGCTTTGCTGACCAGTTTAGGATTCACGCAGACTTGGAGGAGGAGGTGGCGAGCCTCCAACAAGAGAAGGAGCAGCTCGGCCAACAGCTCGCCAGTGCACAGGAGTCCGGGCGGCGAGCGGAAGAGGAGTTGGGTCGAAAAGACCGGGAGTTAGCTGGTAATGGGTGCCGCCTTGTTGGTTGCTGCCTGCCCTTTGCTTGTCTGGTATGCCGAAAGTAACGTTTCGTTTCGTTTGCAGTGCTTAAGGTGAACACCAAGAAGCACCTGGATGACCTGATCAAGGACCGGGACTCCTGGAAGGCCAACTGTTGCAGGATCTGGAAGGGAGTGTCCCCGGTCCTGGACCTGATCAGTCCCGAGCTCCCGGAGAGCCAGCCCCGCGCGCCGCAGTTGACCCCGGTCGAGAAGGCGCAACGGGCGTGGGACTGGCTCCAGCAGTTTGTGAAGGACGCCAGGGAGTTTGCCGGCGCGCACGTCCTCAGCATGGTACGCGCCCACTACCCCCTGGTCGACTTGAGCAGGCTGGAGAAGGGGTACCCGAAGGAAGTCGGCCCACAGGAAGCGGACGAACTTCGGGGTAGTCTGCTGGATTTGTCGTCGACAGTGATCGGCGACATCAACCTGTGCGGAACGGCCACTCCTCCAGACCAGCCGAGCTCAGATAGGTCGGCCAGGGAGTTGTCGGGCGCGTCCGTTGCTGGAGATGGGCGGTCGACGCCTGCGGTCTCGACCAGCCAGGCGCCGGTGGCCCCGACCCCTTCGTCCGGGC
The DNA here is from genome assembly GCF_000003195.3 of Sorghum bicolor. NCBI lineage: Eukaryota > Viridiplantae > Streptophyta > Magnoliopsida > Poales > Poaceae > Sorghum > Sorghum bicolor. The sequence continues at coordinate 20,814,696 of NC_012871.2, forward strand.
AGCAAGGCCAGGCGGGTGATCAGCCCGAGCAACTAGGCCAATAAAGTAGTCTGTAGGAATAGACTAGTATCTGCCCGTCAGGGTGTTTATTGTAAACTTTGTATGTAAAGTTTGTAATAAAGTTTTCTTTTTTGTCATGACTGTTGTTTTGAGCGCTGTAAGAATATCTGAGTGACGTGTCACCGTATTTGTCTTGGTTGTCGCCAAGAGCATCCATTGCAGGAGTTTTGCCGAGTGCTGTGTATGACAAAGTATAGGCGAGAAATATAGAATCTTGTTATCAAAAATTATAAGATACTTACAAAAGAAAGTTATTAAAACTTTATGGATAGAATCGTCGCAGTTTGTCGATGTGCCAAGAGTTAGGCACTCGTGTTCCGTCTGGGTATGCCAATCTGTAGGACGTAGGTCGTGTGACCTCGGTCACCACGAAGGGTCCTTCCCAGGGAGTGGATAACTTGTGCATTCCCTCCTGGCTTGTTTTCCATCGAAGCACCAGATCGCCGACCACAAAGGAACGGTCCTTGACGTTCCTGTTGTAGTATCGCCTGACTGCCGCGAGATATTTTGCTGTTCGGAGACATGTAACTAAACGCTTTTCCTCCATGCAATTGACTTCGAGTTCTCTGGCGTTGTCGGCAGTCGCCTCGTCGTAGTGCTCGATTCTAGGAGATCCGAAGTGTATGTCGGCCGGCAGGACCGCCTCTGCACCGTATACCATGAAGTAGGGAGACACCCCTGTGTTTCGACTGGTCTGGGTTCGGAGGCCCCAGACTACTGCCGGCAATTCTCTCATCCATCGACCGGGTGCTCTGTCGTTTTCGGTGTACAGCCTCTTCTTTAGGGCATCAACGATCATTCCATTAGCACGTTCGACTTGACCGTTGGCACGTGGATGTGCTACTGACACATATTTTATGACTATGCCTCTGTCATCGCAGAAATCCCAAAAAGTGGTGCCAGTAAACTGAGTGCCCAGGTCGGTGATTATGCTGTTCGGGATGCCGAATCTGTGTATGATTTGATTGAGAAACTCCACGGCTTTCTCGGAGGTTGCCTTGACCAAGGGCATGTATTCGATCCACTTGGAGAACTTGTCGATTAGCACGAAGACAAACTTGAAATTGCCCGGGGCTGGTTTAAATGGTCCGATCATGTCAAGCCCCCAGCAAGCAAAGGGCCAAGACGACGGGATAGTTTGAATTTCATGGGCAGGTACGTGGGTCCTCTTAGCGAAAAACTGACATCCTTCGCAATGCCGAACCAGTTTTTCTGCGTCGCCGACCGCGGTTGGCCAATAAAAACCTGCTCGGAAAGCCTTTCCGACCAGCGTTCTAGATGCGGCGTGGTTGCCGCAGGATCCAGCGTGTATGTCTTCCAAGAGCTTGATACCATCATCTTGGGGTATGCACTTGAGCAGTACTTCGGAGCTTGCGTTTTTCCGCATGAGTTTTCCGTCGACCAGGATGTAGTTCTTTGATCGTCGGATGAGGCGCTCGTTCTCTGTTTTGTCCTGATAGCCTGTTCCGTCTGATATGTATTTGATGAACGGGGTGCGCCAGTCACGCCCACCGGTTGTCGGAGTGGCGTCGTCTATGAGCATTGCCTCGGTGGGTTGCTTGTCGACCAGGGGAGGGCTTACGCTTGGCTCATGGATGTCCTGGACAAAAATACCCCGCGGGATCTGGGCCCGAGATGAGCCTAACTTTGACAACGCATCTGCTGCTTGGTTCTTTTCCCGGACCACATGGATGTACTCTATGCCATAGAAGTTAGTTTCCCATTTGCAAATTTCTTTGCAGTAGAGATCCATCTTCTCGTGGGTTGCGTCCCACTCCTTGTTGAGCTGGTTGATGACCAAAGCAGAGTCGCCGTAGACATAGAGGCGCTTGACCCCCAGTTCAACGGCTAGTCGTATGCCGTGTAAGCATGCTTCGTATTCGGCGACGTTGTTTGACGCCGGGAAAAGGATCCTAAGGACGTAGCGGAGTTTGTCCTTGTTGGGTGATACGAACAGTATCCCAGCGCCTGCACCGTTGATGTTCAAGGACCCATCAAAGAACATTGACCAGTGGTCTGAGACATCGGAAACGGAAGGTTCGTTGAGATCCGTCCATTCGGCAATGAAATCGACCAGGGCTTGGGACTTGACAGTGGTGCGACTCTGGAACTCCAGGGAAAATGGACATAATTCCATTGCCCATTTCACGATTCTGCCATTGGCGTCTTTATTGCGCAGGATGTCACCGAGAGGAAAGCTGGTTGTCACCAGGACTCGATGGCCGTCGAAGTAGTGCTTCAGTTTTCTTGACGTTATCAGGATGGCGTATATAAGCTTCTGTATTTGTGGGTACCTGGCCTTGGATTCGTTTAAAACTTCGCTTATGAAGTAAACGGGTCTCTGGACCTTGAAGACGTGACCTGGTTCATCTCGCTCGACCACTATTGCCGTGGAAACAACCCTGTCGGTTGCAGCAATGTAAAGGAGCAGGTCTTCATTGGGCTGAGGCGCTGTGAGGACAGGCGGTGAAGTGAGGAAGATCTTAAGCTAAGTGAACGCAGCGTTGGCTTCTTCGGTCCAGGAGAATTTTTCTGACGCTTTCAATAGTTTGAAGAAAGGGAGGCCTTTTTCTCCCAGCCTTGAGATGAAACGACTGAGGGCGGCCATGCACCCGGTTAGCTTCTGAATATCCTTGACGTTCTTCGGTGGTCGCATGTCGAGTACGGCTTTGACTTTTGAAGGGTTTGGTCGTATGCCGTCGCAACTGACGACGTTGCCGAGCAGTAGACCGGAAGGAACGCCGAAGATGCATTTCTTGGGGTTGAGCTTCCACTTGTACCTATTGAGTGCCTTGAAGGTTCGGTCTAAGTTGTCGATTAGGGTGCTCGCGTCCCTTGTTTTTACGACCACGTCGTCCACATAGGCCTCGACGAGGTCATCGCGAATCTCGTCGTGGAGGCATTGCTGGATGGCCCTTTGATAAGTGGCCCCGGCGTTTTTAAGTCCGAAAGACATGGTAGTGTAACAGTATGCGCCGAAGGGTGTGATGAAGGATGTTTTGATCTGATCTTCTTCCTTTAACGAGATCTGGTGATAACCAGAGTAGCAATCTAGAAAGGAGAGGAGTTCGCATCCGGCCGTTGAGTCGACCACCTCGTCGATGCGAGGAAGACCAAAAGGATCTTTAGGACAGTGCTTGTTGAGATCGGTGTAATCAACGCACATTCTCCATTCATTATTCTTTTTGCGTACAAGAACCGGATTGGCGAGCCAATCGGGATGATACACCTCTTTTATGAATCCGGCTGCTAGAAGCCGTGTTATTTCTGTCCTAATAGCCTCCTTTTTGTCACGAGCGAACCGTCGCAGTTTTTGCTTGATTGGTCTTGCGATCTTCGAGACGTTTAAGGAGTGCTCGATCAGGTTTCGTGGGACACCGGGCATGTCTGCGGGTTTCCATGCGAAAACGCTCACGTTGTCCCTTAGAAACCTGACGAGCGCGTCTTCCTATTTTGGATCCAGGTTAGCCCCGATGAGGGCTGTCTTCTCGGGGTTGCCTTCGACCAGCTGCACTTCTTTGTACTCCTTGGATTTCGAATTCTTTCTGGCTGTCTCCTGTTCGGGTAATCGGAGCTGGTCGGGGGGCAGCTGTGCGGCTTGGGTTGCTGTTTCCGCCATGCCGATTGAGAGGTCAATTGCCTCGGTGATCTTGAAACTTTCTTCTTCGCAGGTGTACGCAGTGTAGACGTTGCCTCTGATGGTCAGGACGCCCTTCTCCGTGGGCATCTTAAGCACCAGGTATGAGTAGTGCGGGACTGCCATGAACTTTGTCAGCGATGGGCGGCCCAGTATGGCGTGGTAGGTCCCGTCGAAGTCCGCGACTACGAAGTTGATGAACTCCGTCCGGAAGTGATCGGGTGTGCCGAATTGGACAGGCAATGTTATCTGTCCGAGGGGCACCGAACTTTGACCTGGCAAAACCCCCCAGAATTGGGCGTCGTAAGGTTTTAGTTGCGCCGGTGATATCTTGAGGGCGGGCAGGCTGTTGCGGAAGAGGATGTCGATGGAGCTTCCCCCGTCCACGAGCACGCGCTCGAATCTGATGCTATTGATGCAGGGATCAAGAATCAGTGGGAAACGACCCGGCTCTGGGATAGCGGCCCACTGGTCCTTCCTGCTGAACGCGATCTCCCTGTGGGACCAGGCGGGGAATTTCGGATCTGCGATCAGCCCGTCCGTGCTGTCTATGTTGAGGCAGGCTCTCTTTAACAGCTTTCTTTCTCGCTTGGACTCAGTGGAGACCTTGCCCCCGAAAATGGAGTGAACCACGTCGGTAGGGCTGACGTATTGGTGTCGGGGGTCCCTGTCTTGGTCCTCATCCTCATCTTCGTGGTCGTGCCCGTCGCGTTTGCTACTTTTCTTGGCGGTGTCTTCTTGGGCGGCCCGCCGTGTATAGATACTTTTGAGGACGCGGCACTCTTCCATGGTATGGTTAGACTTTGGGTGTAGCTGGCACGGTCCCTTCAACGTTTTGTTGTAGTCGTCTTGGTAGTCCCGTTGTCCATTGGGACGTTTGACCGTGTTTACTTCGTGGTCGTATTCGCGAGGGCGCTTTCCTCTGAAGTCGTCGCGGCTGTCGCACCGCCGATCCCAACCCTCTCGGTGATCGCGGTTGTCGGAGCGGCGATGATTTCTGTTGTCGTAGCGACCACGACCGTCATCTCGCCGGGAGGGCTGGTCGGGGCCTCTCGCATCGTCTCGGATTAGTTTTTCTGCGTCATCAGCATCGGCGTAATTTTTAGCCGTGGCGAGGAGCTCTGCTACCGTTGATGGGCGCTTACGCAATAGCTTGTTCCTCAGCGCTTCATGGAAACGCAAACCCTTGATAAAGGCTGATATGGCCTCGTCATGAGAAATCTTTGGGATTTTGAGGCGCATATCCGAGAATCGTCGGATGTAATCGCGCAGAGGTTCATTCTTCCTGTCTCTTATCCTTTCAAGGACATACTTGTTTCCGGGCTGCTCGCATGTGGCGATGAAGTTGTCGATGAAAGCCTGTCGTAGCTCTTCCCAAGAGTCGAAGGAGTCCTCGGGCAAGCCGAGAAGCCACTGATGACCAGCCTGGTCGAGGACTACGGGGAAGTAATTAGCCATGACGTGCTCATCTCCTGCCGCTGATCGGACGGCGATTTCATAGAGAGTGATCCAGTTCTCTGGATTTTCCTTGCCGTCGTATTTTTTAAGTTTTTCGAGCTTGAAATTGCGGGGCCACACGACCTGGCGGAGGTGTGAGGAGAACTGCCTTAGGCCCGGAGGACCGTGGGTCGCGTCGTACTCGATGCGGCGCAGGTTTTCGTGGACTGCTCTTTCTGCGGCGCGCCTGTTGATGCGGTCCCGGGCATCTTTGGGAGGGATGTTGTGGCGGAGATCCCTGTGTTGATCTTCTTCTTCTTGGCCGCGTACGCGGTCCCGCTGGCGGCGGCCATCGGCGTCCCGACCACCATCATCGCGCCGTGAGTCCCCTCGACGGTTGTCGGGGGAGCGGCTGCGG